>NC_092826.1:136123869-136423869 GCF_039878825.1 Excalfactoria chinensis
GCTAAATTTGCTTCTTTGCAAGTGCAGTATTGCAGCTCTCTATTTCTATGCAGATTGCTGAACCAGACTGATCCCGACAGAGCTTCTGAGGAAAGGAAGCACAGTTCATACCATGTGCAAGTCTCTGTTTTTGAAAACAAACCTTCCCCTTTGACTCAAGCTTTAAATAGTAGAGCCAGGCAAATCATTTGGATAATGTCACTGAATAAGTGCTTAGATTTCAGTACTTTTCGTTAGCTCTTCTTGTCTTCGTGTCACGTATTGGTTTCCTCTGGATAGTCTATCAAACAAATTAAATAAAGGAATGCTAGTGGAAGCTGTGAGATACAAAGAAACACTGAATATTCAGAGTGACTATTTTCATTCCCAGTGGAAACCTAATTTCAAGATCAGACTTTCTCCAGCTGGGGAGGAGAAACATTAAAATGTGTACAGCCACTTTTACATGCTGTACTAATGCGTGTAGAGTACAGCCCCGTGTACAGATCCAGAAGGAGGATCCTACTGAGTAAACACTATATCTCATGCAAAGTGAGACTTGGAGTGGATCTGTATGGGAAAGGGGTTTTGATCAGTATGGACAAAACATGTGGTAGTGCATGGAGAAGTCTCCATATTCATTGTTAAATTATTTGGACAATATGGTAGAGTGCACCTTAGTAAATCAGCAGATTACATGAAGCTGGAGGGAATGGCTGGTTGACTGCAGGGCCATGTCACCATCCAGAGGGACTTGGACAGGCTGACAAAAATCTCAGAGTTCAGTGAGGAGAAATGTGAAGCCCTATAGAGGAACAACTCCAGGCACCAGCTGGAAAGTAGTTCTGCATAGAAGGACCTGGAGGTCCTGGTAGACAGCAAGTTGATCATGAATTCAGTCATGTGCCCTTGTCAATAAGAAGGCTAAGAGTATTCTTAGCTGCTTAGGCGTGGTATCACCAGCAGATCAAGGGAGGTGCTCCTTCCCCTCTACTCAGCACAAGTCTGTGTCTGGAGTGCTCCATCCTGTTCTGGGCCTTCCAGTACAAGATAGACATGGACATACTGGAGAAAGTCTAATGATGGGCCATACAATGATGAAGGACAAGAGGAAACAGGCACAAACTGCAGCACAGGAGGTTCCCTTGAACATCAGGCAGCATCACAGTGCTGTGCAGGTGATGCACCCTGGGGTCCCAGAGGCTGTGGGCTGTCTTCCTTGGAGATGCCCAGGAGCTGTCAGGATTTGGGGCTGGGCACTCTGCTCTGGGTGGCCCTGGTGGGGCAGGGTGGGACCAGAGGCACCCAGAACTCCTGCTGGCCTCAGCCAGTTAGGGGTTCTGTAAACATGCAATAGGAGGCATCCAGTATAAAATTCTAAATAATAAGTAATTTTAAAGATGACCGTATTCTGCATTTGATCAGATGGCAAAGGAAGGTTCAAAAAAAAAAAAAAACACAAAAAACCAAAAGAACAAACAAATGAAAAAACAACAACTGTTTATACTTCATCTAGGAAATACTTTTCTGGGAGTTATTTACCCAAGGCTGTTAAAAATGCAGCTTGAATTAACATCCTGCCATTTGCTCAGTACCTCTGCCTAATTCTGTTATCCGTGATTGATTATCCGAGAGCAATTCTCAGGAGCTTGCCCAATTTGTTTTTATTGCTACTTAGGCCGACAAAAAACAATTGTCTAAAACTTCTTCTTGTCTGTCCCCCTGCCCTCCCCCATCTGCATCCTTTCTCCCGGAGGGCTCATACAATTCCTAGTTCTGTCCCCTGCATCATTTCTGGGCACTGTGTTCTTGCATTTGGCTGCTTATATTTCCCCCCCACGCACACACTTCTTGTGCCCCACAGACATTTTTTGCTGTTGGTTTTAGATTACGTTAGAGGTGCCATTCTGTGGCCCACAACAAATCTGCATCCAGCTGGATTCTGTCACCCTCTTTGGATAATTTCAGACTCCTCCCATGCAATTTTGAAAGGGGTCCTTTATTGATTTGGAGATAATAATACTAGAAAAAAAATCTGATTGCATTACAAACCCACCCACCAGGCTGTTGGATGCACACATTTGCTCTTTCAGCTCTGGGTCTGGCAGTGATCTCTACACTATTACTATCACAGGGTTAATTTAGGAGGATTGCTGCAAGATTTGGCACATCTGGAGTGGCCTATGTGAGAACCTCAAAGTACTTTGCAAACAAAAGTGCAAAATCTACTGTAAGAAGGTCAGTAACATTAACCCTATTTTGGCACTGGCTAATTTAATGTCCAGAGAGACCAAAGGTCCATATGGTGGAGATGCTGAACATCTGCAGCTTGAATTGATGTCAGGAGGAGATGTGGGTATGTGATGTCTGTGAAGAACAGGAATCCCATCAGGGATTTGTTTAAAGGTAAGTAAAAGAATTAATGGGAAATCTTGGCTCCCAGCCCTCTCCTCTGATCAGTGAATCACAGCAAAGAGTAATTTGTTTAATCATCATCCTTGTCTCTGTTACCCAAGACTGAAGCTTGTAAAGAATTTCCTTAGTATTTCAATGGCTTAATTTCCTATCCTGGGAAAAACATTCATACCTTACAAATACTCCCAGTATTTGCACAGCTCTAACATTCAAACCAGGCTGTTCTGAATGATGTCTGACTTGGGTGCACGTGGGCAGCTCATTGCTGATGTGTGCCCAGGTTCTGAAGATGCTGCTGGAGAATTTTCACATCACCCCCAAGTTCCCAGCAGCCCAGAAGTTTTCCCTTGCACTCAATTTTCTTACAGTTTGCGTTTTTGTACCCAAACCTCTGTTGACTACATCAGGTCATCCCTGGCTCCAAATCAGAGAGGAAATGTCCTGAGATAAAGAGCTCTCATCAGTGCACTCTGGATATTGACTAATTCTTGAATCAAAGAATCATTAAGGTTAGAAAAGACCTGTAAGATCATTTGGACCAACAGTCCACCTACCAACAATATCACCCCTAAAACATGGTACAATTAAGATGAAAACCACGTCCATTGGCAGAGGCAAGAGAAAAATCATGGGGGAAAAAAAAAAGGATAAAGTGGCCCACTGGAGCAAAAAATCTATTTCAGTACAGATCTCTAAGAGCTAAGGGAGCCGTATTCTGTGAGAAAATAACAAATTGCACATTTCAAATAGCATTTTTCCTTGCAAGGCAGAGAGGTCTATGGGGTGCAAAGAACCATGAAGAGACTTTGAGTCTGGGTCTGGGGTCCCACATAGTCCTGCTGAAATGAACTGGAAATCTGAGAGCTGTTAGGACAGGGACAGCTTAAACACGAGATGTTTTTCCCAACCCAGGGCAAGAAGCAGAAATCAGAATTTTCTGAAGTGACTGATCAGCTCTGACATTGTACAGCAAGCTAATCACTATTTATGCTGTTCCCTTGCCATCGTCTTATAGGGAAACTTAACCATACTTCTGCATGTCTTAGTGGCATATTGCAGTACCCTCAGCATAGCAGTGTGGTTTGGTTTGTCCAGCTAATCTTTTATTTATTTATTAATTTAATAATCTCCATCTTTTCATGAGAAAACTTCTCTTAATTAGCGCTGTTTTATCTATTTGGACATTTGCCTATTGTTCTAGCATCTGGCATTTACTTTGTAGGTAGCTACCATTACAGAAAGAAGCTTTTATCTGGCCTCTGAAGAGACTTAGAGAGGGGTGGTTATGGCCCAAATCTACAGACAAAGCAACGTGAGTCATTTTCCTATGGTGCTTTGAGTCTGATGGGTTGCAGACAAAGGGAAAAAGGGATGTGCTGCCCAAGCATGGCTATGGGAGCTGCAATCACAGCCTGATGGGGACATTTCCAATGAGCACTGAAAAGACCAGTTGTCTTCTGAATTCCCGAGAAATCCTTTTCAAGCTTTTCGCCCCCTCTTTTTTCTCCTTTTGGCTCTTCTCTCTTTCATCGTTTCCTTTTCATTTTCAATTTCAGCCACTTGATCTTCAGATATTTTTTGAATGGCTGGGAAATAGGAGTTCAAAAGTGAAACTGGCATAAAGGATGTTGAAGAATGGAGAAAATCCATAGCAGCTTATTCCAGACTTTGTTTAATGAAGAATAATTAGGGAATTTCAAAACACTCTGCAAGTTGACGTCCCATTTTCTGTTTATTCACGATGGACAAAAACTTGAAGCTTTGGTTTCCTATGTTAAAAGCAAGCAATATTTATTTTTTAAAAACACTCTATTCCCTCCCCCCCCCGTTTCTGTTTTTTCTTTCACTGAATAACTTCGAGGGTTTTTGCATCTAAAGCTGACACAATATTCAGAGCTCTGTATTTTGTTTAAACTCTTTTTTTTTTTGCCTGTTCCCTCAGTCTGGTTGGCATTTATCCCCATGGCCTCCATCTTCCCTTTGTGAGCACGGAGCTAAAGCCATTGACTGAAGCTACAGGTGAAGTGACACTTGTGCCCTGTTCCCCATCACAAGGAAGAGTTGGTGGGACTGGACCAGTCAGGCAGGTGGGTCAGGCCTTTTCAGTTTGGAAAGCAGGTGATAGTGAGGGAATAAGTTAGAAGGCATCAAAATCACAAATGGAAAGTAAGAGAGAGAAATCATTCACCCTTTCTCAAAACCCAAACTTACACTGACCCAATGAATTTACCAAGTGTCACACATGAAACTGTGGAACTCATTGTCACAGAGACCAAATTATTGTGTGTGCATTTAAATAGGGCTGAACAGTCTTATGAAGTAAAACATCACTGGTGGCTATTTGACATGATATTTCATACTCAAACTTTAGCTCAGAGAAGCATGAGCTGCTGGATGACAGAAACTGGATAGATAAACCAAGTTATGGCATGTTTGTACAAGCATTTTTCTCTTTCTTTTCTTTCTTTCTTTCTTTCTTTCTTTCTTTCTTTCTTTCTTTCTTTCTTTCTTTCTTTCTTTCTTTCTTTCTTTCTTTCTTTCTTTCTTTCTTTCTTTCTTTCTTTCTTTCTTTCTTTCTTTCTTTCTTTCTTTCTTTCTTTCTTTCTTTCTTTCTTTCTTTCTTTCTTTCTTTCTTTCTTTCTTTCTTTCTTTCTTTCTTTCTTTCTTTCTTTCTTTCTTTCTTTCTTTCTTTCTCGTCTACATTTAGTGATGAATTGGATCTTTCATACCGTGGAGTTTGGTAAGTTTTCTCTACCAACATGCCATTCACCAGCCCAGTTGCACTTGGATTCTGTTAATTCAAAATAGAGTTAGATGAATCAGTAAGTAAGTATATGTCTTTCAGTAATGACCTCCATCCCCTATATCCATCTTGAGCTCTGGCAGTGCAACAAGTGCCATGGCAGGAACAGCATGGTTTTATTCTTGACTTCTCTAAGCTCTCAGATAAAATGTTTTCATCTTTGATTATTTTTCTCCTCACCCACATTAGCCTGGGCTGTTTGGAGCAGAATCTTCAAAACCCCAGAAATTTTCTGCCAGTACAAAGCCTCATATCATGGAGCTCTAAATTTTCTTGAGGTTTCTAGACTCTTTTTAATACAGGTAATATAATTTCTATAAAACTACAATCATTAGAAATCTTTTGTCATTATAAATCATACAATCACAGAATCATTAAGGTTGGAAAAGACTTTGAAGGCCATCTGGTCCAACCATCAACCTATCCCTGTGACGCCCACTAATGATGTCCCTCTGTGCCACATCTCCAAGGTTCTTGAACACCTCCAGAGACAGTGATTCCACTCTCTCCCTGGGCAGCCTGTTCCAGTGCATTACTACTCTTTCTGAGAGGAAATTTTAGTAAAATCTAATAGTGGAAGATAGTTGAAGGATGTACCAGGGCTGCTTCCTGTGGTGTCCTGTGGGAGTATTTTTAAAGAGATCTAGGTTGAGAATCCCAGGAGTGCATTGATTAAACAGAACTAAATATATCGATGTCCATGTTAAAGTAGAGGTGTTGTTTTGTTATTGGAGACTATAGGCAAAAAGGGAACATAAGATTTCCATGTGCAAAAGAGCAATAACAGCATGTGATCTTTCAGGTAGAAGTTAAAAATTACTTACTGTGAAGTTATCTTTTCTAAGTATAAATAATCTCAGAGTTCTGGTGCGGTTATCTGTCTTTGAATATGGTTATTATTCAGCAGCATCATGTTAGACTGGGATCTACACTGCAGTGTGGAAACCACTTGAATGATCAGGATGTCATACTTTTGGGGCTGAAGAGGGAAGAAGTAGGGGGTTGATCTTCTTTAAATGTGAACAATGAAGGACTAAACCAGATTTTCCATTCTGACAAGCATGCAACTTGCACAATGTGCAGTTAAAAAAAAAAAAAGCCTGGGAGACTATTTGGATTTGAATAATGTTTTCTAGAAGGAGCTGCCTGCTGACAGTGCATCTCAGTCCTCTGTGTGTTGACAAGCCCAAAAGCAGAGTTAAGAGGCCTTCTAAAGTTGACTGAAGTCAGTGTCAACAAAGCTGGGATTTCTTCCAACCAAAAGGCATACAAACAGTGTGAAATATTTGTCAGGCTATACTGAGGAACAGCTAGTGGAGCTACCAAAATATTTAACAGAGACTCAGATAGACAGCAGGATTCTATTAAAAGACAGCACAGGGGCAATCAATGAAGTACTGCTTTACCCAGAAACTTCCTTGAGTTTCCACTTCAGTAAGACTTCTTGGGGAGGTAACCAAACAGCTGCAAGGCATTTACTGGTCAGGGCACTGGGGAGCTGCATTGTACAAGTCAGAGATTGGAGGCCTGGATCTGGGAGGTTCAGTGCTTTGCATCCCAGCCTGGTCCTGTTATGCTGAACCTCATGCCCACCTCAGTTTCTGCCCTGAAAACATTTCCTGGGACTAATAAGCCTCTACAGAGGGAGAATCAGCCTACCTCCATGCTCGCTACTGCTTGCCAGGGAAAGAATCAGTGACTGAATACTTAAATCAGGCTCTGTGGTTCAGTGTGTGAGTTCAGTGGTGGCTCTGGCTTGAAAATGGCTTGTGCATCCTTGTCTACTGAACCTGGTAGATTAAACATCTTAGATCTACTCTCGTGCAATTTTTGCTCGTTGACCTTTCTGATCTGCTTTAAAGAATTTTTGTTTGTACTTCAATGAGTTACCCCAGCTGCTCAGATATGGTCACCCCTAAGTCTCTGATTAATGGTGGCTTGCACAGTCTCTCCTGGGTTGTGGGAGACTTAGACCTGAATACCTCAAGGCAGAGAAAGTCATTAAACCTAGGACTCCCTCTTCCTCTTCCAAGCTTCTCATCACCAGTAATCCTTTAAAAGTAGGGCATACAGCACTACACTTCCCCTGGATGTCCAGCCATCATTCCAGGAATTAATCATGCAATTTCTTCTGATCTTTTTTAATATCAAGTGGAGACAGCCCTAGAAATGGAGATTCCCTCCACTTCCTCCGCAGGGAAAAGTGGTGATCAGCAAGTCAATCTCACTCCTTTCTGTAAGGTAGAAGAGGATGAACAGATGAGATAGAGACTTCCCAAAGAGGCCATGGTTTGGCTCTTTGGTTCTTTTCCTTTGGAAAAAGGAATGACTCCTCCTTGGTTTTCATAGAAGAATTTGTAGGTATCAGGACAGGCACCTTTATTCAGTGCAGTGTAAGCCACTGAAAGATAAGAGGTCAGATGCCTACTGTTTTCTGAATCTTCCACAGGCTGTTTGCTCTGGATCCTCTATTGAATTGCTCATCTCCTGTTCTATAGGTCTCAGGAGCCTTGGGCACCTCATTTGTATTGGGACTGCTCTGGTGGAAGCAGGACAGGGATCAATACTTCAAGGCACATTTTTTTTGGTACAGCTGAGAGCTCACAACAAATCAGAGCTGATGTGTGATCTTCTTGATTCCTGACATTTTATTGATGGTTAATTCCTCCCTCTGCCACTCAGAAATAGAAGCTATCACACTCACTTCAGATATCGGACTTTTTCCTAAGTCTCTCAGAACTCATGTTAGAGCTCTTTGTGTCAACAACGTGCCCAAGAAACATTTCCTTCTTTTAACACTCCCATTATTCTAATGTTTAGGATAACACCCCAGATAAGCCCATTGAACAAGGGTGATGAGCTATGATTTTACTCCTCTGTGGTGGATGATAGCAACTCTGGTGAACACACAGATCATGGCACTTGCATGGCATATCCTCAAAGTAGGGATCTGAATGATGGCTTTGAAGGAGGAGAAATGAAACAGAACCTGAGAAGCCAAGAGAAACTAAACACAAACAGATTGGTGAGCACACTAAAGATAGCTTTCCTGATCTTGAGAAAATATCTGTTTTGCTGCACTCATAATTGCTTACATTCTGTTTTATTTCTCATCCAAAGGGCAGCTGCTTGATACAGCATTGGTTGGGAACCAGCTTCTTGCTCTTTAAAGCTGTATTAAATACCCACTGAGGCCATCACAACGAATCTTGGCAATGGCTTCAGTGAGTGCTTAATTGAGAATAAGAGATGAATTTTAAAGACTTAGCATTCCCTAGTTTAAAGGACTTCACATGAAGAAATTTCTATTTGTTTTGCCACCTAAGTGAAAGATGCACGGATCATTAAAGTGCATACTTCCTCAGCATCTGGAATAGTGATCCGCTGTGGCTTCAATGATGTTTATCTACATAGCTTAAGCATGAAAACCGGGATAGTAGATGAACCTTTAGTAACAAGGATCAGTAGGATTCAAGGCTAGAAGAGACAATTTGATTATCTATTTTGTTCTCTTGAACACAGAAGGTAGAAAATGTCATCCACTGATGTGTGCACTGAGCCCAAGGTCTAATGTTTGATTAGACCATCTGTGTCAATTCAAAATCCTTATCAATCCTGTTTGCAGACAGTTCTAACCAGAAGTCCCATCTTGCTTGAGAATTACAGGAGTGAAACAGCAACTTTGAGTCCGCAAATAGAACAATGTGTTATCAAATATTATCTTGTTATTATATTAATTGAGACCTTTGTCCCTTGGCATAGGAAGAAGAGGAAAGGCAGTGCTTACTTGGACTGCAGGTAGTAAAACTGGATTCTCCTGGGATAATTTACAGGATGCCATAGAATGCTGAGGAGTGGAGTGAATGTATTGACCTGGCACTGTTGAGGCCTGCTCTGCCCAATGCACTACAATGAATATGTTTTTGAATATTCCTCCCTGGTACTATTTGGTTTTAAATGAAATTAAAAGAAAAAAAGAAAGAAAGAAAAAAGAAAAAAGAAAAAGAAAAGAAAAAAAAAGAAAAAACAAAGGAAAAAGGAAGAGACAGAGAAAAACCAAGAAGAAAAGATCAGAGAAACACATTGGCACAGAGCTCACCACTTTTTCTGGCAGGGGGGCAGGGAGGTAATCCCTTTCCTCAAAGATTTTGGGGAGAAAAAAACCCTGCTGTGCTTGCTAAAATTCCCTTCCAGCTCCCATTGTCAGTGTTAATTGGTGATAGCCCCCATCCCACAGAAGCACCATGGAGGTAAAATGAAAGGAAATATGTAAGGGAGTATGTGTGAGTAAGAGGCTGCTGTATCATGTGAATGAGGAGAACAACAATACCCAAGAATAAGCTAATATATATAAATGAAAATATCAGCTTGATCCTTTGCTGGACTTTTTGATGCTTTGAAAATTCACGTTAATTCCAGCTGCGTGGGTCCCTTTATTAATTAAATGGTCAAGGGAAGCTCCATGTGCAGTAGCAGCTCTGCTAGCAAACGATGAAAGCACCATGTTGACATCCTTATTCTAAGCTCCACAGTCACCTTCAGGGCCCGCATTCAGGGTGAATTACTTTGGCTCCAGTGAACTTAAAGAATCCCAGGCTTCTCTCAATAGATTTTAAATCCTTCAGTGCTGTTCCCCTAAGAAATGAGAAGGTCTCTTGCTGACACCCTTCTTGATGTTCCTGATAGTAAAAAAAACACAACCCAAAACTTTAGAGCCAAGTAGGTAGATCTAATTATTTCAAAGGGTTCCCAGCTGCACTGCTTGTTAG
This sequence comes from Excalfactoria chinensis, assembly GCF_039878825.1. Lineage (NCBI taxonomy): Eukaryota > Metazoa > Chordata > Aves > Galliformes > Phasianidae > Excalfactoria > Excalfactoria chinensis. Next base: position 136,133,836 of record NC_092826.1, read on the forward strand.
CTTTCCTCTTCATCATCTATTTAATTAGAAAAGGCCTTTGTTTTATTTATTTTTACACAGTATGTGGTAGAATTTTATTTTAGACTCCTAATAGCTTGTACTTTTCCTGTGTGCTGGTGATTGCAGCACTCATTCCTCCTGTGCTTTGGTCCTGGGTAGGGTTTGATACCAGGTGTTCTCACTTCTGTGGATGGCTACACAAGCACAGGTGGCTTTGGTGATGTAAGATTTGCTTTATGGCTGCTGACAACGGATGCTCAGGGCAGTTTTCTTCTCTCAGGGTGCAGGTTGGACCTAAATATAAAATATATGTTGGTCTTTGCTATTTCGTTCTTAGTCTAAAAGCTGTTTATGATCATTACATAGCCTTTGTTCTTTGTCACTTCAGTGTGCAATGTCTCTTGGTGATTGTGTAAGCAGACTTTGGAGGTTTGCTGAAGAAGAGGAGGGAAGACTGTGTGGTTCAGACACAGGAATATCCTAGGGCCCTGCATCTCTGGCTCATCAGGATGACAGCGTAAGTCCTTTTTCTTTCTGCTTGTTTTTCTCTGTGTTGTTGGGTCTGGTGGCTTTTCTTCACTGTCTTTTCCGTGGCCTAGGAGTCCAGCCAATTCTCTCTGTAGATAAAGCAATGTGCTGTTGGAACATTGGTTGACTTTGGTCTTAGGGGGCTTTTCTGCCCTTCTTGAGGTGTGCTATGCGTTGTGTATTTTAACTGAAGCTTGTGATCCTCCTATGTGTCAGTGGAGGAAGTTCCTAATAGCTCCACTGATTCTAGTTTAGATTTCAGACCCTTCTAGAAGTCTTTTTTTAATGCCATCTAATTAAATGCTGAATTTAGCTTGTGAGAGTAAGGACAATGGAAATAAGATAAACCTTCATGCATGAAGAAGAAATAATGCTTCAACTGTGGGAGCTGTGAGGACAGCTGTGTTAGGGACAAGCTCTGATGTAGCCACATGTGAGGAGAGCTTCCATGGGGACAAACTCTTATATCTGGCTCCTTCTGGCAGCATGTGGCACATCAGACCTAGTCCTGACTTGCTCAGCTTCTGAGTCCCAATGTACAAACTTAGGTGTAGGATGTTGGTCTTCTCCTATGTGTTATGATAGATTTTGATCCTTAAGCCTTAAAAAAGAAGACATGGGCTGCTTGAGGGTTGGATATCGTAATTCTATAATGATTAGACAGTGCTGAGCTTTTTCTGGTTTAATTCAATGTTATTTTACACTATCCTATTGTGGTTCATCTTCTGAGGTTTGAATCAGTAATCTAATAACATGCTTCAATGGCTAAGTCAATTCCTCCCCTTGGATTTTTTTCCTTTCTCTTCTGATATTAATAGCAATAGGGCAGGTAAAGGCACTGGATTAACAATTAGGCCTGGTGGCTGTCCAGAGCGATAATGGCTTTTTCCCAAGCCAACACATGCTGCTTGCTGCATGGCATAATGTGCCAGGGGTCCAGAGGGTAGAGCCAGCTCTTAAGCTGCTTGTCAACCTGGGGTGGTGTTAGAGCATCATATGTTTCAGAAAGAGAGTGCCCAGCAAGAGCCCTGCATTGCAGAGCAGTAGCTGAGATGCTTCTGCTCTGCCCTTCTGTCACTGTCAGAATGTCACAGCAGTCAGCTGAGCAGGCAAGGCATGTGGGGACATCTCTTCTGTTCTGCCTCACAGATGGGATGTTTACCTCTTTAGTTTTAGGCTATTGCCCTTTGTCCTGTCATTATTAGGTTGTGTAAAAAGTCAGTCCCCTCAACTCCTGGAAGGCTACAATGAGGTCTCCCCAGAGCCTTCTCCAGGCTGATAAAGGTCAGCTTTCCCAACCCTTCCTCATGAGAAAGAATTGCTCCAGCCTACTGAGAATCTTTGTGGCCTCCCCTGGACCTGCTCCAACAGCTTCACATCTTTCTTGAGCTGGAAGGAATATTCCAGATGGGGTCTCACATCTGCCTCTCTGCTCCCCTGTGAGGACTTGTAGGCCACCTCTTCTTCTACAGGAGCAGCTGGTGGGGTATGAAATGCATCCCTTGCGTGCCCATGGTCCAGTCTTGTCCCAGGCCATTATAAACGTGCAAGTGGAAGCTCCTTGTATGACCTAGGTTTCTGGAGCAGCTAAACTGGAGATGTAACATGTTAATGAGGGCTCCTCTGAACTGCTGTTGTACTTCATTGGCAGCCATATGGCCTTCACAGATGCATAAAGCCTGTTGGAAGAGCTCTGAGGGGTCACTTTTAATATTTATCTATGGTGATTCACCATGATGAACTCCTTTGGGAAATGAACAGGGGGACTTGCATTGGTTGAGTGCTATTAGAGATGAGGAATAACAGACTCCACAGAAGTGTACTTTTTTGTGTTCAGAGCTTTGAGAAGACCTGTTGTTGCTTCCCTAGGAAGGACCTGTTTATCCAGTGACAGGGCCTGCCTTCAAGTAATTACCTTGCTTTATATGCTAGTAAGTCTGGTGTTTTTTGCAAGGTGCAAACATTTATTAACGTCACCTGGACCCAGCGTGGCCTGCAAGTAACATGGGGAGCCTGGATGGTGCAAATGTGCAGAAAAATGACCAGCTCAGGGGAGGGAGGAGACTTCCACTATGTGGAACTGCAAGTGTGTGGCTGTGGGCTCCTGTTCCTACACCTCTGCCCATGTCCTGGTCTCTTGCCCTGTGTGGCTGATGACAGAATGCTGAGTAATAGCACGTTCAGCCTGTTCTCAGTGAAAAGACATCTGAAATGAGGCTTGGTTATAAATGTGCTCCGTGTTCTTATGGAGGAAAAAGCACTCAGAACGAAATATGCTTAACAAGGGACACAAAATCAGATGGTTCCAAAAAATGTGTGTATGTTTTCTAATAGCTTTGTGATGAAATGTGCTATTGGGGATGTTTCCAGCTTTTTGCAGAGTTTAAGTATGTGTCACTGTGTTTTGTGTTTTTAATATTATTCTGATCCTGGAGTGTGAGGGAGGCTCATCCTGGCTCAGGGCCCTTTGTGGTTGGTGTTGTACAAACACCCACTTGAAAGACAAAGTGCAGCTGAATCCGGGAGGATAAATGCTAACAAATCCACTGGTAGATTCCTAGTTAGGCCAGCTCTATTTTCTTAAGAGTCTGTCTTAAATGACCTGCAGGCACAGTGCCTGTAAGACAAGTCCTATTGCAGGAGACAAGTTTGCAGAGGGTGGCAGCTGTTGGGTTCTATTTGGAGTTGCTCTTTGGTGTTTCAGCCCCTTCAGTGCCATGGGGTGATGAGAAGAGGAGGCAGTGTGTGTGCACTGCACTGATATGAAGTGCTCCTGTATATGCGCCATGTTTGCTGTGCCTGTTATGGCACATTCTACCTCCCTGAAGGGACAGAGTACAGTTTTCCACTTTGTCACAAATAATAATTATCTCAGCAACAGCCTGTGATGGGAGCTTGCCCTAAGGAGACTGCTCTGGCTGCAGGAGGCTCAGCAAGATGCTCCAGATGATACTCTGTGCTATTTTAGCTGTGCATTTCTTGTGTGTAGCATGAAGGCAGACTCTGGTGCATTTATTCATCACAAAATCCTTGGACTCACTTACAATGGTGTGGATGCTTACACCTTCCCTTTACCTTCTGGCATCGCACTCTGACAGCCCTTCAGTTCAAGCATCTTTGTAATCCCTAATCTCCAAAATTACAGTAGCTCCTCATTGTGTATTAGCCTAACGCTCCAGCATTGCAGTTTTGTGCTTTGTCCCAATGAGTCCCTTAGCATTATAGCAGAAATTCATCATTCACCCTTTACAAAAAAAAAACAAAAAACACACAACCAAGAGAGTGTATTTTATTGAGTTCCAGCCCCAGGCATCTCAAAGCAGGTATGAATCTTTTAAACATAATTTCTTCTTTAACTTGTCCCAGACATGCCATGAATTACTTACATGGTTTGTTAGATGTCCATAAAACAATCCTGAAATTGAAAATGATGATGTGGCCCTAGCAGGAATATGCTCACTAACGTCTGTGGAGAGAAGTTTGTGTGGATCGTATATTATACTGAGAATTACTTTACTTTTCCATCCTGTCTTTTGGGTAAGGTTTTCAGATTGCTTGGCAAAATGCTAATAATTGAGGTTTTTATGATCCCAACAGGTTGTGACTGATGGGCATCCAGCATAACCTACCATTAGTGTTACCATTTATAGCAGAAAATGATTGGGCTAAAGATTAAAGAATTAGGAAAATTGCAATTTGCTGTTTCTGTGGGCTTTAATGACCACAAGAGGTCAGGGCTTCTGTTTTTACATCTCATGTGAAAGAAAAGCCCTGTCAGAGTGCAGCATCTTTAAAGCTACTGTTTGCTGAGCAGTTGGAATTGAATGCTGAAAGAGCCATCTTTGGCCTTTCACCATCCTCGACTGTGTTTTCTGTTTTCCTCCCTTGTGCTGGTAAGTGTCCCACCATGTGAAGGAGCAGCCTCTATTTCTGATCCAGATGAAAATATTCAGGTGAACCCTGTCGTTGTGGTTGATGAAGCTGAGGAAACTGATGGCTGGGCAGAGAGAAGAGATGAGCGTGTTGCTTTTTGGTAACTAAACAGACAATGAAACCAGCCCCCTGGACCTGCCATGTTCTCCAGCCATTTGGCAGTCCTTACTCTGATCAAATAATGATCAAAGTCGAACCTGGGCAGTGTGGGCTATTTCAGTGGCAGTGATGCAAGCAGCCTGGGTTGATTAAGCTGCCAAACTTTGATGGTAACCCAAGGGCAGGATGGCAAAACCAAACAAACAGATTCTTAGGGGCTTATCCAATGCCAATATGTAATAACAAATCCAATAACCAATATGTAACAAGGAATGTTAATTCCTTCTAGGAATGGACCATATGTCATCTTGGAGGTGTACAGGTCGTTTGCGTCTCTATTCCTGCTAGTACAAGGTTCTGTCCTCTCTCTCATGAGAGAGGCAGGTCAGTTCAGGGTAAGTCTGTACTTACAGAGAATGGAGGGAGATATGGCTGTTCCCAAAGTTTTCATCCCAATCACTTACGGGTTGATGGAGGCTTTCCTGAGTTTCACGTGAAGCTGCATGGGGAGAATCCAAATTCAATTGTAGTGAAAGAAGTGAAGCTAACCTCAGAAAGGAGAGATTACTCAAGGGACAGCTCTTGAGGGGGAAAGCACTTAGGGCACTTTCTAATCTGGGAGAGAATTAGACCTAACATTTCAGAGCTGTGAAGGTCTGGAGCAAGGCACAAAGCAGCCCTTTACAGCAGTTACTACCTCTGCCCCTGTGTTATTGCATAAGTTTATTCTGCTGCTTTCTATTCCAGTCTTTCATATGTCATCGGTGATGATGGTAATGGTTTTGCTTTTCCAGTCTACATTACAGCATGCCCTCCCTGGGAGCCCTGGTGGGAACTGTCCTGACCTAGGAGCATTGGGTCCATTAATGCCAATGAACTCAGCAAGGTGGAATTTCTGAAACTAAGGCTGGATGAATGTATACATTCTGTGGTGTATCAGGAATAATATGCATGGACATAGCTGTGACAGGAACTTTGCCATGAGCTTATTCGTGTTACGCCAGGATAGTCATTTACTATCAGCCTCTTTCTTCCAGAGCACTGCAACATCACTCCTATTGGGTTTCTGTTTTTGCTTTAAAGTGTGTGTCAAGCCCCGGGGACATGATTGTTTTGTAAAGATGAAACTAGCTGCCTCTGCTCCTGAGACCAGAGTCAGAGTGTGAATTCCAAAGGACCTGATGAAGTCTGAAGTGGGCAAAACAGATAAAATACCAACACTGGTTTCTTCAGTAAGCTGTGCAAAAAGAGCTTCAGAGGCAGAAAGGCCTCCTAAGTGCTTAAGATAATGTCTAACAAGAATATTAGATGTCAGACAAAATAGCATCTATGCATCTTAAGGAAAAGCATTGATGTTTCCTTAGCTCATTGGATATTTATCAAAGCATAACCTGTAGGTTAGCCTACAAAGCAGCAGAACACAAAGACTCTGTGTTCTGATCTTTCAAGGGGGAAGGTTAAACAAAGGACATTGAAATATGCTATGTCAGAAGATCTTTGTTTCTAGACATCAGTGGAATAAAGGATATAAAATAGCCTTTCCACTTCCTTCTTTGTCCTTGCCCATGGGTGTTTTAAAAAAAGGAGAAAACCCACCAGATTAAGAAGTGAAAACAAGTGATATCTGTTGATGCAGTTTGGTTTTCCATATGTGCATCACCTGGAATGTGAACTACTCATATGTAAGCTGTGACCCACTCCACTCAGATTTCAGAGTATTTGCTGACATGGGTCTAGGATTCTCCAAGATGAACTTGTTTGCTCAGGGAATAATGTGAGCTGAGTTGTATCAAAGAATGAAAACTATTTATTGAATTCATTTCATAAGTGGGACAGATACAATGTATTGAAGGATTTTTACTGTTTTTCCATAGGACTGAGTAAGTCAGTGAAGTCTCATGAGTTCTGTCGGTATAAGTGTCACATAATGGCATTGCTGAAACTGGGAGCTCTTTCTTTTGTGCCACAAAATAAAGCCACTGCAGAGAACTGGACTGAGGTAAAAGGATTATCAGATATATATTTTTTGAAGTCTTTGTTTCACAGGAGGGCCATCATCCAAGGTAAACTCTTACATGATTCTTTTCTCTTAATCCTTCCCTATGAAATTTGGTGGCTAAGATCCTCCTTGTAAATCAGCACGCTGAGTGCACAGCCCTTCCAAAATTCCAACTAAGGCTTCCTTGACCGTGCTATCAAGGGAAATATTTGTTCTTTCCAGAGAAACTCCAGAGTGCTTCTGATCCTTGAGCACATGTGCTGTATTTCACATATATGGATTTTATCCCTTGGATAGCAACTGCTTCATGTTAAGATACTCCCGTAGATGCAAGGCATGCTCTGGTATCAGCCCATTCCTCAAGTTGATGCCAGATACTCTACAGGGTAATCTGTTGGTGTGCTCTCACATTTCACAAGGCTCAGTGTCATCACCAGAATAAGCAGCTCCAAGTGTGTCTGTGCGGGGTGGTTTGCATGCTGAGATGCTAGTAGTGGACAGGTGGTGCGTGCTGAATTAGTCCTGTATGCATGAACCACTTACCTCATACTGACTGCTTTTCTGCAAAGCTGTTGTGGGTGACAATAAGCTGGGCTTGGTGTTTCACTAGGCTGCTTTAAAACCTGCTCTGTGACTGTTTAAAACCCATATAGTTCATCTCTCATTGCTTTTCAGGCCAAGAATATACTATTCTGTGCTGTTGGTAAAATCTGCCTAATGATGTTACAGGTTTAAAAACCTGAGAAGTTAAAAATGGCCTTGTTTTTTTCCCAAACATGTGTTAGGTGGCTTTTTTGTTACCTGTGGGTGTCATGTCGTAGGAAGCAACTTTCTTCTCTAATGGCTAATACTGATGAGGTGGTCATCTGATCTGATGGTGATAGTTATTGAGAATCCATAACGTGAAATTAAATGGGTCAATCTATGTATTTCAATGATAGACATAAAAATTCATGAAGGTTGGGCAACTGCAGCTGGAAATTATGCATTTTACCTTTTGCCACTGGGGTGAGGTGGTGGAAACGTTGGTCAGGCACTGGAATGTACACCCCAGGGAGGTGGTGAAGTCGCCGACCATAGGGGTGTTTAAGAAACATTTGGATGTTGTGTTGAGGGATATGATTTAGCTGGGAAGTATTGGTGATGGTTGGACTGGATGATCTTCTAGGTCTTTTCCAACCTTGATAATTCTGTGTTTCTGTGAACATAATCAACGTTCAGAAGAGAATAAAAGGGTTTAGCATGTGAGTTTGGACCATGGGGACAGTTCTGCGTGAAGTTATGATGCTTTACTTTTAATGTTAATTACTTGAAAAATTTTCTCTACAGGAGTTTTCCATTCCATAGAAACAGCCAGGATAAATTCTCCATAAATAAAGGAGCATTTCAAAGTGAGCAGCAGAGTCACAAAATTTGGCCCTGGGTTTCAGGTTATGCACCTAAACTTCAAATAGCTGGGTTCTTTGTGAGCTCCTGGGGGCTTCCTATGACCACAGAGCAGTTACCTAAGACTGCAGCTCCCATTTATAAACCAAAGGAACAAAGAAATTTAAATACATTATTACAAACCCCAATTTATTATAATGCCATTTTTCAGGAGCTCTTTTTTATCTGTTGCTATCACAGCAAACCTGCTTGAAGATTGAGTTGGATTCAGCAGATGTTCCATCTGTTGTGTTTTTTTTGTATTGCATTGTAGTATTTCCATTTTTTTTACGGTTTTCTTTTAAAAATATAATTTAAATATTGGCTATGTGAGGCAATTTCTATCCCTGTTTGTCCCTCACAGACGCAATGAGAATCCATGGGAACCAAAACAGTGGACTGTTGTCATGCCCAGTTGGGATGAACCTCATCTACATGTTAATATAAGGAATGTTAATGCAAAGCACAGCATGTGGAAAAGGTTTTCTCCGAAGTCTCAATTCCTAGACAGGAAGGAGGGCTTTACTTTTAATGAGTAGGATGAGCTCCTGTGTGTTGTGCTTGGGTGACCTGGGGCAGAGCAAGGCAGCCCTGTTGTGATGTTGGCTGGAATCAGGGGACGTGATCTTCACAGGGTGTGTGAGCTTGATTCATTTCTAAATGAAGAAAAGTAGTAGTGTGCCTGTTTGTGAATGTAACCTGGGCCAGGGGGTGTGCATGAGGAAAATGTCTATGTCCTGTCAGCAGGTTGTAGCACAGGGCAGAAACAAAATTTAGTTCTAAACCAGAGTTATACTCACTTGGCAACAGCACAGTTCAGTGCTGTTTTCTTTACTTTCTGCTATCAATGACTCTGGCTGTCTTTACAGGCAACATAAACTCTCCCTATGTACGGAGCAGCCCAGTGCCAGAGGAGCAGAGCTGTGAAAGGTGATTTCTTGTGCAGAAGCCCAGGAAACTACAATTCATTTGTGGATTTTTAACCTAGAATCACTCCTATAGATTTATTTGTATGCAGACTTTACTAGATGTGCTCCCAAAGAGTTTCTTCTGTAGCTCTTCACTTGAGAAGGAATCCTGTTCAAGTGCTTTGAGCCTGTACCAAAGTAGCATGAGCAAGATCTGATGAGGGGCTTTGCAGCTCCAGCCTAAAATGAATGTGTTGATGTGCCTCAGGCACCTCGAAGCAGAGCACAGTGATCCTTAAATGTACAGCATTGAGTCCTTGAAGTCAATTGCCTGAGTACAGCTTCAGTGCTGGAGTTAGTAGAGACTTGCCTTGTCCTGGGGCAGGAGCAGATGGCTCAGAGAGGTGGTGGATGCCCCATCCTTGGAGACACTCAAGATCAGGCTGGATGGGGCTCTGAGAACCTCATGGAGCTGTGAGTGTCAGGGGATTGGTCTAGCTGATATTTAAGGGTACCTTCCAACTTAAACACTTCTATATGTTTCTAATCCAAACGGGTTGTTCCTTCATACGCTCGAGGCAGTGACATGCAAAAAGTTTATTGCAGTGAAGACTCTGTTTAAACAATCATTTATCTGAGTCCCACAGGAGTCTGTTGTAGCAAGAAGCTCTTTTGCTGACTCTGGAGCATGTATCACCTTTTCCTCTATGTACAGGCAGTGTTCGGTACTCTGAGGCTCATGTCTCAGCTGAGCCCTTATGTATGGCTGTGATTAAAGCAGTTTGGGGCAAAGGGTGGCTTGTGGTGTTAAGCCAGAGACCACAAATAATACAAACAAGATGCCAAGTGAGGTCTGGTTTGAATTCTCGGATAATACTTCCTTGTGGCTAATTTAGAAGGACTGAAATGTAGAGTTTCCGTGGTCAGTTCTGCCGCTGGGATCCTGTAACATATGCGTCCTTGCAGAGGCAGGAGGAAATAAGTCACAGCATCAAGTCCTCTTTCACAAGCCAGATCCTGGGATGCTTATTTAGAAAAGCCTCCTGTTGACTTCTGTAGTATGAATGCACAACATCTGCAGGAATGTAACCCAGAAGTGTGACCCAATAAATGCTTCTTCTTCAGCCATCAATCTGTTTTGCATCATGTCGTTCTCTCAACTGTTAATCCAGATGTTATTTGCATCAGTACAGTAACATTAAACGCTTGTACAAGCAGTGTTAATAGCATCAATAACAATAGTAAACATAAATAGCAGAAGCACTGATAGTAATACTTCCAAAGCAGCTTGTAATTGTAACAACCTGTCATTCCTTTGCTAACTCGTGCTGACTCAAGATTAAATTGCTCTATGTGTGGAAAGGAACCCATCTGTGCCAAGACTGTTTTCTTCCCTTTGTATTTTGTTTGTTTGCTTACACCAAGCAGCTGAGAAAATGTCATCATGCTTTACCCTCTTTGTTGTTACCCTGGTTCTGACTAGAGTGTTTCACAGGCATTCCTGGTAATGGCATATAGAGAAGGAATGCTATAGGAAAGGAGCAGCCACAAGTCCTCCTTAACTGATCAGTGTCTGAATGGTGGTGAGCCTGCGTGGACTTTGGTGGGTTCACCTCCGATTAGGAAAAATGTCTTCTCAGAGTGGTGATGCATTAGCATGGCTGCCTGGGGAGGTGGTGGGATCACCATCCCTGGAGATGTGGCACTGAGGGATGTGGTCAGTGGGCATGGTGGGGGTGGGCTGACAGTTGGACCTGGGCATTGTGATGGTCTTTTCCAACATGAATGATTCTGTGATTCTACAATTCTCTTTTATGAGAATAGAATGGATATTATTTCAAGTGCTTAGAACTCAGAGAAAACAGGATTTTCCTGCATTCCTTGTAGAACTTCTATATAGCTCAATTTGTTATAAAGCAAGCTAAGAATAATTCCTATATGATGGGAATTTGGTATGTCTTTTGCTGTCTATGTGGCTTGTCACAGATCGGCGAATACGTCTGAATGCCTTCATTGTACTGTGGATCAAGCCTTAGGTCATTAAGGAGTTGAACAGTTATCACTCTGTAACTTTGATACTAGAAAGGATTCAAGTATAACATGTCTGGAGGCAGATCTGAGAATGCATCTGTGGTGTCCTGTGGTGTTTTTTTTTTTTAATCATTTTTATTTCAATTATTGACTTGTCTCTATACTGAATGAATAGCTCTGCTGGACTATATTCCCCACTTGGTGTAGTCAGAATTTGTTCTCTCCTGAACTTCCAAGGGGAGCCAATGACCTTTGGACTCTTATCCACAGCAGCAGCTTTAATGGAGACTGGGTTTTCTACTCATGTTGTCATGAGACCATGAATGGAACAAGAGGATGGTCACTGTAGAATTTTCACTGTGGTCATAGAATTTCTCATACTGGAAAAGACCTTAAAGATCATAAAGTCCAACCACAACCTAACCATGTTACCCTAACTCTAATAACCCTCCACTAAGTCATGTCCCTGAACACCACATCCAAATGGTTTTTCAACACATCTGGGGATGGTGACTCAAATAGCTGCCTGGGGAACTCATTCCAGTGCTTAACAACCCTTTCTGTAAAGAAGTGTTTCTTGATATCCAACCTAAACTTGTAAAATGGAGACAACTAAATTCAGTGACATGAAAGGGATGCTGTGAAATGTGGATCACTGACACTTAGTGTCTGACAAACCTTGTAGCTGCAATTTCAGGTGTCACCATGTTTGAGTGTCTCTCCTGACCAGTGAAAGTAGATTTAGGTTAAAATGCTGGCACGTGAACTGAAAGGCAGGTGCGGAGGGAGCATCTTCACCTGGGTAGCAACAGGGTGGGCACTTGTGCATCTCTAAAAACTGCTGCCTCAACAGAATTCAGTAAGGACTATTTCCTGTTGTCCTTAATAGGTTAGCATTGATAGAAAACAAAACAAACAAAAAACACCCTAAAGCTTATCTGCAGAAAAGCACTGAGTCAAGAAAAGAATATGTATCTGTGTGTTACTTTTTGTGGTAACTTCACCTTGAGAACCAATGTTGAAGTCACTGTTAGCTACGATCTCATGAGTTTTCTATTTGATTGTGTCATATAAGTTACAAACAGAATTGTAAAATGAACAGTAAAAAGCTAAGCCTAGGATACTGTCTTTTAAGAATTTAAACCACTGTGATTTCATGGATGCTGTGTTGCTGGATTTAAATCGTTGGCCAGATCCTAGATAGTTTGCCTAGAGGCTGGCATCCCCAATGCCTTGCTTCTTCCATACCTCCTGTCTTTGCATGTTTTTAGGCAGCTGGTGTGGAAATAACTCCATATGTTTCAGAACAAATGAATGATTTTGTAATCGGATGTTGCTTTGAGGTGTTGGAGTCAAAGGTGTTCATCTGGTGTGGGTTATGGAAGAGGTCAAACGAAAAGGTCATTGTAATGATGCCTTCTGGCATTTAAGAAAAACTGTTAACATGTGCATTTTTGGGATCTTGGAAGATTTCACACGGTGAACTGTAATAAAACAAATTTGAACTTAAATCAAAAAGGAATTGAAAGTCAAGAATCTTGGTATGAATTATATCTTGTCACAATTCTTGCTCTCTGTAGGTGCACCTCTGGAGATGAATTTCTAAAGAAATGAAACCTGGGCTTGGTAGGACTCTCCAGAATATGAAATAGAGTTTCAAAAGGCTGAGGAAGACCCTTCTTTGTATTTTAACTGTACTTGACAAGATTCAAATGTTTACTTGAATCTTATCTGATCTACAGAAACCTCTGAGTATGCGAAATTAGGGTCCAATTTTCAGGTAACAAAATTCTTCTGTAAAATTGCAGTATTTCTGATGTGTCCTAAAATAACGGCAGTGTAATCTGCTGCAGTGTATTCATCCCACTCCCTTTTCATCATGGAAGGATTACAGAAGAAAAATGTAGAAATAGAAAAAGTTTATATATATATATATTTCCTTAAAGAATGTCTCCATCTGTGGCAAATACTGTATTTTCATTTCTCAGTTTCAGAGCGTTTCCATTCTCTCTGGACAATTGTGGCCAATTTCTCCTGTGGCAGAGGTGGTGTCAGGCTCTCTTTTGCCAAGAACTGAGCCAGTCCAAAGTGCTCTGTATTTGATGTGGGATGAAAGCTTAGGCTTGAGCTCACATCTCATAGAATGGCTTACGTTGGAAGGGACCTTAAAGATCATCTAGTTTCAACCCCCTGCCATGGGCTGGTTGCCACACACCAGGTCAGGCTGCTCAGGGCCCCATCCAATCTGACCTTGAGCCCTTCCAGGGCCAGGGCATCCACAGCAACCTGACTTGGCAATCCATGATGTGGCTGCTTTTTCCTGTATCTGATCCCTAAATCCTCGTTTATTCCATGGTTTATCTTCATTCTTGGCACTCTGGCTTATGCTTCAGGGGGTGAAATTTTTGAGGTATTTGGCCCTTGTAGGTGCAGTTTCATATTTGAAACATTTCAGAATATATATATATATATGTATTTAATGCCATTGAAGCCCAAGCCCACTACTTCAACATCTCTTCTGAAATGGGATGTGGGGTGGCCATAGGCTCTGAGCCATGGCTTTGTGCCCAAAAATCTCATCCATTTAACTTCACCCTGCACATTTCCATCACAGCAGCGCTCTTCCTCACTGAACATCTCTCAAGCATTGAGGACAAAGTCCTCCATGGTTTAGTGGGCATGGTGGTAATGTGTTGACTGTTGGACTAAATAATTTTAGTGCTGTTTTCCAACCTTCATGATTCTTCTTCCTAACTGGAAGGTTTGCCCTGTGCAAAGGGTTACTCACCTTTCTTTGTCATCTGTTAGGACTCTTCTTTGCTCTTAAGGGATGCTCTGGGAGCAAAGAGCATATTGCCTTTCTGTTTGTGTACTGCTCTTACGATGTATGTATGCTTTTGGTCTCCAAGCTATTAAAAATAGTGATTTTTATTTTTAAGGTTACTTCATCCACCTGCATCGCAGTGGAACTGAGTTAACAATTTTTTTGTAGACTCTTTGCTTAAAAAATATGCTATATAAGCACAGCAAGCCCCGTGTGTGCCTCTATAGACCACATGAGAGCACCACTGGAATTTCAAATGCAGTGATTAGAGGGAAGAACCAAGCCCTCAGTAGTCACTTGGTAGGACCCGAGTGTTAGTGTCTTCTGAAAAAGGCACCCTTTCCGGATACAGCATCTCCATTGCATACCACAAGTGCTGTTCATTTCATCCTTTCTGTAAACAGCACAAAACCTGAGCTGGGATCTGAGGGTTTGCATTGCATGGAATTAAAAGAATTTTCTTCGTTACTGCTCGGTAACAAAGCATCACTGTTTCTGGCCCCACTAGAAGGAGGTTTCACTGTACATCCTCCTGGGAAATTCCTCTTGGCTGGCAGTCAGGCGTTGTGAGTGCCACTGCGAGATGCTGCAATTACTCTACTTGTGTTTCTTTGCATTTCAAGCTGCTGTCTCAGTGTCAGCCTGTGCGCATTAAACATGACAGGGCTCCGTAGGCTCCTCTGTGATATCGCTATCTCTCTGACAAAAGCAGATCCCAGGGACACAGTGAGAGAGGAAATTTTGTGCTTTTTCTGCCCCTCTGCTGTTAGCTGGTGGAGATGGGGATGCAGTCTTGAATCTGAAGCCAGTTAAAAATGCACCAAAGCTCTGAGTGTAACTACACAAAACATTAACCAAAAAACCAGGAGCATTTCTCAGGAAGGAACTGTGTGTGCTGTGGATTTTTTACTTTTTATTTTTTAAATTAGATTAAAGAATGAGAATGAAGCAGTGTGATTCAAAGTGGTCACACAATAATAATAATAAATAATAAATAAAAGCTGCTCCGAAATCCTTTAATTGGAAATAAAAATCAGCTTTTGCTAAGCGACCTGGAGAGAGGGTACAAAGGGAGGGGCGGAAGCATGGATTTGGAGCCCCTTTGAATGATCTATTATGCTGAAACTGCTTTTATCTTTTGTTTGGTGCAGTTGTTGAATGCAAAGTTGGCTTCATCTGCGTGACATGTGTGGCAGACGCCTCTTTGGTCTGTGCATCCTACGGGGTGCAAAGGACCAGCTGGCTCAGCACATTCCTCCCAGCATTATTTGCTGCTTATCTTACTGCCGTGTGCAGGGATTCTTTGACATCCATGGGAGAGATGAGCTTGCATGGGATGATGGAGGCTGGGCAGGAGGGGATGGGGAAGGAAAGCTACCCGAGGTAATTCTCACTATGCTGCACCCCAGTATGGTCTATGGTGATGCTTTTCCCAGGTGTCCCATTCCATGAATACACAAACTCCTGCTTTATCCAGTGGCAAACGCAAAGCCACCTGCACACAAGGTGCTTTTGTTAGGCAAGTTTTCTGAATGCAGGTGCCAGCACCTCCTACAGCCTCACCCCATATTGCTTAGCAGAAATGAAGCCTTTTTTTACACAGTTTCTGACAAACTCCTTGTTAATTATTGTTGTCACTCCATTTTAACTGCAGGAGGCAGTGGGAGGCTTTATCCATTGTATGATGGGTAACCAAGCTTTTAGGAAATGTGTGACCTAGTCATTAATGCCATCTTGGGTTATGGTTGATGGATATTCTTTTTTTCTTCCTACAAGCTTTAATCATAGAACTGTTTAGGTTGGAAGAAACCCTTAAAAGCCCTCTAGTTCAGTTCCCGCACAGTGAACAGAGGCACATACAGCTCCATCAGGTTAATAACCCTCCTGTCTGATGCAGGAAAATCTGAGCCACCTTGAGTACCATCCTGTGGATTGACTGCCCCCATGATGCTGGGCTATATAAAACACAATTCTGTCCAGCTATGGAGGTGATAAATGTGAAGGTCATTCTAACCAAGCTGATAAAAATACTTGTGTTTAAACCCTTTGGAAAACTCCAAAAGAAAAGTGATCCTGTTCCAAGAGGGGTCTGGAATGGGACATTCACAGACGGCACGTGGTGTATTTTTCATTTCCGATCTGCGCCTGTAATAACTTTTGTGGCTGAAAGAGAAGTACATGACTTACCATAAAGGTGCTACAGCCAGAAAGAAAAAAAAACAACAACACATATATTCTAATTTATGGTGATTTAAACACACCGTACCTGCACTGCCATTTGAAAACCATGACTGTAAAGGAACGATAACATGGAAAACGTGGGGAGGAATTTATTAAAGGCCAAGCCACTTTAGCAAAGCCAAGATCTGAGCTGCCTGAAATGTAATGTGGTGCTTATAAACTAAAGGCATAAGTTATTAACTTAACATAAATGATTTCAGATTTGCGTTCAATGGACTTGGTAATTATACCAAGGAATTTAAGCTGACCTCATCAAGCCTGCTTTCTCTTTTAAAATGTATTTCTGTGTCAATTAAAATGCCTGAGTATAAAAAGCAAAGTTTTTATAGGCCCAGCCATACAAATTCATTATTGCGCTATTATATACTTGGCAGTCTACAAATATGCCAGTGATTAACTTCGTGTGCATTATAGCTGCCAGTGTTGCAGCATTTCAGATAAGTGTGGCTATTGTCTGCACTCAGCTGACTGGAATCGCTATGGATATAGCCCTTGGATATCCTGGAGAAAGCAAGTCCTTTCTGATTGATAGTGGCTGTCTATGAGACGAAGCTCATATTGGATCCAGAAGCGTTACAGTCAAGCACAGATAACTGTTCCTGGAAAACAGCTGGAGAGGCTAGTTTTCTGCAGGGTGCCACACAGAGGTGGCAAATTCCTGTTTGGGTCCAGTTCTCGATTCTGCCCATGTGTGGCTTGATGGCCTTGGTCAACTGCTTCTCTACATTATTGCTTTTTCATCTCATTTGTATGTCTGCTTTACACTGTAAATTTTACGGGGCAAGGGCTGTTTTATGAGTGGCTGTTACTATGTTATTGTATAAATATTATCAACTAAGCTGAAATTTTTCTAACACTTGCTCCTCTGTCTTATTTCTATGATTGCAGCAGTGGTGGGGAGACATTGCAGTTCACCACTGGATACCAAAACCCAGAGGAAAATACACCATCCTGGCATAGAAGTGATGAGGAAGGCCAAGAGAAGTTAACCAATGTGCCCAGGGGACACCTGGGAGGAGTGCAGCAGAGCAGGCTATACCCCAGACCTTCTGCTTTGCACTGCAGCTGTAGACTTATCCTTTTCCCCTATACCTTCCAACTTGTTTAGTTAAAAAATACAATAATATCTATCCCTCCTGGTAAATATTTCAAAATACTTAATATAAAACTCAATAAAGTGATAATGTCAATGGAGCAGGAAACTATTTTGTCAGGGTAATGGTCTCTTTCTGTCAGATAAATGCTGAAGCAAAGTCTTGAGTTGTAATGGTAACAGACATCAGGGCAGGCCCGGGGGAGAACTGCTTGGTGCTCTGGCAGTATTTTTTAGATTGTGCTTTTTGTGTTAGCATTTGAGAGACTGTTTTCTGGAGGTGCGGAGTGGCCATGTTCCGTACGGGAGGTGGTGATACCCAGTGCTTAGAAAAATCAGCCATCTGAAGGTAAATCCTGCCAACCATGGCTGTGACTGGAGGTAAGAGCTCCCCAGCCTGGCATGTTGGTTTTGGAATGAAAAAATATAGGGATTTTCCTCTGCTGTTTTTCACCTTTGGGAGTAGCTCAGTGTTTCATGGGTTCTGGCTGGAGCTGTGGGGGAGGTTAACTTCAGCTTCAGTGTCTTGAAAGGCAAATCTCTTCTTGCATATAGCAGTAATGGAGGATACCTAAAATGCAGACACAGTAATCTGGGGCAGCTTTAGGTTGAGATTCTCAAACTTGGTAACCTCATTACCTCTACAGGTCATGGCTGCTCGCTCCAAACTTTCCCCCTGGGACTGAGTGCATCTTTATCCTGCAGGTACATCATCTGGGAAGCCAGACCTAGTGAAACCACCTTATCTTCGTGTCCATGTCTATGCTTCATGTTTATGTGTAAGCTTCAGCCACCATGTAGCTTTATCAAAGTTAGGGTTAATCTAGCCTAAACATCTAACCAGATTCCTCTGCAGATAAAATCAAAGGTGGCTATGGGGATGTCACCTGCAGCTTAGATGCTGGGTTTTGGCTGTCTATCCACTTGAGGTGCATAGACATGCAGAAGAGAAACCTGGACTGCAGGCTGACACCAGAAACACAATTTTTAGCTGCCTGGAGGCAGGAGAAAAAAGTTTCATCCTGATTGGATTAGATGATCAACAACATGCATCAACTCTTTTAGGCTATCTAAATATGACCTAATATCATGATGGTGTCCAGGTTTCTGACCTGTAAAAGAATTGATCTAAGTAACTGATTACCTCTCCAGACAGAGAAGAATAGTCCAAGATTAAGAAGCATTTATGAAATCATGTTTATGTATATGACATGATCGGTTCTCTCTTAGAGTATAAACACAATCAGGCAATGTAAAATGAGCTGTGTTGTATTTTTTTGTTGTTTAAAAAATACCTGATGAACTTATCTGCATATGAAGTCTGGTTGTGATTAGCTTAGACTGACTTGGAAGGAGCCCAGACATTTCCATTCCAAGTTGTGCATGTATTTAGTGTACCCTGCCTAATATTCCAGATAACAACAGAGTCAGAAGATACTGTTATTACTTAGTGTCACTGCGGTGTATCCTAACATTAAACTTGCACCCAGACCCCAGGGTGAATATTACAATCTTTTGGTTTTAGCTTTGCAGCTAAAGTCCTGTACTTTAGTGTGACAAATTCAACAATATGACTGGAGGCGGTGTGTTACATGTCCTGGTAAATATTTTAAGGCTGAGCAATAAAGGTCAATTATTAATGTTTTTGGAATGAAAGACGATAATTATTTATACAGAAGGATACTTAACACAGCTAGACATGTCACGAAACAAGACTCAATCTGATGTATTATTATTTAATTAGTATTGCTCTGTTTAAGCCAGCCCATTTGTACTCGTATGTATAACCCTGAATATAATCCATTCAGATTCACAGAAACAAGCAGTTAAAGAACACACCCTGTTGTAAATGGAATATTAGGAAGGCTGTTCTGGATCTGGTGAAATCTCTTTCCTTCAGTAGCAAAATTTGGCAGCAATCGCCCAGCAAATAAATCATACATGAATTATCCTGCGGGTTTGGAGTATTTAGGGGATTTTCAACCTGGTACTTCCTGGGAGTGGACACAATAGTAGGTTCATAAACCATGTGTTGTCCTGTATCTAATAGTGCAAAACCAGGCACTCTCTTAAACATAACTGTAGATTTACACCTAAGGTAGATTAGCCAATATCCTTGCTATCTGTCAGACAAGAGTACATTGTGTTCTCTTCAGGGCTCTCATGGCACCCTCTCTGCTCCTCTCTGTGCCCAAGTAACTCTGCTGGACATTGTAGGTGGAAAAGATGAGCAGATGACTTCCAGGTCTCAAAACACTTACAGATCTACTGGGAGGAGCACTTGAGTGAAGGCATTTCAGCTGTGTGACAAGCAGAAAGGTGCCCAACTGTTCATGACCCTGAGCTCTGCACAGATGTTGTTACACAAGTCTGGACCTTCTTTATAGAGGCTGTTGAAAATAATAGAATCTGATTTTACACTTGAAGTAAACAACAGAAATGTTTAACCTTTGTCACTATTGTACTTTTCCAGACAGGAATTGTATAGTGATACTTAGCTGAGTCTGAAGACAACCTAGAGATAGCTGTGGGGAAATAGGGAAAATGGGTCACTGCTCAACCTGGTGGTAGTGCTGTAACTTCATGATGTTATCACATATTAATAACTTGTTATTAAAGAATGTAATTTATCTTGATGTTTACAAAAAGGAGTGCAACCAGTCTTGTCTTTAAGCAGGGGTAAGGACAGTACCCCTTCCAGGCCTACTTTCTACGGCTTACCCATGAACAGATGCACACTGTGCTGGAATAGTCAGCAGTAACATGGAGAACCTGGGAGAGTGTCACTGTTTATTGTTTTCCTCTGGGAAGTCATGGACCTTTTATTTATTTATTTATTGCCACTGTAGACACTTCTTAACCTCCTCTCGGTCTGCTGTGGGAATCAGCAAAGAGCTCAACAAGATGGCAGAAGCCCACATGCCATCTATGTTGGATGTTATCACTTGGGACACAAGGATGGTTTTTTTCCCTTCAAGCTAGAAGCAAGCTGTGAAAATAGGTGCCTGCTATCTCCTTGTCTGCTGAGCCAATGGAGTGAGCACAAGGGAATGCTTGCTAAGCTTGCTTCCAGCCTTTTGATACAGGATCTGCCACTTTTATTCGGAAATGGCTGGGTAAGAGGTGAAAAATTCCTTCTGTATATTTCCTTCTTTGGCAGGGAAGAAGCATGGAGCAGGTTATGATGATTGTGCAGCATCCTGGAGAAGCACAGTTAGCTTGGCTGCTGCTGATAAAACCACTTGGAATGTCTACTTGTGCCTAAATTATAGACATTTACAGGGACTTGAATGCAAGTACCACAGTACTGTGATAGGTGAGCATTTGTTTTCCTAGCCCAAACCTAGGCTATGCTGTGAATGATCTGGGCTAGAGACCTGCCCTGACAGACTTGTTTGTCATTAGAGAAGGCTGTGATGACATCCATTTATCTTGTTTAAATTCTCTTACCCATCTGTTTTCTCTTAAGTGAGGACCTGTAGAATGAGCAGTTTTGTCTCTATTTCCAATAATCAGCCTCTGTGAAGTCAAGCCCTTACTTACTTATATAGGGTTAATATTTTTGAGGCTTACCAGTAAAGTGGGGGATAGCTTTCTGTCCAGTTCTGCCATCCATCTGAGATGGGACTTTGAGAGAAGGCTAGTGGCAGAAGAGAACAGTGGTTTTGTTTTCCTTGAGTGGCCCATTAAAAAGAGTGGCACTTTCTGCTTTGTTAATCTAAATCTGTTCACCTGCTTGTGAGAAAGTGTGAGAAAGCCACCTGTGACACTCAGCAGCACCATACAGCGCTATTCCCTTCTGCTTTCCACTGAGGACTGTGGAAGGCACTTCAAATAGTTAAACCATCCTGATTTCTTCTGCTCTACACCTTGGCTTGTGCTCCAAGTAAGAATACTTTATAACGATACACAGCCTTGACTGCGATGGTGTAACAGTAGCAAGCATGTAAATTATCAGTGAGTAATAGTGTAAGCTGTGTTAGCTACCAAAATGACATTGTGGTCACTGAGCCACACAGGAGCTCCAGGCAGTCCGCTCTTCATGCAACAATGCAGAGATCCTACAGCTGGCCACAGTGAGCTCAGAGTGCTCCCAATAGATCAAAATTAGTGTTTTAGAGAAAAGCTCTCCATAGGTGTGTGTTGGATGGTGAAGAGATGTTGTGTGATTCTCAGATGCATGGGTTTAAAATGATTGTTTTTTTTTTCTTTTCCAAAGTTAGGTATAGAATAATGGCCGTGAACCGTGCAAACTGAGATTCTAAATGCATTTGGTGTGGAGTTTAACCTTGCAGGGCATTGGCTTAAATATTCATCAGCAGTACCAGTTTTCATATTAATGAAAAAAATTGTAATATTTGACTATAAATTGAGGTTGAAGGTACCTCAGCAGAGATTGAAGTAATTGAGGTTGAGGTAGTACTGAAGGAAAAGTGCTACTGGTTGGTTAACTCTATCCTGTTAATCAAAGGTCAGGAGAAGAGTTCTGTCTGCAAAACCACTAATCATAGTGGTGACCTGAAAGAGCTGAAGAAATGCCTAGATGTTCCTCCATTAAATCTTTGCAAAGGGTTTAGAATCACAGAGTCATAGAATGGTTTGTGTTGAAAGGGACCTCAAAGCCCATCCAGTTCCAGCTCTTTGGGCAGGGACATCTCCCACCTGATCAGGCTGCCCAGGGCCACATCCAACTTGTCTTTGAGCACCTCGAGGGATGGGACATCCACAGAAATCTGGGCAGCATGCCCAGAGTCCCACCCTCATAATAAATAATTTGTTCCTTATATCTAATCTAAATCTACCCTCTTTAAAATAGAAGACATTAACCCTTGTCATATCTTTTTAGGTACTGAAAGGCCACAGTGAAGTCTCTCTGAAACCTTCTCCAGGCTGAACAACACCAGCTTCCAGATTATTTCCACAGGAGAGGTGCTCTAGCCTTCTGACCATTCTCGTGTCCTTCTCTGGTCCTGCTCCATCAGCTCCATATCCTTCCCATACTGGGGAACCAGAGCTGAATGCAGCACTGCAGCAAATTTCTTTCTGAGCTCCTGGAAAAGGACAAGTTCTCCTAGAACAAGTGAAGCTGCAAGAAAGGGAAATGTTCTCAAAAGCTATTTATTTTTCATAATTGGTTTCTTTCTGTGCATTCCTAGGAGTAAAGGTTTTTAAGGTTAGGAAAATCCCATGGCTCAGATAAGCAAAAGTGTCTGCTTTACTGTCATCTGACCCTAAGGGGTTAGTTGAAAAACCAGAGCTCCAGGCACCTCTGGATGCAGACTTCTAAGCAATTGATGACTCACTAGAGCTAAAACTGTTGCCAGGCTGGAAACAGATGGGCAGTAGGGCCCATACTGTCCAAACAAAATAATCTGGCATGAACTTGGCCTCAAGATGCCCTTGCAGTGTACTGGTGCACACTCAGAGAGGGAAACGGGACTATTCTGGTACTCCGTAATCATGCTACAGGTCCCATCAGGGTGTGATCTGAGCATCTTTATCCTACAGAATGAAGTGCTAAAGTTTGTGCTTCCGAAGTTCAGACTGCTTTGGAACTGATAGGACTTCACGTTACTAACACACTCCAAGAGGAGATCTGAGACTGCCTGTCAGTGTAAACCAGCCACAATGAGTGAGACAGCATGGATAGGGTCCATCTTCTTGGTTGTCCTATCAGGAACACTGTAGTGTT
This sequence comes from Excalfactoria chinensis, assembly GCF_039878825.1. Taxonomy (NCBI): domain Eukaryota; kingdom Metazoa; phylum Chordata; class Aves; order Galliformes; family Phasianidae; genus Excalfactoria; species Excalfactoria chinensis. Next base: position 136,156,609 of record NC_092826.1, read on the forward strand.
GCTGGTTCAAGCACATGAGGAAAAATAATTGTTTTGGTTGCAGCTGGCTTCAGCAAATCCTATCAGGTATTGGTTAAGTCTGGTATGTCCTCCAGGCCTGAGCAAGAGTGGCAGAAGTAATTCATGCAGCACCTGAAGGAAAGCTATGATACAGGTCAGCATTACCACTCTTGTGTCTTGCAGTTGATTGCTCCATTGCTAGCTTCTCAGAGAGTCATTGTTTATACAGGAGGTAGGTTTTGCATCCAACCAGCATCTCATTTCTCCAAGCAGGGAGTTAGGGATCAAGAAGGACCAGGAGTCTTTAAAGCAGTGCAAAGTATGACCGCTTGTGTTGCTTGGTGGTGGGTCGGATCCCATGCAGTGCTATTCTTTCTGAAATCCTGATGAACTAGAGTAGTTTTGGAGGCTGTTAGAGCTCTGGAAGAATGATTTCATGCCGTGGCTCTTCCACATACTCACTTTGAGTAGCTAATTGGGTTCTATCTAGGCTTTTAATGATTGCCCCTTGAATTTGTATGCTGTATCCATGGTCAGTTCATCCAGCCATATCCTGTACGACTGATGCAGGCTCTAGGGAACAATTTCTGTGGTTGCTTAGGCAATCCTTTTAGGTTTGCTGTCTCTGTGGACAAGAACAACAGTTGATGCAGGAATTCTTTCCTCACAAAGATCACAGAGATCTACCTTCTGTGCCTCTTCCTGTCTTCTTCAGAATGGACGTGATACTGCTTTTCTTTTTTCTATTTAAACTGTTCTATTTTTATTTTATTTTATTTTATTTTATTTTATTTTATTTTATTTTATTTTATTTTGAGGAAAGGGATAATTTTCACTCCTTATTTTCACTACCTTGTGCAATATGTGAATACTGATCCACTGTGCCTCTTGTTATGGATTTATGAATGACCCAGCACAAAGGGTCTCAAACTCTTCCATAATAGATGCAGCAGACACGTTTTTCATTACTGCCCTTGACACACTGAAGCTAGCAGTTTATTAGATAAACCAGAAATTAAAAGGAGACCAGAGCTTGTCTTCTGCCTGCATTAAAGCTCCTTCTGTGCCCTGGGTTAAAGCACTTCTGTCCTGTGAATTCAGATCTCTGCCCAAGGGCTATGGCCTGTACTGGCTTATCACTGCCCCACAAGCAGTTTCTGCTTACAGAGCTATTTGGAGTAGATGGGCTGCCTTATAAACTTTATACCTGTTTCTGTGATTGCAAGAGATGAGGCTTTAAATATCAAGTCAACAAGCAGTGTGAGGTGTGGACACAACAATCATCAGAGGTCCCTGCCAACCGCTACGATCCTATGACATTGCTGGGCCTGGAAGAGCTGAGTTTTCATCATGCTTAGACCAACTCCCTGCCCTTCACTTTGAAGGCTCCTCAGAGAGCACCACACCCCCAGATCTCCCTTCTCATCAGTGGCCAGGATGGCAGGTGCTGTTTCATTATTACTCATTCCCTTTTTTATCACCTTTGACATGTTAAAATATTGTTTAGTGATTTACTCCCCTTTGTATTTAAATGTAGTGATTAGAAGATCTTTTTGTATTAAACTGCAGTTCTACTCTGAAGATCAAAAGTGACAGGTACTAGGGTATACTGCAATAATTTATGGCTCCTGTTAGTTACAGTCTAAATAACCTGTACTTGAGAAGCAGCAAGTCAGATACTCTTTGCGTGTGTATCTGGTTGTCTTCACTGCTCCTGCTATTCAATTTCTGCAAGGGATAAGCTGAAATCACAAAGACTACAGCATCCACCTGTGTCCTCACAGCTGATACCAGTAGAGCCTCCTGAAGAAAGCTGAAACCCAGAATACCAGCAAAAATGAGTCTACTCATTTTCAGGAGAAGGTCATAGACTAGGCAGGCTGAAAAGGCCATTCAGCAAAAATAAACAGAGAGAAATATGACCATCTGTGCTCATCTCAGATGAGCAAATGCTTTTTGGCATAGTCATAGGCACAGCTGAGTACTATTACCTTCTGTCCCCTCCAGGGAGGAAGTGTGAACTTCACCATTTAAGCACCGGGAGGTTTTGCAGTTGAATTGGCATCATGAGCTGTGAAACCTTCTTGTGTGAACCACAGCCTTCGTTGCTATTTTTCTAACCCTTGTGTACCCATAAAGCAAGTAACACATCTTTGGTGTAACTCCATCTTCTGATATGGCTTGCAGTTATCCTTAATTTGCTGGAGGTGTGGTTTGCTGTCCCCATAAAAAGCCATGGAACTTGGCATTATGAGATAACTTTGTTTTTTATGGTGGAGCTGGTAGGTGAATTTTAGGCTTAAAGCTTCTGACCATAACACGTATTTTCTTTTTTCTTTGCATCTGGCTAGTGGCATGGTGTCACTGAAGGAATAGTCTGGGAAGAGGGGGAAAACTCCACAAAGCAAAGCAGAATGGGGTGGCGATGGTAAACTAAATGAAAGGATCTTGGTCTACATAATACAGTACAATACATTGAGTCTACAGATAATAGCAGAACTATTATTAGAGAATAGCAGAAATATTATTAGAGAAACATTACTCTCTTATTTCAGCTGCTGATGTAAATGTCTGACTGCTGCATTTATGGCTTCCCCAGCACTATTGCCCTCTTCATTGTGTGTATGACTCTGTTTCCTAAATACAAGATTTAAGTAACTTTTTGTGCTGCTTGAAGTGCCTTTGGCTAACAGAGATGTCCTCTTCGGTCAGGCAGGTGAGACCCACAGACCTGTGACTCCACAGTGGCAGCATAGTCCATAAAAGATAAACTAAGACATTTAAGGTGGCCATGAATACTTAGAAATCTAAATTGTACCTGATGTGTCCACACTACTTGCATTGCATAGGAAAAGTGGTGTGGCTTTTGCAGTACCAAGGCAGTTACATCGCTCTGAAGTAGCTGGATGTGACTTGGGCACACAATTGCATTTCAGTAAATTAGTCAGCGTGTGCAATCCAGTATTCACAGTACCCATCTGCTGACCAGAAGAGGACAGAGACTCTAACCTGGATAGAAGAGTATGGACAAACAACTCACATCTGGTGCAAAGTCTTCCAGGACTAGATAACTTCCTTGAATACTTGAGTCTGTTTTGGGTCAGGGTTCAGCTATGGGGTGTTTTTTAGGGGATGGCGGTGTTTTTCTTATTGGGGTTGCAGTTATGTTCTGCAGCCAGAGTACTTCTGAAGCAGGACTAGCCACTCTAGATCTGGCTTTATTGAATGGTAGAGATGTGACCCAAGCTATGCTGTCACCAAGGATATATATTTTTTCCAATTGTGCGGCTCCATCTGCACCAAGGCACGTGCCAGTGAAATATAACTGCTTCTAAATGAAAGGATTGCATGGATCTGCATAGTGAATGTAGGAATATAGCACACAGGAACATAGGAAGTGGCAATGGGCTTATCTAATTCCTACTCAGACGCTGCAGCTATCCTTGTGTAACTTCTTTGCCTGCTTCTGTTACAAGAGATGCAGTTTAGCTTGCCTCTTCTTCACTGAGACATAAGCTATTGTGCTCAACTCACAACAAGAAGTAATTAGTTACCTTGCCAGTTTAAGATGCTATAACTCAATTGACTGACTGTGTCCTAGTGTTTTAGACCAAGTCTATCATGGCTGCAAACGTTAACTTAATTTAGACACTCAACAAATGCTTGTTTCTGGCTGGGGTCCAACTTTCAACAAATGTTTCAATCCTGGGAGATGTATGCATGGAGGACTGCTAATTTGCAGCCCTGTTAGTTAGGACTGTTTCTCCAGCAGGTTCTTCTACTGCAGGAAGGTTGTTCTGCTCTCTGGAAGGGCAATGGAAAGAACCAGGGGGGCAGCACCAGCCAGCAGAGTACCCATCTTCTCTCTGCTCTGCAAAATCCAGAGCTCTAAGCAGCCCTACAGTCTGCAAACGAAGGCAATGTTGGGTTGGAAATTAGGAAAAATTCTTCTCAGAAAGAGCAGAAAAGTACTGGAAAAGGCTGCTGATGGAGGTGGTGGAGTCACTGTCCCTGGAGGTGTTCAAGAACTGTGGCGCTGAAGAACATGGTAGGGATGGTGGCGATGGATTGATGGTTGGACTTGATCTTTGAGGTCATTTCCAACCTTAACTGTTCTGTTATTCTTTGATTCTATAAGCTCGTCCACACTTCAGAAAACTCTCTAAAGAAAGACTTTTTGCATGCATTTGGACATCACGTGGACTTGCATAGATTTGATGTAAAGCTCCATACATGCCTCCATCAGCTATGATGTGTAAACATGACTCAACATTGCACCATGCCATGGCTGTTAAGTTGTCCTCTGTAGCCACCTGCTTACCATTCAGTTTTTCTGGAAGTCACTGGGAATGGCAGCTCACCAACTTAGAATCATAAATCACTAAGGTTGGAAAGACCACTAAGATCATCTAGTCCAGCCATCAGCACCATACCACCAACCCATATCACTCAGTGCCACATCTACCCTTTTCTTGGAAACATCCAGGAACAGAGACTCCACTAACTTCTTATGCCTTGAATGATGGAATGATGGCGTTCAAGGAAAGACTGGATGTTGTGTTGGGGGATGTGGTTTAGTGGGAGCTATTAGTAATAGGTGAACAGTTGGACTGGATGATCTTTTAGGTCTTTTCCAACCTTGGTGATTCTATGATTCTATGGCCTGCAGTAAGAAGTGGATGGGTGAACCCCCTTGCCACAGAGCTGCATTTCTGTTTGAGCGTGTTTCTTTACACCTTGAAAGCAAAGCCAGAACAGAGCCACTGATGTGAATGTTGCTGCGTGGTCACTGCCATCCCCTTGAAGAGTGTGGGTTTGTTCAGGATCATATGCCATCATAAATTAACCTCTGCAGAGAGGGGAGATGTGGGCATCATTGAGCACTTGCTGCGTGAGGATCCTCACAGCATGAGGTGCAGGGTGCAGAACTTCTACAGGGCATGGAAGGTCTCTGAGCTATTTCCCCAACCAGCAAGATGGTTGTGGGAAGGAAATGCTTCCCGAATATACAGGCATAAACTGGGATTTGGAGCATTATGGAGATCCAAAGAGAATCACGCACTGTCCCAAAATTAAGCCACTGATCCAAAATGAATCAGTGCACACGCACCGGTGAGGAAGGAGTCAAGATCCCCACCCTGGAAATGAGTGCCAGGACCTCTCCAGCAAGAAGTTTTGCATGAGAAAATAACTTCTCCTAAACCCTGTTTCTACCTATGTCCCACAGTGTTCACTGCGTTGTGTCTCATGAAAAGTAGAGGAAGATTTGCCTGTCCCAAGCAATGTGAGCACTGCTGCTGCCTTTGGGAGAGTCTGTGCCAGAAAATATTTAAGTGAAATATTCAAAGCAGGAGCAGCTCTCCTAGTGTTTAATTTCTCTAGTGAGAAAAGCGCAGGGTGGGCTGCAGATGATCTAAGCATGTCAGTTGTCAGATGAAAGCATTTCCAAATGGCTTTCTGGTTATATTTATGTCTTCTGGCTGAAAATGCATTTGATATTTTTTTCAGATGAGGAGGGTTTTTTTTATTTTTTTTTTTATTTCTGCCTGTCTTAGAAAGGGAATTTACTGATTAAAAGTCACTGAATTGACAGCGCTGGAAATTGAAGTTCCTTTTTTATCTACAGAACAGGTACAGCATGTACAGAGGCAACATAAACCCAGACTGCTGATGTATCTTAGCTCTGTCCTGGGCTTAGCAATGTGAAGGGAAGAGGGAATAAGCTGCTCCTCACGGCTCTGTGATGTTGTGTTGCTGCTCAGATGGAGGACCCTGCCATTAAATCAGGGATAGGAGCCTCGGTTAATGGGATTGTCTGTTCAGCAGTAGCACGAATGAAAACCTCTTGGTCGATTTGCAAAGAAGGTAACTGGATAGCTGTCAGGCCCTGACAAGTGTTGATCTCCTGAGTTGGATTTGAATGGCTCAACGATTGGAAAACGACTTTTACCACTTCTAAGAAAGTCCCTTTAAGAGGGAAGCGGTCTCTGTTTGATTGCAGAGGAGATCCCCTTACATACTCACAATGAGGATATCAATTTACATACAGGTCTTATTCTTCTAACAAGCCTCTGAAAGAAGTCTTTGTCTTGTGATTTAGCGAAGTCCATTTCTTTCTTTTATTTATTTATTTATTTTTTTTCTTCCTGAAAGATCCGTGCCAAGAGCTGAACGTGTAGAAACTGATTTGGGAAAAATAATTCCACAGCAAGGTGATTGGCTGTGCCATGAAAACCAAGAGTTGCCTTACTGTTTGGCCTAGAGATCCAGTCTCTGTTTGCAAACTCAGGCTGCCAGGAATGCAAAAACAGACCTTCAGTATGCAGCCTCCATATTTCTACCTCTAGTGAGGCCAGAAATACCTTGAGAACAGTTTTCTTCTGGTAGACCATCAGGACACTGGATGTTGATGTATTTTAGGATGCTTGTTTCTGCATTCAGAAACAAAAATGTAGCCATAAAATAACTCATCACTGATCTTTCAACATGAATACGTGTACATAAAAGGCAGGGGATGTATCTGCAGCCTATTTTCTTCAGGAAATAAGACTTACATGATCTCTGTGTCTCTGTATGTATTCCCTTGCTACCTTCTAATTCTGCTGACCTATTTCAATCTAATTTGACATAGGTCTCACAGATATCTCAGTCCTACAAGTTTCATTAAAACAGACAGTACAGATGCACATCCTTTTAATGCCTTCCTTGGAGGAAGGCTGTGGGGAGACGAGAGAATCCCTCTATTTGTGTTAAGCCTGCGGGAAAACTGACTTCACTAGTTCTGTTATCTCTTAACTCTAGAGTTATTTGGTGAATTATATGGAAAAGTAAAGGTACATCTCCTCTGTGTATCCTCCTGCCTCAGGGAAGAGGTGAATCTGGAGCAAAAGCACAAAGAGGAGATCTTGACAACATGGATGATGTTCTGCCAACAAAATCTCACAATGGGACCTTGAGGGACTGGCTTTTCTTTTCTTTGCCTTGGTTTCTACATAAAATTTGTAGTATCTTCCATGATTACCAGGACTTCATGAGGATATACATGCTTGTGAGCTTAGGAGAAGCTCCTTCAAGTCTGTGGGTAGATGTTTTTAACCAAGAAAATTTTGTCCTCCAACAGTGTTTTATGTTCTTTGCACAAGAACCAGTAATAGAAAAAGAAATATTCCAAACTTGAAAATGTTACTGCTCCATCAAAAAATCAAAATACTGAGGAAAAAAATATCCGTGGTTTGACTTGCTGGAGAACAGATGCAATGAAGCCTTCTTGCTCAAATGTTGAAAGGTTTTCTTTCAAAATATTTCTTTCAGAGCCTTGCTTTCTTCTTCATCTTCTTTTTTTAACTAGCTCCAGTGCAAAGTACATCAAGCAAGATCTTCAAACAAGTAAATTTATCATTAAACATGGATAATGTTCTTTATAGAAGCTATTTTTCTCTTGAGCTGGCAAATTAAGTCCATATAATAGGGAGAAGTTTTGACTGGGTAATCTTTTCACATTGTGCTGTTTTCATGCTTCATCTTGCACGTTATTCAAAAACCAAGAAAAAAAGGAAGAAAGAAAATTGGTAGTCAAATTCCTTGCATAAATTCTTGTTGAACTGAAGGGTGAATCCTCTCTTTATTGTATTTGACACCTCCTTCTCCAACTCCAGTTCCTCTAATGGAACCTTCAGGGGCTCTGCCTCTTGAGCCAAAGTGGTAATTCACGGAATCTGGTTGAGATTGGAAGGACCTATGGGTCCATCTAATCCAACTCCTGCTCTAGCAGGGACTCCTATAGTGGGGTTGCCCAGGATCATGTCCAGACAGTCCTTGAAGTTCTCTAAAGAGAAATTCTCCAAGGAGAAGTTCCTCAAAGAGACTTCAAGGAGAGCTCCAAGGAGAACTCCAAAATTCTCTGAGATAGCAGCAGCTATAAGCAATTATCTTCAGCATGTCAAGACAGTACACTCAAAAACATGACATCTTTTCAAAACGTCTCCCATGTAAAGGAGAATCCTCTCTTGCTCTGTACCATGTTTTGCTGCAGAGAGAACGTTTTGGCAAAGTAGTGGATCTGTCATGTTGTGTGTGACTAGAGGCAATGCAGCACTGTCTGGGGAATGTTTTCATGCAAAAGTAAAAAAGTTCCCTCATGATTAATAATCGGGAGGTGTGGGGAAAGTGGAGAGAAAGAGACCAGCAAAATTGTTTCAACTACGCAAAATTCATGTGGTCAGTAAATCAGTTAATAAACCTGTCTGTTGGAAATGCCCCAGCTTACACTGATCAAAACGTTCCAACAGGCAGCACCTCCGAAACCTTACAGCCCAGAAGAGAATTGCAAACTGTTAATCTGAAAAATATTAAGAGGCAAAGCACAGAATAAAACAACCGTCTCCCCTCAGCCCCAAAGTCAAGTGTCTGTGGTTCTGAATGCACTTTGTCTATGTCGCCCCAGCTGCAAAATAACTTCTATTGATTTATCTCTTGCATTCTTTTCTTTTTCTTTCAGTTTTTCTGAGTTTGTGTGTGTGTGTTGGGGGGGGGGCAAGGGGGGAAGGGTTGTTCTTTTTTCCTTCTTGCCCTTGTTCTATACATACAAGGCATACTTTTAAAGGCCACATAATGACCGCTTAAGCCTTCTTGTTGTCTAAGCCAGCACCACCTTGGGAAGCAAATGCATTTCTGAGGCTCTGATGGGATATTCAGCAATGGGGCTGAGCAAAAGGTGATGGTTATCCAGTCCCAGCTGGGTATCGTCCCGTATTTTTGCTCCCACTGTTTACATCCATCCCTTTGCATGTGGCAAGGAGCAAAGAGAGGGGTGTTTCCATCTGCATCTAAACACCATCATTGTTCTGCATCTGTCAGAGAGTCCTCCAAAAGTCATCCAAATTGGAGACTTCAGAGGGGACATCTCATGGGAAGAATTCCAGCTCCAGAGGCTTTTGTGTTTGTGTGGGTTGCTGTAACTGCTGTTGTTTTCTGCTTTGTTTTCAGCCACTCAGTATATTGATATTATGTAGATGGGCAGCATGGGAATTGTTAAAGGAAAACATTTATTTGTGGTTGTTTTTGCCTGTTTAGGAGCAAAAGGGAGTATAATTTGTCTAATATGGAGGTAAAACATGGTGTGCAGAGGTATGAGCCACCTGGCTTTAGGTATATGGGAAAGCTGCTATTTCCTCCCTCCCCACTTTCTCACCATCCATCAGAATTGAGATCAATTCAAGTGTCTTGGCTGCAAATTTGGTTAGTAAGTGGGGAAACTATGCTTTTGTTCTGATGCTGGCAAACCCCTGCAAGCTTGATTATCTAAAATAAAACCATCTGCAGCCACTCTAATCAATGGCACATGCATAGCAGCAAAAGCTCTAAGCTCATGGCTTGTGTAAAAAGTTCATTACATCAGACTGTTTTGCTGTAGGAAAGAATTTAAGGGGGAGAACAAGTGTCTCAGAATGACCCAAACTCATTGGCAAGACATGTGCCTCACTGAGTACTGTGTGATGCTCATCCTCTCTGGTGGCTTATCCATCAAGGGTGAGACTGAAGGAACTGCTGTAAATGCCAGGGATTATCATAGAAACATAGAATTATTTGAGTTGGAAGGGACCCTTAAAGTCATCTAGTCCAAATCCCCTGCAGTGAATGGAGACACCCACAACTCCATCAGGTGCTCAGAGCCCCATCCAGCCTGACCCTGAATGTCTCCAGGGACTGAACACCCACCACATCTCTGGGCAATGTGTTTGAGTGCCTCAGTACAAACTTTTTTTCTTATATGCAGTCTAAGTCTCCTCTCTTTTAGTTTGAAACCATTTTCCCTTGCCCTGTCACAACAGACCGTGCTAAAGAGTCTGTCCCTCTCTTTCTTACAGCCCCTGTAGATACTGAATGGGAGTTCCTGTGGCACTCTTGGTCCTGGATTCAGGATTTACTTTGTGGTAATGTTTGCATGCAGGCTTAGGAAATGGGGAAGTTTGCTGGTGTTGCAGTGTGAACGAGATTATATCAAAGATCTCACCAGGACGTGGGTTTATCTCATTCCGTGTGAATAAACCCCTCTGCAGGTGGAAAGGTCATATTCAGATTTGTGTCTTCAGGGCGAGCAGAGCATGTTGGTACTGGAGACTGCATTGGTCTAACTGGTGATCACAATCTGGATCACAGTGTCTTAAGTTTTCAGATATTCCTTCATGAGTTGGAGCCTATATGCAAGGTGTCTTGCTCATGCAGGACTCCACAGCACAGTAGTTGCACGTCCCTTGACTTTTAAAGATGTCTGCCAGCCCAGAGCACAGACAATAATTTGTTCCCTGGTAAAGATCAGTGCTGGTACTATGTCTAGTTCCAAGATAATTTTCTTAAAAACTGAGGGAGGTTCAGTCATAGGATCACAGAATGGCTAGTGTTGGAAGGGACCTTAAAGATCACCCACTTCCAACCCCTCTGTCATGGGCTGGCTGCCCCCCACCAGCTCAAGCTGCCTAGGGCCCCATCCAACCTGGCACTGAGCACCTCCAAAGATGAGGCACCCACAGGTCTCTGGGCAGCCTGTGCCAGTGCCTCACCTCCCTCTCAGTAAATAATTTCTTTCTGTCATCTAACCTAGATTTCTCCTCCTTTAGTTTAAAGCTGTTCTGCCTTGTCCTAGCATTATTATGTAAAAGGTTGATCTCCCTCCTGTTTATAAGTTCCCTTCAAGTATTGTTAGGCAGCAGTGAGGTCTCTCCAGAGCCTTCTCTTCTCTAAGCTAAACAAGACCAACTCCCTCAACCTTTCTTCACAGAAGAGGTGCTCCAGCACTTTGATCATCTTTGTGGCCTCCTTTGGACCTTTTCCAACAGCTCTGCATCCTTCTTGTGCAGATCAATGCATAGAATAAGTTCCTGTGCTACTCCTGTAATTCTGTATTCCTGCAGCTTTATGGAATAAAGCTAATGATGTGCCTGCCAAGAGCAAATATTTCCTCAGGTATGAAAAAAAACATATCACATCACTGCTGGAGCTCACCTGCCCTAACGTTATAGAAGTTATTCACTGCCATCTTTTCCTATTTGCACTTTTCATATCAAGCTATTGTGCCAGAATTGACAGACATGGCTAAGATGGAACACTGAATCCATTATCTTGGCTGATGATAATCACAGCATCCATCCCTCTGAAAAGTTAAAAAAAAAAAACATTCTGCTCTCCCATAGTCTCTTTGGAGCAACGCATAGCCCAGTACTCATTAAAAATTTCTTTGACATTTTCTTCGTGTTCGAACAAATGCTGAGCCTGGGAGATCCTCCCAGCTTTTGTGATCTTCCTCCTGCAAAACCCACCTTTTTGCTCAGCAGTACATGAAGCAGCGATAGACGTGATTGCTTTGTATTCCGTGTCAGTGCTTAAAACTAGCCTTTTCCCTTCTAAGCCTTATACATGGGTCAGAGGGGCAACTGGTCACATGGCTTCATCTAAATGCGCCTGACAGCTCCAATCCTCTTCTGCATATTCATCGCTGCCTCATTCTCTGCAAAATGATGTACTTGAAAGTCTACTCTGCCTCTGACCACCTTGGGGACTGTTTTATATGAGATTTTTTTTCTCCCAAATTGTATTAATCTTTACATATTGAATGTGGCCCTGGGCTGCATCGCGTTGGTTTCAGGCTTGCATGCTTCTGTTTTTGAAGGGTTATTATGTTATTTTACATTAATGATTTAATCAGACAAAATTTCTCAATGTAGAACAAAAGTCCTAATCTAGCAAACCAAACCCACTTGGCAAAGCAGGTGAGAACGTGATTTATAGCAAGCAAGCGCTTAAATTTTGATAGGGTCAATGGCTTTGAAGGAATTGCTTAGGGAGCTCTGCAGAACAGGGTGCAGGGTAGGTGTCCAAGAGGAATTCTATGCTGGTTCTCTCACCAATTTCAGGTTGCTTGCATGCAGAGAAGTAGGAATGGAAGCTATGGTAGTTGAAAGCAGATTGGCTTCCTGTCCCTGCTCATAGGGACCAATAGATCCCAATTTGCAAATGATACTTTGCCAGGGTGAGATGCCTTCTCTAGAGTAAAGAAAGATTCCAGCCTTAGGAACAAGACCAAGTCAATCTGGGATTACCATTCTACATTCATTTGGGAATTCCTCACCTGCAGTAAGCATGGATTGATCTGCTGATCTGGCCTCTGCTGAGGAGAGGCTCAGTTAATTCAGGTTGCCTCAGCCTGAGAGCATTTGCTGGAACAGCAATCATGGATCAGCCATCAGGTTGAAATTTGGTACCCTTCAGTAACTTTGCTCATGTTTCCAAGCCCTCAGATCTGCTATGTGCCACTCTGGTATTCACTTCTCTGTAATACTGTTTGACCGTTTACTGAAGTAAGGTTCTGAATTTGACAACAACACTCAGCAAGGGTGTGAATTTCCAAGTTTTATGCTCATGTGTGCAGTTCAAAATTCATACTGCGGTGGGTTTGTTACATAAGATTTTCCAGTGAGAGAACAGGAGCATTACCTTGATGCTCCTACAGTGAACCCACACAGTGTGAGCTCCAAACTGTGACTGCTCGCTGTGTACTGCTCAAATGATCTGCAGACTGATTGTGATTCACCGAAGAAACCTGCAAATAATTTTAGATGAAGAGTCCAATCAAGAATCTATTTGCAGACAATTCACAAACACAAAAAAGAAGTGAGAATCGTTGGTTAAATTATGCGGTATGAATTATTCATCCAGCTCTAGTTAATGAGGTAAATGATACTATCAGTGTTTAAAGTTAAGCTCGTTTGTATGTATTGGGCAGATCAAGGCCAAAATAAGCGATCAGGTTTTGAGAGAGAAAACTGGGCTACATAGACTTCAACAGCAGAACTGCAGCCTGTGTGCAACCAGGATTTCATCCATTGATTTAAGTGTACTAGCTTGTCCATGCTCTCAAATCAGAGGAGGAAAAAAGGCATTCCTACTCCAGGTTTGGGTCTTCACATTATATCCCGTTCCGTGGAGCTGTGTATCAAGTGAAGAAATAAAATACCAGCAAGGAAGGGAAGACTGGGGTGGTTTTCTTCTGGTTTTTAACATTTCTAGCGTGAGTATTGTCCCGAGCTGCAAATCTGGGCTACTGAATGAATTTTGGGAGAATTAAAGCATCCGCACGCATTATAGTATGAAAAGTCCTGTTGAGGGCATCATCATGAAACTCTGAGAATATTCTTACGCTTTCCTGTTTAAATGAGTTTACTTTGACCAATGGTTTAAGACTTCCATACTTAAACCTTGGCTTTGGACCAGCTAAGCACTTAAGCACACACTTCACTTTAGTCACATGAATGACTTTACTGAAATCAAGAGGAATACTTCTGAAGCCAATGTATGTATGTGTAAGCATGAGTCCATTCAGAAAATCTCAGGCAAAAATTCTGATTTTAGCTGCTCAAAGATTCAATCAGAATTAAATGAGAAGTTGAGTGAATATTAATTTCTTCCAAAGTGGGTTTTTTCTTTTTTCCTATAAAAGCCTCAAGTTGGATTTAGTATCTTCATTTAATCACTTGAAAAAGCTTGGAACTTTTCACTCTTCATCTTCTACAACCTTGAGTAGCAGAATTCAAAGAACTCATTATGGAGTTGCCTATTAGCTTACTGCAAAATCTTCTGATTCCAAATCCAGCTTTTTCTTTGTATTTCAAATCAGGAATTTTTGAAAACTGATTTCTAAGTGGTAGGAATTTGCTTTTATTTTATTTTTTATTTTATTTTTTTTTTAATATAAGATGACATTGTCGTGAAACAGATTATTTTTTTAAATCGCTGCACTGAATCTTTAGCAGGTAATGCCTGAAATTATAGGCCACAAATCTCAGTAAGTGCTATTTACTAACACGATAATTGTGGAACATTTGATGATGTGTTAAGTACCATGGAGTGGCAGTATAATTACAGTACATGGCACGTTACAATATAAATATAAAGTAAATACATGATTATTTCTGGCTTAGGTCACATGGTAAATACTAAGTGCAATTACGGCACCAAGTAATCTGCAGGAACGTGTAATTACTCTTGGGCTCAATTCATTTACAAATCCTTGTCCAGCTTTTCACACCACGCGGGCTGTGGAGACTGTGGAAAGCAGATTATTTATGGCTGCAGTGGCCTCCTTATCACAGCTGAATCTAACCTAGAGAAGGTGGTTCCTCTGCCCTCTTCCATGTCCCCAAGGATGGAAGTGAAAGTTGGTGTTCTCAAAGCAATGCTGTGCATCCAGATGTTCATTAAAAGCTGGGCTAAGAGCTCCCTGCAGATGATGTGAAAAACTCAGCTGATGTTATCTAGATGTTTTCACTTCACTCCTTTTCCTTTAGGGAGATCATCTTGCTCCCCTTTTGAATAACCATTAGTAGCACATATTCTACCTTGATCTGAATTTTGGAAGTTAAAGGCCTCAGCCATGTGCTCTTTACACACTAATCCCAGGTTGATCCAGGAACCTGCTGTTTTGCAGTCCCTATTTGCATCCCCACAGTGGGCATGGGGACCTGAGTGTGATGGCTTGGATGATATAGCCAGCATCTCCACAGGTTCAATAACAAGACCAAGAACATAGCAAAACTCCATGATCCCACTTGAGAATGGACATTCAGTTTAGATGATGTGAAACCACCAATCTAAGTAAAGCCATAATACGAAACATCCAAAAAAGGATGAAAAATTAGGGGAAAAAAAAAAGCTTTAAAGCCACTAGTGCATAATTCTGTTTATCCAGCCAAGAGGACAACACAGTGTCTCATACATCATCGGCTGCCTGCTCTCCCAAGCACCTGAGGCCTCAGAGAAGGTGATCCCTGCAGAATTCTGCTAGGCAAGATTGTTAGTATTAATCTTACAGACTGTCAACAGGATCTGAACCTGGGACCTTCACTGTTAAAGCCCAGATCCCCCGAGATAACACTAATGACTGCAGCTGTTTGCCATTAGCGAATCATGCTCTTCCCAGACTGCTTCTGGGGTAGCTGGGATTTTGGCTGGTTTCTTCTAGGGTCAGCTGTGATGTGTTTGAAGTAGAGATGGAAGATGAGAAGTGGGGCTGGATGCAGTGGGAAACCACCTCCTCTGAGCTGCTTCAAAATGCACAGGAGGTGCCAGTTCCAGAGCTGGCACTTCATGGATTCATGAATAGAAAACCTGAACTCACAATGGGCACCTCCGAAGGCTCTGAAACTCCTTAGAGACTTGGGTGCAGAAATATCCCAACTGCAGAAACAGGCACAGGTTGACTGAAGGGCTACGTGGCACTGAAGAGAGACTGGGGAATACCAAAGGTAGGCATCACCTTCCTGGAATTGGAATGGACCTTAAAGCTCATCCATTTCCAACTCCCTGCCATGGGCTGCTGCCTCCTACCAGATCAAGCCCCATCCAACCCAACCTTGCGCACCTCCAGGGATGGGGCACTCACAGTTTCTCTTGGCTGCTCTCAAGAGCTAAAATGATGCTCCTCACCAGAAAGCTGCTTTCCTGCCTTCAGCAGGCCAAACATTGCAAACCTGCAACAGTGGACTGCATTACTCTGTCATGGTCTTCTCACAAGGGGAACTGCCTAGCACAGCCACAGAGATGAAAGGATGTGATCTCCCCCTTTCAGCATTTTTATTTTATCCCTCTATTCCTTTCTTCTGTTACACTTTTCTTTAGCTTGTTCTGTTTGATTTAGTTCTATTCTTCTCTCAACCTCCCCTGGACAGAAAAGAAGAATTAACAAACAACTTGAGGAAACATTTCCACTTACGCTGCACACACCACTGTGTACAGGGTGTTTAAGCATGGGGCCATGGGGCCTCAAGTGAGGGAGGAATAAGAGAAACAGTGGTGATTCTTTTTTAACCTCAAAATACATCAGCTCTCCCCAGTAAAATGGTGGAACATTCTTTTAAGTTTCCCAAAGCTTTGGATAATGTCTACAAAGAGGTGTTGGATTATAATTTCTGCCTTGCATTAGGCTGGAATATATATATTATACGATTATGGTGCCAAGAGAAACTCCAGAGCAAAAACCTTCTTATTTGTTGTATGCCGTTTGCTTATCATGAAATACGAAATGTACTTACACCGTGCTACAGCCTTGAGAAATTGTTATAAAAACCTGTCATCACAAGTGAAGACTTCTGCTTACTTTTGCCACAGCGAAGGCAATAACAAAGACATGAATTACATGTTACCTAACTGAAGGGAAAACTTCTTTGCCCTAGTTGAACAGACTAGCGCAATTTTTCAAGATGCTGTGTCTAATGCTAAGTGTCTGAATGCTCTCAGGTTGTTTAGAATCAATTGGTTTAAATCCTGTGTAATGAAAGTGTATTTGCCAAATAGGCTCAAGCTTATTGCCATGCAAATTAACATTTGCAAGGACAAATTTCCAAGTCCTTCCTCTCTTTGTTGCTTCTAAGATGTTACGGATGCAATTTTGCACTTGCAGTTATGTGTGGGTGCAGTTCGTGTCATTTAAACTTCTAATTACAGCATCTGATCTCACCCACGTATCTTATCAGCTAGTTAGACACGTCAATGACACACACCATAACTGCAAATAACTGGGGGTACAAAATTGCACCAGCAATTATTTGCACCCACTGAAGGAAAGGATGGGTATAACGCAGGCCATTAAAGTGTTTAAAATACTCTTCCTACAGTAGCATAAACCACTGTTAGAGGGATATTACCTGCAGGAAAGTAGAGCAAATATTAGACTGAATTTTGAGCTGCAGCTGAGCTAGCTTGGTAACACAAATCTAACTGAGGTTCCCTTTATGGGTGCAAAGTGTGTCAGCCAGGTCTGGGTTTACTCCCCTGGCTTCCTCCCTCACACTTGGCTCTGCTTGGGATCCAGCTCTGAAACACCTCCTTCAGACCAACACCCTTTGGCAAACATTGTGCAGGCACCTGCAGCCCCGTCTGGCTTCTCAGGCAGCCTCAGGGCTTCTCTTTGTGGAAGAGGTGATACGTTGGTGGGACTTATGCTCATGTCTAAATTAAGCTTGTGAGTTCTTTGCTGAGTAGAATCATAAAGTCATAGAATTATGAAGGCTGGAAAAGACCACTAAGAACATATAGTCCAATCATCAACCCATCCCACCATTCCCACTAACAGCGTCCCTCGGTGCCATCATCTCTATGGTTCTTGAATACCTCCAAGGACAATGGCATCACAACCTCCCTGGGCAGACAATTTTCCCAATATCCAACCTGAACCTTCCTTGGTGCAACTTAAGACCATTATCTCTTGTCCTGTCAGGCATACATGGAGTGACAGCAGTTCAAGCGGGAAGAAAATTAAGCTCTTCATAACTTCATGACCTTCCTATTATTAACCCAAGTAACAAATTATAGTCATCTCTGGAGATAACCTGGTCCCTGTGATCTTGCCATTACTTCCTGGAAGCCTCCAGAAATGCCATCAGCACTGTGGCAAAACAGTGTGGTCATCCTATATCCTCATGTTGGGCCAGCCCTACTGCAGAAGAACTGCAGAATGGAGATGTGGTCTCGGCCCCACAAACATTCTAGGCTGCTTTGATTGCCTGTATCATATGTGGGACTAGAAACAGCATTTTCTCTTATAGATTCGTGACTAGCTGACAGTAGTAGTGATGCTAGCAGACGAGGAAATACTGGTGTTGCTTTTTTTGAGTGTTGCACTGTGAAACCAGGCCTGTTTTAGTGTATTTGTTCATTTGTTTGTTGTTCTGGAAGAGGCGTCTTTTCAGTGATACCCATCTTCACTCAGAAATGGGATGCATTTTCTCAAGGGTGTTTCTCTGTCTGAACTGAATTCTCCTGCAATGACTCAGGTTTACATGGCTTCAGATTCTTTACTTTCCTATTGCAAATATGTGCGATTATTCAGGATTAGATCTGATTTTTGCCAAGGAGATGGTAACGTTATAAGAGCAGCGTTGGAGGGTGCTTGCTCTTCAAAGGAGACCTCCCTGAAAGAGAAATACCATCAGGAGTGCAAATATTTACTTCCACACAGATACCAGTGATGATGAATAGATCGTACCTTAGAGCTGTACTGATGTTAACTTCTTGAAGTCTGACACCGATGCTTGTTTGGAAAGGAATGGAAAGCTCTGGAAAAGGAAGCCTGGAAGGATGAAGGATTGTGTTCTGTTCTCATTTGCCCCGGGGTAAATCCATACAAAATTCAGTGGTCCAAGTGGAGCTAGTCCAGATTTCCACTGGCCTAAAAGAAGCCGTTGTTCTCATATACAAGTGGAGAATTCTGCCATCTTTTATGCCATACTTATAAATTTTGCTGTCACTGTGGGACATTGAAATTTTATATTTTGGCTCATATATGTATTTTATTTTTTTCCTGGGAAAGAATTAATTGCTTCAGCTTCCTAGAAATCACGGCATGAGTCAAGTTACTCTTTTTCATGATTTGCTCGAAAGCTGGGCTTAGTTTTCACTAGAACCACTCCCTGCTCTAAAACATTATTTATATCTACAAGCGACTGCACGTACCGAACTGCGGGTAGAAGTCAAATCAGCACAGTATTGCCTTTTAGCTGGAGTTGCACTCTGCTCTGCGGAAGGGATAACATTTATAAATCAAACACAGGCTTAATTAACCTTCCGTCTTTGCACAGGATTAGGAGGGTGAGCACAGGCACGTCCATCTGAAGACACAAGGTGCTCATGCTACCACTTCACAAAACTTCAGGGATTTCAAAGCAGTAAAATTGAGCTTGGTTTAACAAACACAGATCTGAGTCCTGGGGTCTTCCAGTTTGGCAAGAGACCTGGGGAAGTAAGTTTAAAGCAGTGTGAGATTAGGATGTAGTGCCCAGAGTGAATATTTCTGTCTTTCAAGTAGGAAAAAAAAAAAAAGATTGCTTCTTTTGTTTCTCCTGGATGAAAAGACAGTAATATGCACTCTGGCATTTGAAAGGGGTTTGCATATACTTTACCATCTTGCAGTCTGCAATCATGCACAGTTATCCTTAACCTGTCATTTCAGTGAGTGACACTACAGTAGTCAGAACCTCATTTCTCCCTGTTGCAAGGAAGAGGGGAAATTCATCATTCCTTTGTTAAAATGCTTTATCCTCATTGAAAGGCATGTTTCCTGGAAAGTCCCTCTTTGTGAAAGTAGCCTGAAATTAACAGTTAGGACAAAATCAGTCAAAGAGGAAAGCAGTCTCATTTGCAATGTAGCTAATTAACCACATTAATCAAGATTTGGATGCCTTTGAGAAGAAGAGCTCTAGTTGAATCACAAGACATGAATGTTTGACACACGAAGGTTGGGATACATGTTTTGGCCTAATGCCACTGGGTTGTGCATGATGATCAGCCTTGTTCTTGTGTTCTTTAAGCTCCAGCCCTACCTGTACTGGGAACACTTCCAGGACATACATGCTATGGACAGCATCATTTCAGTGCCAGTATTTCTGATGGCAAAACTTTTAATAGAAAACAACACTCATGCCTGGGAATTGAGCAAAAAATCTGAGTCTTGGCCACCAAGGTTGGGGAAAGCCCCAGAAAGGGGGCTGGTGGCTTGTCTCTTGGAAGTGTCCAATCCCATCCTGATGTCCAGCTGGATGGAGAGAACCTTCTAATTCCTCATTATCCCGCACCTTTTGCTCATCTTTAAAATAAAATCCGATTGGGTGTCTCATTGTGGGTCTTGTTGCCCTAGCATGGTAGGACACCAGGTCAACCTTTCTTGCTTGATCTTTTCTACTGAGGGCAAAAGGCTGCTGATCAGACACCATGATTGATGGTCCTTGTTCTCTGAAGTCTTTTAAACAAAGATTTCCTCTTTTTAGATCTTCAGCCTCCCTCCTCTTAACCATTTCAGTGTTGCAGTGTTACTAAGAGTTTGAGGAACATCCAACTGCTCCCACCGGAGAACCCTACTGTCAGATGAAGCTCCTAACCGCCGTGGTGAGTCAAGCATATGATTTATAAAAGGGTGTACTGCAGGACGCAGAGATAAGGCACCAGGCATCCAGCTGGGATTGCAGATAGGGAAATCACTAAACAAATCGCTCTGCAGTGCACGGTGCATGTGTGTGCGAAGGACATGCTAATTCTGACTCCATTTTGTCTTTCTCCTGCCTTCTGAGCAGTGCTGACGTCCAATCTGTGTTCTTCACTTGTTTTTTTGTCAGGAGTTATTAAGTTTAAGTGCCGTCTTGTTCTCTCTTATAAGAAGAGAGTGCTTGAGCCTGTTGATTAAACACATCCCTTGCTTTTCCCTGTTCAGGCACAAATTTCCAGACTCAAACTCTAAGTGTAATTTCTATTCCTCCCACACCTCTGCGTGTTGCAGAATTTTACTGTCACATTCCAAATCTTGCAGTAAAAACTTTTGCAAGTTATTAACAGGCATGATGGGTACTTTAGTTTTGACTGCTCTGGACTTTTGGATTGGGCTGGTGGTTTTTGTTTTTTTTTTGGTTGGCTGGTTGGTGTTTGTTTTTCTTTTTTTTCCTTTTTTTTTTTTTTTTTTCTTTATGAGAGATTCTAACCCTTGGAGATCTGGGGAAAAATAGGTTGAGGTAGGATTGCATGGATCAGTCACACTTCTTTGCACTGTGCTATCAATCACGGTAAAACACAACATTCTACATGACCTTGTAGAAGTTTATATACCAAAACGGATAAGCGTGTCACTCAGGTGAAAAACGGCAACCAAAAAGGTACTGAAACTATCAGATCTTATTAGAGTGTGTGTAGCAAACTGTGTATTATGGTGACTGTAGTGTCTTGCTATTACACGTGTGTGCAGGGACAAGACACAGTGCAATGAGCACATTACTTTTAATTCAGGGAAACATTAGCTGGGAAGCCATTAGGTACAGGGCAAAACTTCCACTGTGCATGTCTGAGAGCAGAGAAATGATTGAGTGATTTGCAGAAGACCTTTTGGGGCTTGAAATAATTCTCAGGGACAGTCTGTGCACTTTGCTTCCCAGGAGATACAGCACTATTAGCACATGTAGCCTCCTTGACTTCACTGGAATTACTCATAGGAGCACTCATAAGTTGGAGTAGGTGGTGCACAGTCTCCCTGTGAATTCATGTTTCCCCAGGTTTCTTGCTGTCAAACAAAACTGATAATTATAGTCACTCACAGGTGTGGGCCATTTAGGAGCTCA
The DNA here is from genome assembly GCF_039878825.1 of Excalfactoria chinensis. Classification (NCBI taxonomy): domain Eukaryota; kingdom Metazoa; phylum Chordata; class Aves; order Galliformes; family Phasianidae; genus Excalfactoria; species Excalfactoria chinensis. The sequence goes on from NC_092826.1 coordinate 136,177,755, forward strand.
TCCTGTAGTAACAAGGGCCATGGACTACCATCTCTTACTATTATGAGCACGGTCTTTGGGCTTCTATCCCTACTTCCATATTCAGCTGGGGTTTTGTTTTCCAGTCTGTCACTTTGGGACTCCCAAGTGATGGGTAAGAGGAGATGGGAAACAAAGATTTTGCCCTCAGTACTAACCTTATGCCATATCTGTGACCCAAAATGTGGAGTATGTCACCAGATCATCAACCTTACAGCCTTTCTTGTCCCACTACAATGCAGTTGCTTTGGGGTTTCTTTATGAAAAATAGCAGGGCTCTTCACTGCATGATTTAAATCTTCTGCGGTCTGAATGCCTTCTGTAAAGGCAGCTTCCTTAAGTACAGATGGCAGCTAGTGTAACTCTGTTCAAGACACACTGTCATAGAAATGGGGCTGGAGTTGGGAACAGTGTGGAAGAAGCTGGGGGATGACATTGCACTGTTAACTTATATAGACTGTAGGAATAACAATGCATACAGCTAACAGGATATCCTGGAAATGGAGTCTTCAAATAAGATCATGTTGTTAAGCTGCTCAGTGCTGGGTTTCCCAATTTGAGCCTGCTTTTTTACCTCCTACCACTGTTTTGACTCCTAAAATGTTTCAGGCCCTTTAGCTCTTTTCACTTTATCCTTGTGAAGAGGAAATATTGTACATCAAAGTCTCCAGGAGGGAAATTTCTCATCTGGATCTGCACTGAGAGAGCTGATATTTTCCCATCCAACCACCTCAAGTCCTTGGGCCAATATCACCAGTCCAGGACAGCGGCTATTTAGCTACACTACATAGTGTGGAAGACTAGTTGGGGAGCAGATGGAAACCATGTGCAAATCCTCAGCTACTCTCCCTCCTGAGCTTTGGGCCAAAACCAAATGCTGTATTCGAGCAGCCTTCTGGCTGTGGAGGTGGCATAGACAAGAAGCCGTGCAACTCATCTCACAAAGCCAGAAAGCAATAGCAGGATAGAATTCAACACTTCCCCATAGAAACCTTCAAGTTTCTTTTTTCTTTATTCCTCTTTTCCTTTATTTGGCTGCTCGTCTCCCTTCACAAGAGTCCTGCGTGGTGAAGAGGTGAATATCTTTGATATCTTTCTTTCCATTAAGCTGCAAATATGGTGAGAGGGAGATTCACCAGTCTAGATTCACCCATCAAACTTCAGGCATTTTACCAAGGCTCCTGAATTAGAAGCCTCATTGTACCGACTTACTGCTGTTTGTGCCAGCAGCATCTTGAGGAATGGAGAATTGCTGGCATCCTGAGAGCATGATTCACTCTCTTCAGATGTGAATCCCTCTCCTGAGGTGTCTGTCTCTTCTAAGTGACTGTAGCTGGCACCCAGATAATGACAGCCCTAACTTCGGCGTCTCTGCCTACTATTAGGTGGGATGCATCTGAGTTGAAATGCCAGATAAGCAGAACAGCCCATCAGAAGTACGATGAGGAATATCAACATGACTGATTCAGTCTTTCTTGTGACAGAAAGAGAAGTTCAGTTATCAAAACCCTTTAAATCTGCTTCTGGGATAGCGTCGGTCCTTTTTGCCACCTAATCCTTTGCAGCAACCTTCCGGTAACCCATTCTGAGCAGGTGCAATGGCTGTTTGTTAGTCATCACCTTTCAGGACACACAAGGAAAAACCACTTCCACTCTCACCACTGAAAGATGAGGTGTCTGTTGAAAGAATCAAAACAAGGCAAACAAAAATAAAAGATTAAAAAAAAAAAAAGAAAGAAAAAGAAAAAGAAAAGCCTTTAGCAGTAGATAAAGTTTAAAATAAATAGTTGTTGCTTTCCAGGAAAAGGACTTCATAGGAAATATAAAACCTCTTGAATGACAAACCTATATCTACCTTGCTAGCAGGTACCACTTTCCCAAAATATTGATGTTTTTTAGCTTTAATCCATCTGTCAGAGGTGATAGGATATTTTTAAATGGAAAACACTGCTCTGAGCTATTGGGGGGAAATGGAATAGAGCATGTTAGCAAGATATGTTACCTGTCTCCTGAAAGCTAATGTATCTTTCTTCACATCACTGCACCTTTGTCCTCTTTTGTTGCCAGATAAAAACAGAATCATTATGAATGTCCCCAAAGACAGCTTGGTAAACATGTACGATAAATTAAGTTCTAGATTCCCCCTGCAGGAAAACTCAGTGCAGCATCCATATGGGCTCTGGATACCTCTGCTCTGTGAATGCATCCAGAGCTAGTGGGAAAGCTGAGACCTTCAGTAGAATAAGGACTTTTCTTTCTTATCTGTAACAGCTCAGTCCTTTGCATTTCTTAATCTTGAGTGCATGCTCTGTTAAAAGCAGGGTTGTTTTGTCTTTTCAAAGCCACTTAGGCTGTTTAGAACAGAACTGGTGAAACACTCAGGTGAAGGTACCACCTTTTCAAAGTCACGGTCAGAGGAAAGCAAGACAGCAAACAGAAAAGAAGGTATGAAAAATGTGAAGGAGAAGCATGTGGGTTTGCAGCTGGAGGAGGAAGAGGAAATACTGTTAGTTGTCTAACTTTGAAACTTCCTTCTGGTAAGTAAAGACAAGAGGAATACAGTTATTTATTTTTAACTTTTTTGAAGCATTTGCTTGTTTGGTGGTAGGACAATATGGGACCATACAAATAAATCGTTCATAAGAGCACAACCTGGATTTAATAATCCAGATAATGTCTCTAAGTCTTTTCTTGCACTGAATATCAGAGTTCAGTAAAGACATGAAAGACATGAAAGAATAGGTTATGCCAACAGGAGGGATAATTATGTTTTCAGGAAAGGTTACTCTCAGTATCTTCTCACAGAGAGCTGCTTTTGTCTCCACTTTTCATTATCCACCTTCACAAGCTTTAAAGCAATTTGCACTCTCTGATTTGCTCTGCTGCCCGCTTGAGGGCACAGTCCCAGGTCACAGTGATGTGAGATCCAGGAGAAGCAAACGGTCCCTCAATGTATGTGAGATGTAAAGAAAATGCTAGCTTGCTTCTGCCTGAAAGAGCTGAACTTTGGTCTTGCAGATCACCTGCTTCAGTAGAACATACGTGTTTGGGTTCACTTTCCATCTGTACCACGGATGTCCTGTGTAATCTCAAGGGCTTTAATTTGGAACATTTCTGGAAATCTGTCCTCTTTAGTAGATCAACTGAGCTGATTTTATCAGTCTCTTCTGGCCCTAAAATCTCTGCCTTGGCTTCACACCCTCTCATTCCCCTTTCTCAAACCTCCCTTGGGCTGCACTATGGGATAACACACAGCCATTCTTCGAGCTGGATTGATTTTATCTTTATGGATTTGATCAAAATTCTCAGAAAGGATGCATCCCATTCTAAGGGGGTAATGTAGAAAGTCTTAGATTGTTGCGAATAAGAATTATCCTTGTAGGATTCTGTGATGTATATTGTTTTACAGGGTATCTACTGGCCACCCAACACTGTTCAGACAATGAAGGCATTGTGAGTTTCACCAGAACAATTGCTGCCAAATGTGTGATGGTTTTCTTTTTAATATGAAATTTAAACATTTATGGTGCTTTACAAAATTATAGCAAAACAAAGCATGTACAAATACTTCACCCTTAGCATCTTTCAACAGATCTTGTGGTCTTGGATGGAAAATGAATTTAACAGGATATTACTGTTCTGTTGCAATATTTCTGTTGTACAACAATATTATTGTCGGTGTTAAACTTTATTACTAGCCTGGTGATAAAATTAGTTCAATATTGGCTGCTTTTATAATGTGGTTTTACAATTGCAACATTGGATAATGTGATAGTAAGAGGAAAAAAAAAAAAGCAAAACATAAACAAAACAAAACACTCTAAACTCAAAGGCATGTAGAGGAGGAAAGGAACAGAAAGTTACATAGGAGGAAGTACAGGACAGGGGTTGCATTTTAATGTAGGTTGCTCTGAACATTTCTTTCTGGACCGGCTTGAAGCCAGAGGCAGCCTTTTGATTATGTTATACACATGGTGATGACTGTCACGGTGAAAAGTGTCAAATGGGGATCAGGCAGGAAAGGCAGGCGAGAGGAAGGAAGGAAGGCAACAATTTCACAGCAGTGACTAAGCCTACTTTGCCTGGAGGTGAATTTAGAGCAACGTCATCGTTCTGTCATTGGCTTCCCAAGGAGTGGAGGCTTCCAGAATTTTGGGGGGGTTTTTTTTGGTGTTTTCTGTTGTTTTGGTTTTTTTTTAGGTTATTTGTATTCTTAAATTGGATGAGCTTAACTGCAGAAGGGTTTAGTGCATTAAGGTAGAAATAAGAGTCTATGCAGTGCTGTAGAAGCATACTCATGATGTGGCATCCAGACACCCAACCTGCAGCACTATGCCATGTTCAATCAGTGTCTTCCTTTCCCTGCTGTCTCATTTGCTGTTTCTTGTACAAAGCTTGTGATCTCCTTGGGGCAGACATTGTCTCTTATCTCAGGTTTCTGCAGTGCTTCGTGCTATAAGACCTGCTTGTTGCTTTTTCTGGTAACTGGGCTAGTATAGATCCTAGCAGAGCTTGGAGTGCACTGTTCTGAACTGGAACTGATCAGGTGAACTGTACTGGAGCCAGGACTAAGCAGAGAGAGATGCAGGGAAAAAAGGCTCAGTAATGACAATTGAAAAACTGTATCTGGAAGTGATGACTTCAGAACTGTGTTTAAGGTATTGTCATAGGTATGTTGCACCCTTTGCCATGCCATATCATGCAACACTTATCCTGGGATTCCCCATCCCTTAGGGAGCAGATGAGTCTTCCTGCACCTTGTCATAGAGTAGGAGATGAAATCAGAACCGTATCTCAACTAATATCATGCTACTATATCTTTTTTATTTATTTATTTATTTAATTTTTAATGAAAGTAGAAATTATACTTCTGGAGAATGGTGGCATCTATTGGATGCTATGCTTATTAAAAGTAAGGCGGAAGTTATGCAGTCCAAAGGAATATAGTGATGTCTGTGCAGAGATCTTCACGCTGATTTCAAAACAAATATCTGCTGCCAACCTGATGAGTACCAATGTTTCCTCGGTTTCATCTTAATCTGTTCTTGTGTTGGAGCACATCTCCAGTAAAGAGGAGTGAAAGGTGGAAAGGATCTGGAAAATGTATAACATACGTTAGCAATGAACACAGCCAGAAGAAGCAGATTTTCCTAGAAAAGAGAACTAGGAATTTCTAGAAACACTGACAGGGGTATATGAAATCCTTTGGGTTTCTTGCCGTGAAGGTGCAGTGGTACAGATATGCAGTAGTTTCCAGAAGGAGAAAAGATCTAATGAAAAGTAAAACGTCAAAGCTTGGAGGCGAAGATCAGACATTCTCAAATTAGCAGTTCAGCTGATAGCTGTCTTTGGAAGCGTGGGCTTTATGGGCTCTTATCTAATGCACCTTGCACTGAAATTGGGGTGTACTGTCTCCTAAACACCAGAGCTCCATCCAACTGTTACACACCTGTGTGTGTCCCTCAGTGCCACATCTCCATGGTTCTGTAACACCTCCAGGGACGGTGACTCCACCACCTCCGTGTGCAGCCTGTGCCACTGCATCAACACTCTTTCTGAGAATAAATTGTTCCTAATATCCAGCCTGAACCTCCCCTGTTGCAACCTGGAGCTGTTACCTCTCATCCTATCACTGTTGCCTGGCAGAAGAGGCCAGCCCATGCTTTGGCCAGAGACAGGGATGCCTTACCCTCAGCCTCAAATGCAGCCATCCCAGGGTTCATGGCCAAATGTGGATGGGAGGCCCTTTCAGGACTGATTAGGAATACAAAAGACCATGCCTGACAATTAGAGCAGCTGCGGGACTGTGTCAAGCATGACTGGAATTTGGAGCAGCACTAAAATCATCCATGGCCATGTCTCCAGCTTTAAGTTTCAGCAGCAAGTTTTCAAGTTTGGGGATGTTGAGCGTGTTTTCTTCTTCTTTTTTAAATTTATTTATTAAACATCTGTTTATTTTCCCCCACAGATTTCTCTGGCAGTTGAAACAAAGTAATGGTACCAAACCAGTGCATGTTGCAGGGTTTGCAGCAACCAACTCAGAAAGGAACAGTAATGAGAGTGCATCCTTTCAGGGCCAGCCATCAGGGGAAGCAAATCAACCGGGTCCTGCCATCCGCTGGGACCGGTGCATGATTGATGCTGCTGCCCTTACAGATAGGGTTGTGAGAACATGAAAGGAGCAGAACAAAGGCCCCATTACCACAGCAGGCAGTGGGAAGGCTCCCCTGCTGCTTGACACATATCTATCTCTCTAAGTTATTGCAGCCTCCCCAACTTTGTCCTTCATTCTCCTTTCGTGCTTTGATTCTTCTTCTGCTGCTTTTTCTGGCTCATTTGCTAGTCTTTCTCCACCCAGGTCGCTACTGGTGATGCACTGCTCTCTCATTTCTTCTGGTTTCCAGTGTCTTCTGGGCATCTCCCATTTGTTCTTCATTTATTTATCACGGGCAGGACCACGGTGCTGAGTCAGAGAAGCAGGGTGGAACATGGCTATTTTTGTTTGAAAAGTGTTTCTGTCCCTTCCCACTGCAGGGAGAAGCGTGAAGGGATGAAAATTTATGATTTTTCTTCCCTGAGCTTCTTGGTTCTAACAACATTATTCTTAGTCCCTGGATCTTACTGCTCAGCATGTTTCTGCCTGCTATGTGTCAGGGCTGTTGCCCCATCTCCAGCTGTCCATGAGTGTGGCCAAGCACCTTGGCCTCAATAACCAAACATGGCTTCAAATATTGAGTGCATCCTGCTGGAGTATCTTGGGTGTTATTTTCTTGGGGACTCCTAAATTTCCCAGAGGAGGCCATGGGCACTCAGCACTCCAGGTATTCAAACTTTTGGCTGCCTTGGTTAGCCTTTGCCTTATGATGATGGGTCTCAGTGCTTGTTTTCCTGTTGCCAGATATTTCTAGGGGTGTGGTGGATGCCCTGTCCTTAGAGACATTCAGGGTCAGGATTGATGGGGCTGTGAGCAACCTGATTGAGCTGTCCCCATTCATTGCAGGGGAGTTGGACCAAATGATGTTAAAAGGTTACTTCCGTCTCAAATGATTCTATGAACAGGCACTAGAGCCACCAACACAGCATTATAAGGCCAGAGAAAGGTTTAACACCCCAGGATATCTGGAGTCCAGTGACCCCTTGCACTTCCAACACTTGAGCCTTGGAGTGGCTCAAGAAATGGAAGAAGATCAGCACTTGACATTTTCCCTGCTGACTTACGTGGCTGTCCTCCCTTTAATTTGTCCTTTAAAATTTGTTCCTATTTAAACACCCCTCCATTATTCACTGTCTAGCTGAAAGAGACTTCTGGTTCTGTCTAGTGCAGAATTTTTATTTCTCCAATCCATATGCCCATGCAACCTCAGCAAAATCCACTGGCACAGAGCAGTGTGGTTTGTATTCAGCACCTCCATGGTAAGGCTTTGAGGGTTTCTTTCCCTCCATTTGACTTTCTGTGGACATACACACACAAGGAGAGGGCAAAGGCTAAAACCTCAGAGGGGATGCTTACAGTTTCATCAATATTTCATGATTAAGAAGGTGACAGAATTCTGCTTTATTTAATAAGAATATTCCCTAGGTAGGTCCTGTTTTCCCAGCCCGCTCCTGTAATTACAAACTCTTTGTGCACTAGCTGAACGGCTTCACTGAATTGTCCCCCCTCAACTGTTTTAAATTATAGGGTTGACTTTTGCCTTGGTCAGACCATTGCTTTTCCTGCAAACCACTGACATTTTTCTTAGTTGATCATAAATGAATCAGGAAGGGAAGAAAAGAAAGCATGCAAGAGAAACTGGGAGGAGATTAATTTCATCCTCCTTGAGCACAGTGTGCTTCCAGGAGCAGGTGAGCATTACTCTGTAGTAGCCAAAATGTCAAAAAAGACTTTCCAAATACGACTTATAATCTGGGATCAATAGCAGCCACCAGCTGGATAGTTGTTGGCCTGCAGAGTGGTGAGGATGGAGCTGCATAAACCACCAGCTTCAGGTTTTCGTGGCAGAAACTGCAGATTTCCACAGCACCCAGAATAAAGGACCAGAACCTGGCTGGCTTCCTAGGGATGCCACAAAATAACTGTTTAAAAAGCAGGTCTTACTTATCACTCTGCTCAGTGCTTTGCAGTCTCTGGTGCTCTGCAGATTAAATGTTGGGAGTACAGCCTGTTTTAAGCTCCCAGCTCGGAGGCTGGAAGGAGGTAGAGAAAACTTCCCAGGTCCCTCTGTGTTCCTGCAGCTCAGGCTGAGGATGGATGCAACCCCAGTGTGAAATGGGGATGGATTGTGTCTGTGGGTCTGTTGCCAAAGCAGAGGAGCATGCAGTGGTGAAAATAAGGGGAAAAAAAATGAGGGTTTAAGCCTCCTTAACACACTCTCTCTCATCTCCGTTGATCTGTGGCAGAAGTGTGTGGTGGCTTGGCTTATTCTTGCTTATCTTCAAGTCAGGATGCTTTGGGGCACAGGATGTGTTAGAGGCAAGCACAGGGCTTCAAGCAAGGGTTTTGACCCCTAAGGAACTCCGCTTGACAGGACTAACTCATGGACTTGTGATCTCTAACAGCCCTTGGGACTACCCTCTAGCAGGATATGCTTTGTTAGCATCTCTAAGGGCTGCTGTTAGCTTAACTTGAGGTGTCACCATGGGGAGGCTCTGTCATTTGACTGGATATAATGAAGAAGTTTTTACAATAAGGGTGGTGAGGCACTGGCACAGGTTACCCAGAGAGGTGGTGGATCTTCTGTTCCTGAAGAAATTCAAGGTCTGGCTGGATGGGGCACTGAGCACCTGGTGGAGCTGTGGGCATCCCTGATCATTGCAGGGAAGTTGGACAAAATGACCATTATGGCCCCTTCAAAACAACTCTGTGATTCTATGATTTCAGGGTTTCCCCCCAGGCTGTCTGCTTTAGTCTTCACAGTCATGGGTTAAGTGAAGCAGTGCTTACAGCATGGGCACAGCAAGCAAATGACATGGGGAGCTGCAGAGGGGAAACAGAGAACGTGGGCAGGATGATGGAAGTAGCTGCTGCTGTCCTGCTCCTCGCATTCATCTGACTTCTTTGTTGCAGCCTCAGGAGGGCAAATTCCACAGGAGATCAGTGATTCAGCTGCGGTGGGATCAAAGCAGCCTCATTTCCAGGGTTCGTGTCTGCTCTTTGGATTCTCTGGCACAGGGACAAAGTCAGGGTTTTTCATCAGCTAGGGCACTGAAAGAGGCATCTGTTTGTATGTATATCTCTGTGTGTCACTGTTTGGCCTCTCTCATGTCTAACACTGGCTGGGGGTCTCTGTTCTTCCTTCTGCTTGGGGTTCTTCCAGCTACCTGGCTGTCTATTTTTAAGAAATCCAGAGAAACCACTTTGGTTTGGGAACACTTAATCTCTTTTGTACTTGGTGGGAACTGCCCATTGGTTTCAAAAGTTATTTGAGATAAAAACACACAAGCTATGACTGCATAAACAGTAACTACACACACATACACAAATAAATAAGGGAGGGGAAAAAAAATCAAGCAATTAAAGAAAATCCAAGCTGGAAGTAACTCTCCAAATCACTTTTCAGGGTCATAGCTCCCCTCCCAGCATGAGCTGGAGTGAATTCTATAAAACAACTTTTGTCCACCAATAGCTCAATATCCAAATACTTGTAGTTGGAAATGCTTGGTGAATGCCATCCTTGAGCATGTACTCTGGGTAAAGAAATGTCTGATGTGAACATCACTGCCAATGACTTTTCTCTCTGAGCTCTGTCAATCACAGCCAACCCTCCTTCACCTGGATCCTCTTCCCTCCACCAGTACCACATGGAGTCAGTGTGGTGCAGCAATAGGATCTGTGCAAACAGAAATACAGGCTCATCTGTGCCATATACCCCAGAGAATATTTCAGACATCCTGAAAACATCCTCCATGGCATAGGGACATCCTCTGGTAACCTTGAACCTTGTAGTCACCTTCTGGGGCAGCAGTATGGATAGCTTGAACGAAAGGGCAATGTTATAGCTGACAGTTGCTTACACTGAACTGGGAGTCTGGTGACATGGATTGAGGCTTCCATGCTCTCTGTGCTGCACTTTCCCTCTGGTACAATGATGTACTGCTGCTGACCTTCTGTAAGGTGCTTTGGGGTTTTCTACTGGGAAGCATCCCATGTGCATCACATGTTGTTAGGAAGAATAACAGAAAGCTTTAAGTGCAGAAGGTGATTGAAAGAGCAGCTGGGAATTGAGCTGGCATACCGGTGGGCAACAATATTCTGAAAACCTAATGGCATTAGGTGGGTATTGATGGGTCTGAAAGCTCCCGCTGAGCAAAAAGGGGAAGAGAGTGAGCCTGGGAGGCTGTGAAGTCCTCTCCTGTCTGTGGCAAATCAGGAGTTAAATCTGAGCAAGCACACTGGTCAAAGGGTGGTCAAAGTCAAAGGTACTGCTCCAGGCACAGGAAAAAGACAGCAGGTCCTTGGAGGAAGGTGTGCCATATAAGAGTCATTAAGGTTGGAAAGGACTACTAAATTATTGTAGTCCAACCATCAACCCATCACCACCATGCCCACTAACCATGTCCCAAAGTACCACATAAGCCTTTTTTTGCAGAGACCAAAAAAGTATGGATGAAGTTGTCTTCAGAAACTCCATTTGATGAGCTATTGTACAGACTCGTGTTCAGCTATTCTCTTGCCCTGGAACATGGCTTTGCCTCTAATGGAAAGCTGTGGAGCTAAAATACTACTAATAATACTGCTTGGCATGACACTTCGCCAAGAGCTTATGATTCAGGAGGTTTGTTCTTATTTCACAGCTAATTCCCCCACGTTCCTCTAGGTGGATGGATAGTTTTTGGAGACAGGAGGCTGCCAGGTTCACTGGGAACCATACGACTCCATGCAATGGAGATACTGGGGTGTATCTGCTATTTCAAAGGTGATGTTCCATGCTCTCACCTGTGATAGAGCTTCAGCATAGATTTGCAGGCTTATTTTTATTTCTGCTAAGAAGGCCATCTTTAGTGTCTCCAACATATTGGGCTCCTATCAAACTAGTGATCTGGTGAAGAGAAAGGGTGTTTATGTTTCATCCTTGAATAGAAATAAGGAGAAGCAAAAAATGTGTATGCATAGGGAAGGTGTTCAGATACCTTCTTAGAATGGCAGGCTTTCTAAGGAGCAGGGGAAGAACAATGAAGAGTGGAGGTGTTTTTCAATTGCTGCATAATGGATCTCCAGTTTAGTTGGGCTGATGAGCCATGAAGAGGAGCAGTTGGACCTCGCTCAACCACTCAAGCTCCAGGATATGGTATAGGGGCATAGAGAAGACTGGGAATGTCAGCAACAAGCTTTGCATTTTGCTGATTTTGAAATACCAGGCATCCCTGGAGCTTTTAAAAAGACTGTCCAGCCAGAAAGGGAGAAGTTGTCAGATCTTTTCTTAGAAAAGCAACACAGCACAGTTGGAGCTGAATCAGTTTAGTTTGTGTCCAGCTCTGAAGCTGTTTGTGCTGATGATTCAGTGTGCTGCACTAATATCTACTGGAAAAGCCCCCCCAAAATGCTCTCAGGAATACCAGTTCTGAGAAGAGTTGGACTTTCCTGAAAACCGGCCACTAGCTGATACAACTTGATCTGCTCCATGATAGAATGGCTTAGACTGGAAGCAATCTCAAAGATACCTGGTTCCAATCTTCTGCCATGGGCAGGGTTGCCAGCAACTAGATTGAGCACCAGCTCGGGCTGCTTAGGACCCCATGCAACCTGGCCTTGAGCACCTTCAAGGATCATAGAATCACAGAATCACAGAATCACAGAATCATAGAATCATAGAATCATAGAATCATAGAGTGGCCTGGGTTGAAAAGGATCTCAATGCTCATCTGGTTTCAGCTCCCTCCTATGTGTAGGGTTACTAACCAGCAGCCCAGGCTTCCCAGAGCCACATCCAGCCTGGCCTCGAATGCTTCCAGGGATGGGGCATCCACGACCCCTCTGGGCAACCTGTTCCAGTGCGTCACCACCCTCTGCATGAAAAATTTTCTCCCAGTCTCTAACCTAAACCTCCCCTGTCCTAGTTTAAAACCATTCCCCATTGTCCTATCACTATCCACCCTTGTAAACAGGCATTCCCCCTCCTGTTTATATGCTCCCTTCAAGAACAGGAGGACCACAATGAGGTCTCCCTGGAGCCTTCTCTTCTCTAGGCTACACAAGCCCAGTTCCCTCAATCTTTCCTCATAGGAGAGGTGCTCCAGCCCTCTGACCATCTTAGTGGCCCTCCTCTGGACCTGCTCCAAGAGCTCCATGTCCTTCCTGTATTGGGATGAGGCATTCACAACCTGTCTGGGCAGAGAATGCATTTGTAGAGACCAGGCTGATCTGCTGTGACCTGAGGAGGACTTTTGGATCTGAGTGCAGGAAGCTTGGTCGTCCCTTTGCTTCCACAAAATCCTCAAAACAAGTTTCATCAAGAGCAGTTATTACTGCGAAAAACTCTGCCTCACTTGCAGTATGTTTCGTGCAGTCAAGGTCTAGGAGAAAGTTATACAGCAGACAGTAAATCCCACCTACACTTCTTTTTTTTTCTCTTTTTACAGATAGATGTCAGTGCCTTTGAGTGTATGCTACCTTTCAAAGTGGCTTTGTAAGCTGATAACACATTCTTCCGAGGCTACACAATACTTAGCACTGCTGTAACGATTTTTTATCTTCAAAGCGCTCTCCCTAGTGCAAACGGAAAGTCAGTCCCTTCCCCGAAGAATTTCAAGTCTAAAAAGACAAAGAGGGTTGGTAGAGAATGGAGATCGGTGAAGCAAGCTCTCAGACAGTAGTTCACTTGCCATAAACACGTTGTTCTTGGTTAACCCGAGACTTGGTGAAATCATGCCGTATTTTCAAGGGTTCCCACCCCTGAAGTATGAAAGAAAAATGCTTTTGGAAAGACTGCAATCTCTCATCTTCCTCTTTGCAAAACTAAAACTTTGCATCTTGAATCAGGATTTTGTGTGGGAAAGAAACTTTCGTCTTTTTTTTTTTTTTTTTTTTTTAAAGCTCATAAAAATAAAATAGAATAAAAACAAAACAGAAGAGACAATGAAAGAAATATTTCACTTTGGATGAAATGAAATAATATTTTATGTTTCCCATTCCATCCACTAAATCAAGAAAAATAAAATCAATGCTGGGAAGAGTCTTTGTAAGAGAAAAGCATTATAACCCCTCCTGCAAAATGGAGAAACTAAATGGTAGCTGGATATCATTGCACTGATGTTTATGGTTGACCTTCTTGTTACCCTTGCCCTTCCCAGACCTATGTCATGCATCAAAGCCAGCTACACTATACCCGTGATTTCCTAAGTGGGGTGCTGGGACTGCAGCCTGCATTCCCTCATACTGTATAAAAAAGAACCCCTGCAGGAATCGACTTGCAGAGCACTTGCTTTTCTGAGCTTCTCTTGCTTGAAGATCAGCAGACAGCTGAAAGTATATAGAAGCTCTTGGAAGTTAGAAAAAATAGAGTGGGATGGACGTTGTACACTAGTTTTGTGGTGTTCCCCTACCAGGTGGGGTAAGTAGCAAACCTCATGGATGCTCTGTTGGACAGTAGTGGGGTCTGAAGCATCACAGGAGAGCTCTCAGATTTTTTATGGGCAGCCACTCGAGTGAGAGCTTAAGGAGACTGGTTGCTTTAAATTTATCTTAAGTGGAAATACCACAAACAGCTGTGTTTGTTCTCTTGTTTTCTTCCAAAGTAAGGACCCTAAACATAGTCTTGCCCATAAGGAAGGAGAATTTGGGGGATTCTCCCAGCACAACAAAAAATCCATCTTCCATCAGCACCAGCCTGCCTCCCTGTAGGCAGAAGCTGGCTACGCTTGCTCGAGAGCAGTGAGTTGGATGTCCCCTTGCCTTGCAGCATCCTTGCTCTGCATGCTGAGATAACAGCTCATGCTGCCAATTTACAAAAGAAGCAAAAAAAGATCACCGTGAGTACTCTGAGAAGCCCCAGCATAAGGCTTCAGCCTTAAAATAATTAGTATTGATTTGCTCCAATAACTTGGGCCGAATGTGATAGTTCCACAAGCTACATCTGCCTAGAGGCTTTGTGCTCAAAATAGCTTCCTTTTCTATTCTCCTTCACCTCCCTTTGCTCCTCTACTGCAGAGTATTGCTCTGTGGGGCACTATGGGGAGAATTCCATTATAGACTGTGTGGGCACTCAACAGTCAGAAAATCTGAGCCATGTTGACTTAGGTTTGAGTATTAGAAACCAAAGTGCAGAAAACCACACATCTGTGCTGTCTCACAGCAAACAACAGAAATGAGTCCTGACAAAATCAGCTCCTTTACGACTTTGAGAGAGGGGTAAACACCCTGTTTCCTACAGATGCTAAAAAGCTGGCTGGAAGTGTTGGCAAATAACTTTTTATAAATCCCTGTTGCCTATCACTGTTGCACAAACAGGAGAATAATACTCTCTGCTCTTATCTTTTTGGCATATAGTCCCTGCAGTGTAAGGATGTCTATTTGCAGTTTCCCATTAGTGTCTAGCACAGTGGGTGCAACAGTAAGTTTAATTATGATTGGGTTGAGGGAGAAAAGACAACCACAATGGGGAGAAGAGGTTTGTAACCATCACAACTTCTCCTCCTCCTCCCCTGGTTTCCCAGAAAAGCTCAGGCAAATTCCTTGTGCTTCTCCCCAGACTGAAGGGAAAGGCTTTTAAAGAAAAACTTAGGGGAGGTTGGAAGAAAATTGGTTCAATGTGTTCTGCCAGTTGGTCTCCTTATGCAGCCATTACCCTGGACGCAGGTTACCTTAAAGTTCTTCAGACACACGCAATTACTGGCCTCCAGAGAGGCTGAAATAATACATTGCACAATGTGATGCTGGTGCTCCACCTCCTTCCTCCCATAGCTGCGCACCCCCACGTACCTTAATATACACCAGGGTGTCCCACAGCGAAGGCCTGGGGATATTTATTTTCTATTTATAAAGCCAAAAAGAAATAAGAAAAAAGAAAAAAAGAAGAAAACAAGAAATTAAGCTCAAAGCTTCTAACATAATGATATAAATCATTGGATGGATGTATAATAGTCATGTCCTGAAAAATATGCATATACCATTTTTATGCTCTTTTGGGAAACAACACTGCTTTCCAAAAGAGAGGAAGATCTACTTCCATTGTATCCTAGAAATGCTCTGAAAAGGGAAAGGGAAACCTCCCAAGCAGCTAAGGAGGAGGAAATTGGGGATAGGGAATATTGTGACAGCAAAACTTAAGACGCAAATGAAAAGTTGGGCATGAGATTGCAAGGGATAAAACTTTATCAGCATCCAGTTCTGACTGGAAAAATAAAAGAAAGCAGAAGCTATGTATGAGATTAACTGGTTAGGGCAGAACAGTCTGTTTCTCATTTCAAAATAATTTTATGTCATAGAGATGTGAGTAAGGGACACAAAGACACAAAGAAATGGAACAATTAGCACATCTCCATCAGTGCTATTGCCTGGAGGACATGGGACCATGTGTGGCTGTGCGTCCTGTGCTGAGCCTGTGGAGGTTCATTGCACACTGTAATACACACTGAATTCCCATGTTTAGGATTTTCAGGTATGCAAATTTGCCTTCTGACTCCCTTTTACCTGCATTTTTTAACTGAGAGGCTGGGACATGAGGTGATGGTGGCACTGGGGGGACACAGTGGGAATGGTTGTATGGGTCCCAAAATAGGAGCTACTTTCTTGAAAATCTGGCTTTTAGTGACCCATTCCAGTGAAAATGTGGAGACTGACATTTTTTGGGGAAGCATTCAGCTTACAGACTAAGGCATACAAATTTAGATGTCCAGCTGTCCAAACTCCCATTATAGTCTATGAGGTCAAGGGTGTGATGTAGTTGTCTAAACATAGGCATCTAGTGTTGTCTTTAATACCCTTGTGTATCCAAGATACCCCTTGGGGCTGACAAACACTACCCTATGGGAAACCTGCACCCCTCTGGAGTGTCAGCTGCAAGCCTTGCAGGACACCCCAGAGCCTCTAACAATACTAAACGCCTCTATCAATGCAAATTAATTGCTCTCTTGATGAATATTAAGTAGAGTCAGGAAAAGTAGACTTCTACAGATGTTCAGCATTGAGTCTCTGGTGACAATTAAATAATCACCTATCTCACAGTGCAACAAAGTGCAACAAAGCTTAAGAGTCTGATGCCTTATCCCACAATCTAGAGTGCATTCCTTCCTTTTGATGTCTATGCATTCAAGTGCAGTGCCCCTGAGCTCCAACCTGGTGACCCTCATCCCAAATTCAAATACAGTGCAAAAACAGAGCTGGGAAACCTATGAAGTCTGGTCCCTCTGGGAGCCTGTGGTTTGTTTGTGGGAGACAGTGAAGAGGAAAGACACTGTTCACATGGTTCCAAAGGGCTGAGAATGAGTTTGTTAAATGGTAGAAACATTAAGGTTTGAAAAGACCACTAAGATCACCTAGTCCAGCCATTGGCCCATTGCCTCCGTGCCTACTGACCACATCTCTCAGTGTCACATCTCCACAGTTCTGGAACCCCTCCAGGGATGGTGATTCCACCACTTCCTTGGGCAGCCTCGTGCCACTGCATTACCACTCTTTCTGAGCATAATTTTTTTCCTAATATCCAGCCTGAACCTCCCCCAGTGAAACCTGGAATCATTACCTCTCATAATTTTACTATTATCAGGAAGCAGAGGCCAACCTCCAACTCACCACAAGTTCCTTTCAGGGAGTTGTGGGGAATGATAAGGTCTCCATCGAGCCTAAATGTGGGTTAATAGGAGCCAGAGCCAGGAACCAGCTACGTGACTGAAACCCAGAATGACTTTGGCTCACCAAACTCTGTAGCAGCCCAGCTCCCTGTGAGTGCTCTCGTCCTGTTCTTTTTTTCTGCTACTGTCCATTTTCATTGTGTTTACGTATTCCAGGTTCCAGGTGTTGGCTATGATGATTTCTTTCCCGTGGAAGTAAGCTTTTTGCTTAATTTTAAGTCTTATATAAATCAAACAGCTCAGAAAGTGTATATGAATATGACCTCATTTTTCCCTCCTACCTCCCCCCACACACTTCCCCAGTTGACATGTTTGTGCAAATGTTGGAGATGAATAACGTAAATAGACTTCTTTAACAGTGATAGCTTATTAAAATAGCATGGGTGTGTGAATTTCTATCGCTAACCGGGAACCCTGCTGCTTACCAGTTGCAATGCCATACATGCATTATTCAGCAGCTGAAAAAGCCCATTGTTCCTGTGTTCTGGAATTAATCAGTTGAGTATGAAAATTACCTGTCACCAAAATATCATGTTTACTCAGTCCATCAAAACAGCCAGTGCTGACGGTGGTTGGATTTCCTCTGTAGAGCACTACACGCTAAAATAGTTGTTTATGAACGCGATGGAGACCTAGCGGTGTTAAGGAGAATGCAAGGAAGCAATCTTTTTCATCTGTCTGTGAGCAGGAGTTTAAAGCCTGTTGTGGAGGGAAGAAAGATGTAATGCACGGAGCAGGGAGCACCTGTGAGTTATAATTCAATCAATCTGAAATGCATAGTGTTATTGTGACAGATCTAAATCCGACTTTCAGGCTTAAGTGTTTTCCAGCTGCAGCAGAAGCATGTGAGGTCCTTGACTTCATTATTTTGCTTCCATGCAGTTTCTGAGCCGTGGTACTTTTCTTTACTGAAAGCTGTGGCCTTTCTTCCGTTTCTCTTCTCCTGGCCCTTGACCTCTTCACTACATTTGCTCCTCTTGTTGCCAAAGCAGAAGCATTTGAACATCTGTCCTTGCCTATTTTCACCACTCTGCTGTATCAGATTAAGGAGGCCCAGGGCTGAGCTATGCGGTGGTGCATCTCAAAAAAGACCATTGAAGACAGTCTGATTGAACTGAGAGACCTGAGTGCACAGTAACAAAACAAAACAAAAAGAAGTCTGTGAAGGAAAAAAGTGCCCTATTTGGCTTTGTTTGTTTTTGTTTTAATTTATGAGTCACCAGGATATTTGGAATAGGCAAGAAAGCTATTTATTCTAAATATTTCTTTTTTTTTTTTTTTTCTTTCATTTTCATTTTTCCACATCATTTTCCCACCACGCATAAGTATGTCCTTAAATAGGAACCCAGTTCTTCATACACAAGTGCATTTATTTGCTCATCTGGGAAGCAGCAGCTTTGTGAGCAGGGATGAAGGATGTGGATGGCACTGTCCCTGCTGGGTCTCCAGGTCCTTGCAGAGCCCCAGAGGGAAGAGACAGATGTGCAGCAGCAAGGTGCTGCTTGCGTCTTTGTCTGCAGAGGCACTCATTTCAGTCTCTCTCCTCTAATTTGCCCAGATGTTGATTTTAATTAAGCTCCTCGAGTTTCACAGTCTTTGAGATCTCTTTCACTCTGTCAATTTCTGTTCAAGCTGACAGGCAGCGTGATCACAGACCTGCTTCTTCCTAAATTCAGGCTAATGTACGTGAGCAAATGTGACTATTTCCAAGCAGGGTTAATGCATTCACCTGGTGTGTGAGATAACAGTGATGTTGCATGTTATCCATCTGACCTTGAATCTGGGAGTGCCATATGCTCACTGATGCTGGTTGCAATTTTTTTCCCCTCACTGACTTCAGTGGGTATCTGATCAGGGTCTTAATCTGTGTGCCTGTAATCCCAGTCAGCAAGTGGGCACACACTTTGCTTTATTTAAAATACAAGCTTCTCATGATTGTCCCTTGTGCAAATTCCAGGACAATGTGGGGGTGGGTGCCACTTTCTGGATCACCTGAGAAACAAAACCTTGCCACCCACCCCTTAGGGATGATCCTATTAGGGGTTTTCAGAGCACGCCCATGTCTTACAATTGTAGTAGCATGCCTCCATGTCCATGTCTTACAGTTGTATACCTACTGTGCCTGAGGCTAAGAGCATAACCCAGGGAATAAGTTGGCTTTGTTCAGTGGGACATACATCCTCTAGCACTCAGGCAACTGTTTCCATACTTGTCTGTTCTGAGTGTGATCAATCCTGTTTGCTTTGCAAGAACGTTCTAAGGATGTTCTCTTGAAATTTCCCATGGAGAAAAATGGTTAATTTTGCTGGAGAAAACCTAGAGAGTATTAATGGCTTTTAACAGTATTGAAAGAAAAGAGAGAGAATGATGACAATACAAAACATTCCAATTAACACTTCTGGAAAGAAAAATCTGTTCTCCTCAGATGTGTTTCCTTGATCTTTTGACTGAGACCCATCTCACTGGTCTGAATGCTGGTATCTCTGCTATTTCCATATGCAGCGTGTCCCTGGCCTGGTTATTTGAATTCCCTAAGCCAGAAACTGCTTCATTCATTGCAGATATGTCAGCTCTGCTCCAGGCTCTGTAATAATAACTCTTTCACTTCAGCTGATGAGATCTAGATATCAATCTTGCTGAGGTCACCAAAGAAAAAAAACAAAGAGCTTGGTCACTTCTCCATTGAAGATTCAACACAAGCCATTTATCTTCGCCTAGGGGGCCTTATGCTTCCCCCTTGTTTTATCTGAATTGCACAAAAAAAGCGCAGCTGAGATTTCTCTGAGATTAAAAAACAAAAACAAACAAACAAAAAAAAACCTCCTTGACACCATTCATTTTTGGTACCTACAATGTCATAGGGATGAAGTAGCAAAAAGCTTCTCACTTTATTAATGCCAACCATCTCTGTTAGAAAGAAGCTATGAGTCTGACCTGAGCTCTCCTCAAATACAAAGCACAAAATCCCAGTACCCAGAGACATTACACAGAGCTCATCACAGCCTTTTCTCTGGTGCTCACTAATACTGAGCGGAGAAAAGGGAGTAAATGAATTCAAGTCTGTTTATCCCCATCTGGTTAGATGATGTGTTATTGGCAGGCCTGGCTGAATTTGCTTTGTGTGGCACCTTATACAAGACACCTAAGGCATATGTCTTCCAGATAAAAGCCAAGTCCCCTGATTAAAGGGTCGAAGCAGAGTGCTGACAGTAGGAAGACGAAGCAAGCTGTTACTGAGCTCTGCAGAGGGATGGGAGTGGAGATTTCAGAGCAAGACAGTGAAAAGCTGAGAAAAGATTCATTTCATCCAGGCAGAGAGACATGCACTGCTGAATGAGACTCAAAATCCTACCTCCATTCACCTCCAAAATACAAACCAGAGGGAAAACCCACCAGGGCCCAAATCTGAACAGAGGGAACTGGTGGGGCAGTGCCATGCTGTGCCCCTGGAGTAGGTCCCATGGATCTCACCAGGTCCAATAGTTGTCTCCACCATCACCTCTCCATCCTTCCTCACTCCCATCTTCAGGCAAGCTGTGAGAAACGAGGGTCATGAGCACATAGGATTTGGGCTGACTCAAGAAAGGTGCCAACCATTATCAGGTGGCACCAACCTTCATTAGATGGTTGCCAAGCTGGACCAGGACCAGTACTGGGGACCAAGGGCATTCCCACCATTTCTCCTTCTCCAGACTATATTGTCTGTTCCTGCAGGGTTTTGCTATTATATCTTCCCTGGGAGCAGGTCTGGGTACCTTCTGGATGTACAGAGCTGAACCCTTCCTGGGAGAGCAGTTTCCATCTCCATGAGCAACCCTCAGCATTTCCTACTAAGATCGGCTCCATGCCTGGGGAGTGGCTTTTGGTGCACTGCGTAAGAGACTAGTGCACAGCATTCCCAAAGCAAAGATTAATTAATGAGTGTTTGCACAGCACTTCAAAGGTGTGAAGAGCCATATAGATGTTGCTAAGTATCATTGTTAATTATGATTAGGTGCAATATTTTAATACATTAATATTGCACAGTAAATAGCGTGAAAAGCAAGAGCTGAAGATCAGCAGCTGATGCCATTTTATCCTTACATCTGGAAATACATTGACCTAGTGGACACAGTGAGGTTTTGGGGTCTAAAAGGTGTGTGCAGTACACACCCTTTAGACCCTAAGTTGTTTTGGTGTTACCCACCCTGGCACAGACTTCCCACTCCACAGGAAGTGAAAAGAAGGCAGAGCAAAGTGGTGTTTTGAAACAAAACAAAACAAAACAACACAGCACATAGCAGAATCTAGCAGCTGAATGAACATAATTTTGGCGGCCCGTTTTAAGGAAACCACCATCTCACCAGCCTTCACACCTCACCAACAGCAATGCTTTTGCCAAATGCATGTTTTTCAATAGCAAGTTTTATATTTTTGAGTGCTAAAAAGGGTGGCACCAGCCTGAGGAGTGTCCCCAAGCAGCCACTTGCAGGTTTTCCCTTCTGTCTGGGGCGTACTTGCTGTTCATTGCAGGGAAGTTGGACTGGATGACCTTTAGGATGTCCCATACAACTGAAACAATTCTATGATCCTGTATTTCTACAGTTTCCACCTTGGGTGCCCATGCTAATGTTCCTTGTGGTTCTCCAGCTGGGAGGATAGGGACAGACTTGGGAGGTCAGCTCTCAGCTACCTGGGTTTGGGGTTTGTCTGCAATCTTTAGGGTTTCTGCACCCACCCATTAATCACCTCAAAACAGGGGGAATACTGCTCACCACCTCCACCTCCCCACTGCCTCCAGCTGCCTCAGTGCTCAGCAAAGGAGCTGTAAATCCAAGGATTAAGCTCTTGAGCCAACACATCTGACAGACTTGGAGCGTTAGGCAAAACCCTGTTAAAATCAAACAGCTGAGTATTCCTCAGGCTGGGGCCCTGCTTTCTCAGTTCCTCACTTTTCTCACCTGTAAGGCTGAGGGACAGTAATTTCCTTTATGAAACAGGCTGAGACGTATAGCTCTAGGGCCTAGAGCCAACTGGAGTTAACTTTTATTAAATGGATTCTGAAGGCCAGAAGGACCAGTGTGATCGATAGGTCTTGTCCACACAACTTTCTTCTGCGCATTTTTTGTGCTGATCCTTTCACTCTTGTTTTGGGCCTGACATATTGTTTCTTTCCCTGTGCCTTCATCCACACTGTGGACCTCCCAAAGAATGGATCTAGTGCTTGGTGCTGTTGATACAAGGCTTGATGCAAGGGTGAGTATGTTCACCTTTGTAAGGGGCTATAATTTGGTGTCTGAAGGGGCAGGTATATCAGTCAGTGGTGTATGAATGCTATCAAAACTCAGATTTGCCATATAAAAGGGAAAAGAAGTAGAGTGGGGAATAGGTACAAAATAAATCTACTTAACATACATAGAGAGAAACTTGCAGGGAGTGAGCTGCTCTGCTTCTTTTCCTTTCTGTCACTCATGCCTTATTAATAATGCTTGTGATGTTAATTTTCCTCTCACATAAATGACAAATATAAAAGTCTGATTTATATTGTTCTTGCAATACAAAGATATATACGCAGCCTCGAAGAGAAACTCTGATCATTCCTTCTCCCTGGTAAACATAAATATTCAATAATTAATATTGAATTTTTGGAAGGCTGATCTGTTCTCTTGATCTCTACAGCAGCCTGTTGACCCTGTCAAGTGTTAAAGGCAGCACGATATTGAAAACAGGGCCTGGTCTGTAGCTGCATGTACCAAGTGAAGCTATTCAATCCCAGTCAGAAGGTGATATATTAACCAGCTCAGAGCTGTCATCACTGCATTATTGCCTTGCTGAAGAAGCAGCACGCTGACTTCACCCTTCATGCAGTGATTTGGGAATTTCTTGTCCTGTATCTGTTCATGGGAGTCCTTGATCTTTCCCATTCCAGCTCACAGAGAGTTCTTGACCAAGCCAGTGTAGGGTTGCAGGAGACCAAGGGCTTCCTGAGCTGTGCCTACTCCTGCCCCCATACTGCTGAGTCCCTTTGGGACTCAAGGGCATCACTGCCAAAACAGCCATGGAGGAGGAACGTGGAGAAATGAAAGGAAGGAACAGATTCCAAAGCATGCTATTTTGAGGATAAACAATTTAAAAAATATTAATCCAAAGATCCAGCACAACAAAATTCCTCCCTGGACTCCCCAGGGACTTCATCTTCTTCCTTGCTTGACCTCTCATAACACTGCTGAACTATAAATAAACTTGTGACAGTTATGACACGAGCCGGGCTGCCAAAGCAGCGCGGAAAGGGAATGAAAATGCTATGAATGATCTCTACTATCTGAAGTGTTACTTCACAGTATTTCTTCCTACTGACCAAGAGGAGGGGAAGAACAGACCCAAACAGGTGAAAAATGTCCTTTTATTCCGCTCTTTCAAATTCATCTCCTTCTTTAAACTGCTTTAAAATGTATAGGTGCTTTTCTGCCTGCAAATAAATTGCTCTTTTGTGCAATAAACATGTAAATGAGACTATCGAGCATCACAGATACAAAGTATTTCCTTTTGGGTACCATAAATATCACAGTGTAGCCCTTGTCTGCGTTAGCAAAGTTTCTGTCTCATAATCAAGACATAGGAAGAATTATTCTCACAAAAACATACCTTATTCCCTGAAAATGGTTTGTTGTATGTTACCAGTCAATCCTTTAAGAGTCTGTAGGCAGACCCTTCCTGCTATAAATCGGTGTCACTCCACTGAAGTCAACGGAGATTATATAAATGGAGGGTCTGACTCCATGTGTGTGTCTCCCACTCCCTTATGCATGGTGTGTTTTAATCAGCTGAAGCAGAGAGCTTACTGTATAACCTATTTGAGGAAGGAGAAAAAATAACATTAGAGAAGTGATCTTCTTTATCTAGGGCATGGATTTTCTGTTTGAAGCCTGGGATTGTAATGATGACTGAGAAACAGCTTGCTGGTGAATGTTTGCGGGTCTGTTTGCAACTGAGAAGAATGATATTCTTTTAAATATTCTAAATAAATGTTCAAGGCTTGCTTTTTTATATAGTGTACTTCTGGTGGTGGCATCTCTGACTGCAGGAATGTTACCTGTATGATGCTGTGCTCCGGAGTTCTGCGTTTTGACCCATTACTGCATCAAAAATGAAGAGATTGAATTTAGTTCCAATAAAATTGCATTAAGTTTGCAATAGATGTTTTTTATTTCCAATTGGATATGGCAGCTCCCTTCTACACAAAAGAACAAAGTACAGCGCTTCCAACAAAAACCTCTGGAGGTCCTATTTGTGACCTTGTCTTTAGAACTTCTAACAATGTCCTGTTGAATTAGGTTCCTATTTCTTTATCAAAAGAAAGTCGCCATCCCTGCAGGTGTTCAGGAAATGTGGACATGTGACACTGAGAGACATGGTCAATGGGCTGATGGTTGGACTGGATGATCTTAGAGGTCTTATCCAACCTTAATGATTCTATGGTTCTATGATTGGCTGCTACGTGTTTAAAAGAAAACACTACTATACTGAATGGTGAACTACTGAATAATGAATTATCTTATTTTATCCTGGCACAGATTTGAGAGCATTCTGAACATTGCATTTATATTTTGAATGCCTGAAGCCGTAGCTCTACTTGTTTGCAAAGAACAAGCAAAGCAATTCTACAAAATTCCAGGAATCAAATTCATGCTGTTTTGTTTATACTTATTTACCAAATCTGTTTCCATTTTCTGACTAGCTTTCATTGTAACTAGAGTTTATCAACATTTTTCAAATACCAACATTTCAGTGCAACAGATTTGTTTGGGGGGAAGAAGAGGAAATGTTCATTTCATTCCAAAAAAGAAGACTACTTATGAGTCAAATTGTTCCAACTGATTTTTATAAAGCTCTATTTTCAATTATTATTTCACACATCTCACAGGTTTCTGGGCAGAATCAGATAGTTTTCACGACATTTCCAAAAGGCCCATAAAGCTGCTGAACAACCACAAATTTCACTCGTTCCTGTTCATGAGAATGATGTTTCTTGAGTTTCCCTATGTAGGACAAGTGTTTCATTTCTTTTCACATCTTTAGTGCTTCCAAGTTTGATTATTATTTATTGTGAAATTATCTAGAGTTGTAAGCTTACATGGTTGCCCTGAGGTTCTTTAGAGAAACAATACAGAAAGGATCAGAACAAAATCAATATATTCTTGTCATTGCTCGGAAGGTGATACGTCACGTTATCAGCCTTACTTCTTATCCTGACCTGTTTCCCTCCCTGATTGCAATCACTGATGTACACGGTACGAACAATCTGTGGCACAGGCTTGTCTATAATTTCTCATTCTTACTGAATCCAGTAAATGCCAAAGAGTGTAAATGAGATTTGGTGAAGTGGTACCTGACTTATGGCTGTGGTAGGTGTAGAAGTGAGCCTGGCCCTTAAGGCTGGGACTGCTGATCTCTAGCATTACTGATTATTTAATATCAAACATTTCGTGTCTGAAATAAGTTTGCTGGTAGTTTGACTTAACAAGTACTGTCTGTACAGCCCACATACTTTTAAAATAATTATTTTCCTCCCACAGCTATTAGTGAAAACTGTGACATCTTCCCCTTGTTCACAGTGATATGTCATCTCTGCTGCAGCACCAGATGGTCCAGGAAAATGAGCAGGAGAAATAAGCGTGTCTATTTTCCCCTTCCTTAACATGGCAAGAAAATAAATGTGAAATAAAGAATGTGTTACCTGTGCTAGGATAAAGCCTCCAGACATGATGGTTCTCTCTGCCAGTTTCCTGCTCTGTCCCCTCCACCATAGCTGCTGTTGTTGGCAGGTGAGCTACATGCACAGATTCGTCTTTCTTCCAAGCCTTCCTTGAGGTTCAGATGCAGGAAACGCAACCCAGCCATTGTTTTTTGTCAAAGATTTTTGTATATCATGTATCCCACCTGACCCACTCCATGACTAAAGCCTTCTGTTGGAATTTGGAGAACTAACTTTGATTCCACTATGGGGAACCCCAATGACCTTAAACTGTGTTCATGCCTTTTGTTCCTCCAGCTGCAGAAGACAATGATTCTCATTCTTTCTCTTGCTTATTTAGAGACAGGGAATATTTGTGACACTGGAGTCAGTCAGTCAGGTGAGTGCGAGATCTCTTCCTATGCCTAAAAAGCATTTTGTACACTCACACCTGTGAAGCAAAACTTGGAAATGTGAACTGAACACAGCAGAGGAAACTCTACTTACATGTGCAGGCAACAGACATAGTAGTTTTGAGGCTTGTGCCACTAGTAGACTTAGAAGTAGTGCCAGGCCACCCATGACTTTTCTTTGCCTGAAAACTGAAGATGGCAGTAAGTCCTAGCAAATATCTTCTGGTTATTGGATTAATAACAGAATGCCTTTTACTGACCCTCACTGCCTTTCCTTGAAGGTCAAAGACCTTCTTTTCCAGGGGTGCTGGATGAGCATTCTCGAGTCTCATGTACCACCCACCTTGGAGGGTCTGGAGCTGTGGTGTCTCCTGCTGAAGTGTTCCCAAGTCCAGATTTACTTTCATCCAGTTTCAGTATAAAAAGATGAGGGAGAAAAGAAAGGGGAGCTGATGTCTTTCCCAGTTCTCCTACAGCCATGGTTTCCTCATGCGCTGAAAACATTTCATACACAACTGTCTTGCAAGAAGCTTGTCACCCATGTTGGAACAAGAGTGAACAGAAGGTAGCTTGGTCATTAGCTCCAGATAGCACTTTCCTTTCCACTACATCTTCTCTTTCGGCTTCAGCTAGAGTCACTAAATCAGCCTATAATCCAAACTTTCTTAACACTGCTGCCCTAAATTGCTACCCCAGGTACCTAACTATGTGAAGTGCAGCCATGTTTATCATGGTAGTCATGTCCTTCATGTCCTGGCACAGGTTCCAGTCTCTCACTTTGGTGTGCTTGTGTGGGATGTAACAGCATTCATGAAGATATGAGCATGAAATTCATCTGTGAATAGTCTGGCCTCTTGTTTTATTTTGCTGCCTACTCTTCAAAATGTTTGTTAATCCTCAAGTTATCCTCAACTTCTGCACCAGTGATTACATGTGTCAGAGTTTCCTAATACATGTTTCTCATTCTCTCCCTTGAAAGCCCTGTCATTTATCAGATAATAGAAACAGTATGACTGAAATGAACTGCAACCCAATATGGATATAAAATACTCTGAGTGAGCATCTTATGAAGAAAAAGGTCCTGAACTTCCTCCAGTGATAGCTTCACAAAAACATAGGAATAAAGAGCTGCTTTCCAAAAGCACAGATTGGGTCATAAGTATTTTCCAGCCCAAATTACAGCTGTTTATCTCTTCTCACAGACGCCCATCACAAGTGGTTTGAGCACTCACCCCTTTAGTTCTTATTCTTGGCAAAATGCCGTGCTTCCATTTTCTTTTCATTACTGACCTACAATAAATTGTACTGATGTCCCAAATGCAAAAGTCTCACCAGTCCATTATCAGTCCCTAGAGCCATCCTTTTACATGTAGTTAAACTTGGATCTCTCACATCTCTGAGGCCTCTCTCATTTTCAGACCGTTTTCCATTTAGATTGACTGAAGCTCTGAAAGGCTAAATGACTTGGCCAGGGTCATCCAGTGAGTATGTGGCTGAGCAAGAGAGCCCCTGTGCATGATGACAACTGCAACCTTCTCCCTTACCCAAGCCCCCAGCCCCGGGCCCTCCAGCAGTATAAAAGGATTTTATAGGCAAAACACCAGCTCGCAGCAAATTGCAGATCCTTAAATAGAGGGGTTTATAATGGAAATACTAAGAGAAGCCTGACTGTAGCAGTGGAATAGTAGTAATGCATTACTTATTCCATTAATGGCTGTGTTCTTAATAGAAACAGGTTCATTACATGGTAAGGAGCAAAGTTTGCATTAAATAGAAACATCATTTGGTGTTTTATTGATTAAAAGGAGATTAGATTTCCATGATGTTCTTTAGCAAATAGGATGCCTCGGAGGAAATGTATATATTTATATTATAAGGAGGAGGGTTTTATTACAGCATAATGGAAAGAAAATGTATCTCATAATGATAGTTTATATCACACAAGGGATCTGATAACTGAAAGTTTAACTCTTAACCTAGCATTGGCCCTGAAGTCTGTATTAATGGAAAACTACGGTTTTCTGTTGGATAGCCTATTGTTACTGCTGCATGTGACAGCAAGGTTAGACCCTCTCAACTTGACTAAAAGGCACAATCAAATCTGTCCCTGAGGACTGCAAAACTGGCTTACGTGGAAGGGGAGAACAGAGAGGGCAAATTACTACACTGAAATAGTGGCATCAGCAGAAACATAATCATCTCCAATCAACAAATATATGGCGTACCCTTGTTTCTCCCTGGATCCTTAATGGTGTAAATATCAGCAATGCTAATTACCCACCAACTAGTTCTTTCACGTGCCTTTCAGACACACGTGGCTCTGAAAATGTGTCTTTCATAAGTGTCAGGGCTGTGGGTGAGGGGCTGGATTTCAGCTGTGTAGGGGCCACCCTTTCCTCATTACAAAGGAGTTAACTGCTGATACCTTGGTGCTGATGTGAATGTCTGGACGTGTAGCCTCACTTGAAAGCAAACACCTGCACATCCCATTGTGCACGTCCAGTTTAAGCAGAGATACTCCAGGCGATAAAGTTTAAATGAATACCCCAAAGTGGTTAGGCTATCTGAAATACTGTTCTTCCTTCAAGCATGTCCTCCCTGAGATTATGTCCCTACATGTCTTCATTCACAAGTATGTGGCTTGATCAAAAATCCACCGCTGTTCTGTCTGCCATGAGTCAAATCCATCAGGTCAGTCAACAGTTAATGGTAAAGCTCCCATTAACTTCAATGGGACCTAAATAATTCTGAGAAGTTCAGTTAATGTTAATAGACATCTAATGCCAGTAACTAACAATATACCTTTAACAAGCTAATAATTTCTTAACAGATGTTGGACTAGTAAATATTCCAGTGGTCTTTAGTGATAGCTGTTAGAAAGCTTTGGAAGAAAATGTCTCTCAAGGCAAAGAAAAATGACTTTCCACCAGCCGCCCTGCAGATGGTCAGGTTTTACAACTTGGCTGTATGTTGATGCCCTTTTTTTCTTTTTTTTACTATGGCTGAAATATGCATGATAGGAAGGAAATACAGTAAATATAGTTTGGTTGGCTTTACCATTCAGACAGAGCTCAATGTTATGGTTCCTAAGTGCTTATTGGCAAGTATAGCCTATTCATTTCTAGTCTCTCTTTTTTTTTCCCCCTTCTAAATGCCTGAAAAAATGGGGCTGAGGACTCCAGTACATTAATTAGAGCTTTTTCCAGGGAGCAGGCAGCAGCCCTAACTACTCTTTCACCAAGTGAAAAATTAGGAAAAAAATATTCTCAGAAAACATTATGATACATTGGAACAGACTGTCCAGGGAGGTGATGGAGTCACCATTCCTAGATGTGTTCAAAACTGGAGATGTGGCACTACGGGCCATGAATTGGTGGGTATGGTGGGATGGGTTGACGGTTGGGTTAGAGGATCTTATTGATCTTTTCACACCTTTATGATTCTATAATTCTGTGATTCTAAGTGATGTGTGTAAGGCTCCAGCTGTCTGGACATACATTTCAGTGTTTCCAGGTGAGTGCAAGGTGTGTTGTGGGGGAAAAAAAGACTACTTTAGAGGTCTCTCAGGTCATTACTATCTTTACATGGGAAGTGTTTCTTGCTATAATGTTCATAATCCTTGAATCCACAAAAGAGGCAAATCTGTTCAGAAAAATATGCCTGAGTTTGCAGATAGCCTGGAAAAGCAAGTGAGATGGGAGCTGCCCTGATCTTTCACCAGGAAATCACAATGTACTTCATCCACTGCCTCTGATGACCCAACTCCCTATTTGTTTTGTCCATGTGTGCCACAAAGAAGAGTTTCCAAAAGCTATGCAGGATCACATGGGATGTAAACCAGCTGGTCTACAGGTCATGATGACAGTAATAGGAACATGGAATAAGACAAATGCAGCTCTGGAAGATATTGAGGCATTTCTAGATCAAGAATGACAAAGTTCTGGACAATTTGTGAAATATTTTGATTTCTTCAGAAAAATCAAGAGAGTTCCATAAAAGGGACTAAGGAGATGGAGAAGTTTGAACCTGTTTTAGACATAATTAGAGATGAAGGTTGTTCCCTAGTTTTCACCCAAGGATCACAGAGTTTTTACCTGTGCCACAATTGAACTATGAGATCAGTGCTGCTTTCAGCCACCTTTCGGACTTGCCTACCTTTGACACACAACACGAGTGGGAAGTCTCCTTTACTCACAGAAATCTTGTTCACTAATCTCAGAGGGCAGATCTGGAAAAAAACTGTTTCTGTAGCCATGTCTACCTCCTACCTGGCTGCCTGCCTTAAACTGCCTGGCATGAGTTCTACCTCCTGGGCAAAGAGCAAAGCTCCCAATATTTACTGGTTTTATAGCAACAACTTGTAGAAATGATATTTATATAGTCTAGTTTGGGCCTGATTCAGTTTAAAGCATGCAAGGACTTTTTTCAAGGAAACCACTTTCATTTGGATAATATTGGATGTCTGCTCAGTGTGTTTCATGGTGCTAGACCTGGACAGGAAAATGGCTGATTCAATGAGTCTATGAATTCCGTGTGTTCAAGAACGTACTGGGAAAATGCCAAATAACTTTCTGATCCAAACCTACCTGAAGATAAATACTTAATACAGAGTGTGCAAGAAGGCACTGTCCTTGTGTATTAGGGGTTTTCTGTCATAGGAGTAGTGAATTGGCTGGAACAGAGACAGAGGTCAGCAGTGCAGGATGCATCTCTGGTGCTTCTCTGTTGGAGCCCCAAATTGGCCACCACTGAGGCTGTGGCCATGGCCCTATGATTCATAGCCGTATTTCACCAAAGGAGAGGATTTTGTTCTGATGGGGATCAGGCAGAGCAGAGAGGTGCAGCTTGCCCAGCAATGTAGGGGTCTCTGAACTAGTCACCCAAGGCTTCTTCCATCATCAATGGAGAAAAATTGGTGTGATTTATCTGGCCCTAAAGCTGTCCACTGTAGGATGAGCTGAACTGCACAATAAAAGTGTCTGCTTCACTGCAGGGATATGGAGGAGTCAGGCTGTTCAGCTCCAATGGAGACATTCACACCGCCAGGGCTAATGCTGGGTCAGACGAATCTCTCCCACCAGGCTTTGGACACTCATCTTACTCAGATGGCTGTTAATGTGCTGGCTGGACCAAACAGCATCAGCCCAGGCCAACGATGATGATTTACAATGTGTTTCTCACTTCTTTGAGAGCTGTGCTCTTTGCAATACTGACTGGAGATGATCCCAGCAAGTTATATTTTTCATTTGTTGATTCCCACTATATTTGAAATATAGCAATAAAATACATCTTTTTTTTCTTATTGTGTTTATTTTTGCAGCATGAAGTAGAATTAGTTACCCTGTAAGGTGTTGCTGAAAGCAATCCTAGTATGCTGTGCAGATAAAAATGAGTATTAGATGAGATTGGTTGAGATGCGGAGCAGAAAAAAAACACAAAACGTGTTCATGTAAAGACCTAATATGTCTGTGCTCACAAATAGAACAAAATCAGAGCCTGTGGTCTGATCCTGAAAGCCACTGGCATCTCATGGCCACGCAGCTAAACTCTCTCTTACAGACAGATATCAGCCACTCTCTACAGCTTCCTGAATTGATGTTGTAATGAGATGGGAAAAAGCCTCTACTTCCAGATAACAGCAACAAGACAGGAGGTGATGGCCTCAAGTTAAGCAAGGGGAGGTTCAGGTTGGATGTTAGGAAAAAATTATTCTCAGAAAGAGTGGCAATGCATTGGCGCAGGCTGCCCGGGGTGGCACCAAGGGATGTGGTCATTGGGCATGGCTCGGTTTGAACTTGGTGATCTTAAATCATGATTCCATGATTTTAACTGGGATATGAAATATTTTACCCCGACTTTCCTCACCAACCGTGAGCACTGGAGACACTTCTGGTGACAATTCCAGGTTTCTGCAGGAGTGTCAGTCTTCACGGTTTCTGGTTTAGCTGAATGAATGCAGTAATCAATATCTGTGAAGCTTTATATCTGGCCACTGACTGGTATTTTAAAGAACATAATTTTGTCATCATGTTTATTGCTAATAACAGTGACAAATAGTGACAGTTATAATATCTTGTGAGTAGCTGGCATGGAACAGAGACACTGCAGATGGAAATTAGTCCATTTCCAAAGCAACAACTCTGAAGATGACAAGTAGGCATCAGAGACGAGGATGGAGGCACCTGTATCTTGTTGAGGCTGAAAAACAGTAAGGAGAGATTGTCTGAAGAAGTGAGATTTAAAGACAGATTTGGATGTGTGAAGATAGAGGCCCAGATTCTCAACTCTTCCCAGCTGCTCTCAAGATACAACACAGCAATAAAATTAGGATTTGAAGCTCCGGGTGGCACAGAACTGACAGATCTCTATTTTTCCTTTGATGCTCTTCCTAATCTCTTCAGAAAGACAAAGCCAGAAGCCCTACTTGCTTTAGGATTAATTTCTGACTGATTTGGGTTGGAAGAACACATAGTCATCATACATCCCTTTGGTTATCTACTAGAAATATTTCAGTGGGCCGCAATGGGCCCAGCAAACTTGCTGCTGCAAAATGATGGTTCGTGCAGCAAAACAGATGAGAATGGCAAAATGTAGTGATAGAATTAAGAAGACCAAAATAATTACAGAGGAGTGGGGAAAAGGGAAAGATGAGGTCAGAGTCACTATAGAAGGAACAAACTGTATTTTCCCTGTCCCCTTACTGCATCTGCTAACTAACACATTCTCTCTCTCCTTTTCACACTTTCATTTTCTGTACAACTCAATGATGAAGCTGCTCATGACTTTATTTTTGGCATTCCAATGTCTGTGTCCATATGAATTTTACTCATCTGTATATCTCAAACGAATGAGATATGAAATGTAATTAAGCAAGCAAATTAAATTAGCATGATTTGTCCTGTCCTTGTTCTTTGCCTCAAGTCCATCTCTTACACGTTTCCATGAATTATAGTTTCTGTGGGGAAGGAGATTGAAGGCCTAAAGAGAATAATGTGTTAAAATTAGCATGGTGCTGAGACGAGGTCCTTGATTTAGGCGCATCTCACATTAACGGCATTAAAAGGTCAAGCTCCATCACACCTTTTGAGCAGTGACTGTTTCTGGGCTATATTTACTTGAGAGAAGAAATGAATGAGGAAATATGAAGGTGTGCAAATTATCTGCTCAGTCTCTTCCAGCGTATGATCTCGCAGCTCAGCCCTGTGCCTCTGCCACCACGTGAATGGTCAGGTTAGGTGAGTAAAGCAGAGGAATGGTGGCAGGACTCAGCACACCTCTTGGGCTTTGAGGTGGAGAGAGAACCCGTAGGTGAATTCTGCGCTTTCATCACACTTAGAGTGGGAAAGTCACTCTTGATTTTTTCCCTTCACTTCCACTACACTTACTAATATTTTCTGTGCTTTAGTCAAGTTCATGGCAAGTCTGCACAATCTGAGCTCTCTCCATTTAAATCCTTTTCCTCTTTTCTGCATCCTTCTCAGCTCTCAGCCCCCATTAGGACATCATGGTTTCTTGCTGTACAGTGCCATCACTGAATTACGCATAATGCTAGGTACTGTTCCCCTCCAGCCTTTTGAGTTCATCCTGTGAGCTATGTGAAATCTATTAGATGTTGTGCAGTCCTTGCTGACCTGTTAGTATCAAGGAAATGCTGTTAACTTAGTCTAGACTGCATAAAGAAGTAAGAGTTCTTCCTGGTTCTCCTCCTACTATTCCTAAAGCTGATTTTTCCCTTTAATACTCCATTTTTCTCTATATCAGTCCTGTTTTTTCCAATCTTGATGCTCTAGGAGGGATCAAACAAAAACTAAGTTTAGTGGCCTGACTCTGCAGAGAGAGGAGATCCAATATATGCTTTTCTTTTCAGCCTTGTTTGCTCTTAGTGCCCCTGGTCCTGGGGCAGACAGGTGTTAAGTTGTTCAGTGCTGGAGAAAAAGAGGATTTGTCTGTCTCTGTTCATTTCTGGTAGCTGTAACCCAATGTGCTGCTGTCTGACAAGCTCATTAACCACTTTACATATTGGCTCTTACCTCCTCCTGAAGAACTTCCCTCTAGGGCTCTCTCTGTGCATTAGCTTTAGCACAGCTTTTGTGATGGGAATTAAGTAACTCAGACAGCAATGTGAAGTGTCCTCTTGGGGAGTGCTCTAAATGAGTCACAACACCCAAACATGGCCAAGAAGTGGATGCCCTTCTATCTGACACCAGAGGGAAACAGGAGGAACAGGGTAACAGCCACCATGAACAGAGCCCAGGCAACCAGGAACAGTAAACTTTCATGGCTAGAGAAAGATGCTTCAGTCTGAGTTGTTTGAAAGGCACAGACAATACCAGAATGGAGGGAATACTCCTGAGCAGAGCGAGCACAATGTTATGGGGAAAACATGAGCAGTAACATTCAATACCCAGTGTAGGCAACTCCACCCTCTCTTTCATCATCCTACCCAGAGAATGGGTACTCCAGAGAACTTACCTTGGGATTCAATTTGTCCAGAGAGGTGGTGGATGCTTTGTCCCTGAAAACATTCAAGCCCAGTCAGCTTTCTCCATTACACTTAAATCACATGGCTTGAATGA
Source organism: Excalfactoria chinensis (assembly GCF_039878825.1). Taxonomy (NCBI): domain Eukaryota; kingdom Metazoa; phylum Chordata; class Aves; order Galliformes; family Phasianidae; genus Excalfactoria; species Excalfactoria chinensis. The sequence goes on from NC_092826.1 coordinate 136,212,263, forward strand.
AAGGAGTCCCTCACTTTTTGCACATGGAGCAATGAGTAAAACAGAACCTTATGGCCATAGATTCTTTGGATGTTTTTCCATAAGCAAGATTTGGATGGGATCCATTTGTACTGATGCTGGGTGTGAGTTAACAGTATGGTAACAGCCTGATGATTGAGCACCTGGCTGACCCAGGAAGCACAGATGTAAACAATTTGCCTGTGCTTCCCGCATGACCAGAAGGTGTGGACCCAGCATTCACCAGTTCCCCCCCTCCTCCTTCTCTCCCTCTTTGGTTACTTCTAACCTCTGAGAAGAGAATGTCTTTTGGATGAAGGCTTGCTCTGGAGAAAAAGTGTTCTACAGTTGGGGACCCTAATCTCCAGATGGGTGAGTCAAGTTTTTTTCCTGTATGTGGCTACTGGCATTCCCAATAATACTAGCATCATAAAGAGCTTGTCAGATGCTGCTTTGTAGGATAAGTGCTGGGGAAAGGTGTACAGCTGTATGGTGCTACCTGTATCTGAGGACCTCATTCATGGTCAGTCCCAGAGTGTATCTTCATAGAGCCTTATTACTGCCCCATCTTCAAACTTGGCTGGAAATCCATAACATTGTGACAGACTGGCTGCAGGACTGATAGAACTCACCACAGGCACCTTCTGCAGAAGAGTACAATGTGTACAAACCTGGCTCAGGATCCTTTGACTCCAAGTTGTCTGAGCAGGTTTGATAACACGTGTAAACCAACTCAAGCCCTTTACTGGAAAGACTTGCGTCAGAGCTGTGCACAGCTTGCACCGTGAGGATGTAATGCCTTTAAGCCATGTGCTTTACAGGTCTCTTGCCTCTGCACACTTCGCTCATGGTATTTGTGAGGACCAGGGTCACATGTGAGCTTTCATTAATTGCAGATGGCAGCGCTGTTATAGGAGTGGTAGACCTTATTTTCCTCTTCCTGGGGTGAGGGCTTGCCTTGCTTTCACATCCACACCACATCAATTTGTCCCAGTGTCCCCCTGACTCCTCCTTCTCTCTGCCTTGTTAAAACTGTTGCACAATAACTGTAAATTTAAAGCACTCCCATTAGTTTATTTCCTTTAATGTGGAAACAAGCAGCTTGCTAGGAAATGACCACTTCAGATTACTGGAAAAGTCACACAACACTCTCAAGCCCAGGCCAATTGCTGTTCTTTGTTGCATGTGTAATCCCAGGGATGTCATTTAGGACTGCACACAAATGAGGGTGTGTGCTGTGCCCCAGTGTGCATAAAAAGCTGTAGACCCCATTCTGTGTTCTGCTGTCATCACCTCCAGACTGCTATGCTCGTAAACCAAACACAGAAAACTTAATTAAAAGGGTGATCCTGCAATGCTAATCAGATACATTTGTGGACACAGCCACGGGATTGGGCCCCATCTGCTTCCATGACTGTGCTTAGGTTGGATATTAGGAATAAGTTCTCAGAATGAGTGGTTATGCACAGGCTGCCAGGGGAGCTGGTGGAGTCATTACTGTGGAGATGTGGCACTGAGGGATGTGGTCAGTGGGCATGGTGGGTTGGATGTGGTGAACTTAGTGGTCTTTTGCAACCTTAATTATTCTATTCTATGGTTCCGTGATAACAATCTGGAGTCTGAGGAACCATAAGGTTGGGCTTTGAGTTATTTTTCTGCTGAACTGAAGCACGTATTTCCGTGCCAAGAAATGCATTCTGTGAGGAACCTGGAGGCAGTGGTGGCAGCAATCAGTGGTCTCTCTGGCCTGCCTAGAGCAGGACTGGGGGCAATGCGTTCTGATCCAGCACCAGGCTGTGCTCAGCATGTGTTCAGCTCAGACCAGTGCAGTATTTGCCTTTCTGCACAGCAGTGAGAAGTGAATCAGCTAACAGAAGCTGCCAACACTTCCAAAGGAATATCAGCTTGGCTTGTTAGTGTACATGGAACTTGCTTGATACTATTCAGGGAAATCATTGCTGTGGCCATACAATGCCTTGAACCTGGTACGCACCTGGATCTTGGCTCAAAAATGAAGAAAATAAGTGCAGGAGGAGCAATTTTCATAGAATCATAGAATTGTTTGAGTTGGAAAGGATCCTTAAAGATCACTTGGTCCAACTCCCCTGCAATGAACAGGGACACATACAGCTCCATCAGGCACTGAGCCCAATCCAGCCTGACCTCGAGTGTTTCCAGGGATGGGGCATCCACATCCTCTCTGGGCAACTTGTGTCTCATCACCCTCATTGTTTAAAACAAACAAAAAAAACAACAAAACCCTTTCCCTATATCCAGTCTAAATCTCCCCTCTTTCAGTTTGAAGTCATTTCCCCTTGTCCTATCCCTGGTTCAACATTATTCTTTGGTAACTGTCATCCTTGCAGGATGTATGACAATGGGAGAGTATCATTTCCTTGTGTGTGGAAGCCTCAGGTTCATTCATGTAGGTTACCAATGTCTTCAGAGACATGGCAGATATCTGTATTGCTTTCAGCTGTGTTGGGCTTAAGCTGCAGATAGGGGTCTTTGCATCTGCTGCACATATTCCTTTGCTGGGGAAAGAAAGAAGCTTTGTCTGCACCTTTCTTCCTTTGACAGGAGAATGAAAAGCCCTGCCTTTAAGCCTCTGTTGGGCAAACATAAGCAGGGAACTTTGTTTCCTATGCGTGGTGCACCGCAGCATGGCTATGAGCTGCCGTGAGCAGGAATCCAAGCTAATGATAGCAGTTATTCCAACAATGCTAATGATTTGTAGAAAGATGAATTAAGCAAGGAGAGAGAGCTGCACAAGTCTATTATTACCCTGTGCCTAACTCTATTAAAAAGAGCTGAGCTGTTCATCCATTTATGAGCCATTGACAGGGAGGTATATATCTCCATGAAAAAGGTCAGATCACTCCAAAATGGTCATGGGCACATTCCTTTTCAAGGAGGAGCTTTCTGTGGCTGCAAGTCTGTCTTTGGCAGAGGGTTTCCAAATGCAAGGCCACCTGTAATGCTCCTTCCCTGGCTGCAGGACTTAATTTCAGCGTTGGAGGTGAAGTGGACAAGAAACTCAGTTCAGTCTTGACTGCCTGCCCATGTTGTCAGGGCAGGGGGCAGGACACCCGGTTGGAAAACTGAGTGTTTGGGATGAGGTTATTCTGCTGCCTCATGTTATTCTAACCCATGGGTTTTGCTCTATCAGTCCATCTTGGAGTACTCTAGAAAGCTGTTGTTGTGGAACGGGGTAGCATTTCATTCAGAGCAGTCAGAATGAGACAGACCTGGAGTTCTCTATTCATCTGCAGAAGAAAAAAAGCAGCAGTGGTGGGATGTGGCCAGCAGCATAGGGTGCAGTGCTCGGCAGAGAGGTCCTGGGCAAAGGGCAAGGCAGATCTACATGAGGCACAACTGAGTGTTCTTGCAGCTTGTTGTTGTATCACAGTTTATAGCACTTAGAGTAGGTTAGTCAGCATCATCTCAGGATGGATATACAGGGGTCTATAGGTCCTGCCCTGCAGTTCTCCCTGAGGCGTGACTGTGCAGGCTGCAACGGTACCTCTCTGGTGACAGCTGAGTTTACTGTCACTTCGCTTAACAGTGACAGCCAAGTGACAATGGCTGTTAGCTACTAATGAGCTACACAAAACTTCACACTCCCTGTCTTTCTAGTGACTTGATGTCCAGAGCTGTTCTGCTCCCCAGAGGAGGATGGCAATGAAGGCAAAACCCAGCCAGGCCTGGAGGTGCTACCGATTCATCTACTAGAGGCTGTGAGGATGTCCACTCCCACTCTTTCTTTTTCATGCTGTCTACAAGAGGTTCAGGAATGGCTGTGTATGCACCTTGAATTTTTGTCATGTCTTGGCTTCAGCATGTTGTGTCACTTCTGTTACACTGGGCCACGGAGTGTCACGACTGGTGCCGTGACATTATGTGCTGACACCTAAGGAAATGAAATGGAAGTATGCTTCCAGCTGTCAGCACTGCCAAGTATTTGTGCTATGGTCACGTCTAGAGAGCTTAAGTGAGAGTGTATTTCAGCAATGTCAGTATTGCAAAACAAAACAAAAAACAACCCTATCATATGCCTCTTTTTGTGATGGCAGTTTGGACCACAGAGAAAACATGTCACATATCAGGATCACAGAGACCCCCAGAAGCAGAGTGTGATGGACCTTTCCTGATCCCACTTCCATGCTTCATTAAATCTGTCCATTCTCATCTGGTTGTAAGAAGAGGCTGTACCTAGGGGGAGTCCAGCACACACTTTGCCCTCTAAACATTAGGAATAGTCTACTGTCTATGCAACACACACAGTACTGCATTAATCCTTCGATATTTTCTTTTACTGATAATGGTCATAATGCAGAGTGGGTCATAAAGTCATAGAATCATGGAATGGCTTTGGTTGGAAAGGATCTTAAAGATCCTTCAGTTCCAACAGCTGCAGACAGGGTTGCCAATTGCTGGACGAGATCCGAGATCATGTTGCCTGTGGCCCCATCTAGCCTGGTCTTGCAGGCACTGTTGAAGATCAAACGTTTTTGTGACATGCAGTGCAGTTTGTCCACCTCCTTCACCAGCTGGATCTGTGCCATTGTAGCTGTTTTACACAAGACAGTAAAGTTTCTTGTGAAGCTCCTTTGTCATTGCTTTCAAACCTAACTCAGCATGTAGATTATGAAAGGTCATCACCTGAAACCAGTGATGAGTGAAAAGGTTTGAATAAAACAAAATGCAGCCCCAAACTTTCATATTGCTCAGACTGCATCTCATCCACATTTGGAGTCTTTCTGGAGGCTTGGCAGAACTTCTATTCTTATTCAAAGTCTGTTGTTATCTGATTTCTCGTAGGGTATTTCTGGTTGGGTGGGGACAACATATCTCTCCATCCCATTAGCTCTATCATATTCAATTAACAGGTTTGACAAAGTCCTGTTAAAATCCAGCAGTGTTGTGGAGAAGAGCCTAGATTATATCATCTAACTCCAGATCTTATCGTGGCTTCTCAGTCTTCATCAATTACAGCAATTCAGACAAGTGTTGTCTTCTTTTTTGCTAAATCAAGTGTTGTCTTCTTTTTTGCTAAATCAAGTGTTGTCTTCTTTTTTGCTAATTCAGACCAAGCGAGTCTAGAAGACACACATTTGACTTCCTAAGTAACAAATCAGATATTCATTACTCAGATGCAATGTGGCTAATGTTCCCCAAAATCAATGTACCTTTGCCCCAACAGTACTAAAGCAGAGAGAGATCTCAATTCCTCCTTCACGTGTTTCTGAGTCTCCTTGCTAAGATCACTGCAATAAATCTCTGGAGGCAAAAGTAAAGGTTATACTAATGAAGATAAAAAGGTTGGAGTGGGGTTGCCCAATGCTTTTGGGATCAAGCCCTGTTTCCTTTCAATGTACTACTTTCTGGTTTGTGAATAAGAGTTCATAAAGGAGTTAAATTAAACATAGCAACAGGTTAAACAAAGAAACAGGTTCCCAACCTGAGTGAAAAGTGTGCTCTGACCCGAGAGGTCCTTTTATACAGCCAGAATTGAAAACTTCTGGGGAAAAAAAGGAGGTTCTTAATGAAGAAAATGAGGATTGCCAGCAATATAGTGAATAGTTGGGCCACTATTTTCTTTCAGAGTAGATTATAGATAAGAACCAACAGACACCAAGCAAAATTGATTTCTGAGGCAATAAAACCCACTCACCTTTAAGAAGTTTTTACAATCTCAGAAACCGGGAGATAAATGCTCAGAAGAGCTGCACAAGATGTAACAGAGTATTGTGCACCACAGCCAAGCAATTTTGTCAGCTTCTTTGAGCTTCATAGTAGGATGAAGAGATGATGTAGCGGAATATGTGGCGGAGCTGGAGGGGCTAATTGAATGTTGTTTGATTAGCAGCCTCCTGAGGGATCTGCTGTGAGACAGATGGAATTTCATCGTTACGAGTGCTATAAACCACTGCTGATTGCTGGTGGAAGAACGCTTCACCTGGCCCAGAACAGGGCTGTCAGCAGTGGCAAAGGAGAAAACTATGAAATGCTGAAAAAACACTTGGAAAGCAGGGACAACTGAGCAGGCCAAACATAAAATGGAAAAGGATTATTAATTTTTATTTTCCTGTAAAAGAAGATCTTATTTTGCAGCAAATCCTACCTATGAAGTAGCTTAGGATCATGTATGCCTCAGTTTGGGGTGTGCAGCCAGAAAAAGAAATGGTAGCTCTCAGAAACAGCCTCAAAAAGCCAGTATTTCATCCTGAGGTGAAGGAGTAGGAGGCTTTTGATTTTGATGAGGCAGAAGTCCCATGCACCATGCATTTCCTAAAAGCTGATGAAGGACTTTACAGCATAAATGTGGAGTTAAACTGCCTGTCAGCTTCAACAGAAGCACACGCAACACCCATCAAAGAATATATATCCTGAAGGGCAAAAGAGGGCTGAATCCACTGCCGAGTGCCATGTTGATATGTGGGCTTGCTTTGGTGAACTCCTCCTGGCTATTGGTTTGTTCCTCTACAAAACAAACACAGAGATAAAAATATATTAGTCTTAGATACCTGGGACATGACCAGTACCTGTCAGGTAGAGAGAGATTGTTTGCAAGGGTTAGAAGGAAAATGTCAAACCGGGACCCATAAATATCCTACTTCTACATGAAAATACATGCAGGGGTTTACAAAGGGTTAGGACACTTATGAGACAGAATAACTGGGATTTATGGTGTGGATGGGCTCACTCTGAAATAGCTGCAAGTAGGGTTAGTTCCCCTTGCCCTTGGAGGAAGGACTGAGGAGGGAGAGCATCATTCAGAGCTTTGTTTGTTTGTAGGGATTGCGTCTTGAGTTCCTGTATTTGGACCAAACAGAACCAGTTTCCTCTGCAGCAATTACAGTGCCACAATGAATCAAGTCTCCAAGGACATCAGCAGCCCATCCTTCAGACACAGCCTGGCAGAGCAGGGGAGGTGGAGGCTGAATGCTCAGTGTAGGGCAGCATAGAGAGCTGTGAGGGTCTAATTACCAGGAGAGTGAAATAGGCTGTGACAAACCTTGGAGATTCTCAAAGCATGAATGAAATGTCGCTGACCTGTGTTCTGCAGAGAGAATAAGTGGTGTCCACCAAGAAAAGTATTTCAGTCATGGGTGTAGCAAGACTTCATAATCAACCTGATGGTTGTAACCAGTCTAGCTGGTAAGTAGGGCAAGGATTTACCCTTCTTGTGGCCATTAAATAGCCATGCCACTGTGGAGGCAACTAGTATATAAAATATACTTAAGTTGGTTAATAATTATTACCAGAGTGGCTCTCAAATGGAATAGAATCATAGAATTGTGGAATTATAGAATGGCTTTGGTTGGAAGGGACCTTAAAGGTTATCTAGTTCCAATACCCATGCTGTGGGCAGGGTTGTCAACCACTAAATCAGGTACTGAATCAGTTTGCCCTGGGCGTCACATGAAAACCTGTGGTGAGTTGCTACTAGTAGAAAAAGGCAAAAAGAGGATGATGAGAAATCTGAAATGCAGTGAGTTCATGGGAAGTGCTTTCCCTTTTGACTCTTGCAATGATCATCAGCTCTGCATCCCATAACATTTTTGTATGCAATGTGAAGGCTATTGGAGGGTGGACAGATGGCTTCATCTTCAGGTCAGTGACTAGGGCAGAAATTAGCTGGTGAAAGAGAGGCAAGTTTTTTTTCCGGGAATGTAACATTGCTGCCTAGGTGGAAAGTACTTTATTTTTCTGGCAGATCAGAGCTCACTAAAAGGATTCTTCCATGGAAACAGAGGTGAGCTGACCAGGGCAGCAGGCCAGCTGCTCTGCTGGGTTTTATCCTTTTTTGTGTGTGTGTGCAGAAAATATTCTGTAAGGTGAAGGCTAATGTAGACATCTTCCCTCTGGTAATGGCTGGTACTGCGGAGGTTGGTCCAAGAAAGAGGACATGTCCTTCCCCAGTGAAGGATGCAATTGCTTTTAGGACCATCTTCTCAAGATCACTGGGATGCCCAGAAGAATTGACTTCAGTCTTCTGATTTTAAAATTCATAATGTGGGCTATATGCTTCCAAAACAGCAAGGATGTACACTGCTGTCTCTAGAAAGCCCAGGCCCATAGGGACCATGGAGACTGGAAAACAATGAGCAGGGAAATATTGAAGACTTTCTGAGCAAAAATGGACTTATGTATGTTCAAGCATTTTAATACAGTACAGCTTCAAATAGTGTATTGGAGAGCTGCTAGAAAGGGGATGTGAAGGAGATGATTAATGGGAGCTTGGGAAAAGATCTGAATAGATTTCTTTTGAACTATGCTTCAAATTACAATGGATATGAGCCTGGCCTGGCTGTTGATGAGCAGGAAGATAACACTCATTTGGCCTTAATCTATCCCATCTCGGGAGAAGGAATAAAGCAAGCCTCTAAAATACAAGCTGCTCACTTTCATGCAAAGGATGAGTGCTGTGTAAAGACCATCCGCATAAAAATGCCAGTCGATGACAGTCCACATTATTTCTTGGTATTACTTCGAAGTAATTGGACTCTTTCTATTTAAGTGGTGGCTGAGTCTTAAGATGCTATCAGGACAGCGTGTCTATCGAGTGGTGGTATTTAAATACTGCAGTTTGAGTGCCTCCATGCTTAGAGCTGAGGCCAGGAGATGTGTGCCTGGTCCTAAGGTAGGAGCTCCTCAGTTCTTTGGTTGACAGCAGAGATACCTCTGCCATGCAAAGAAGAGAATGAGACTGTTGTGTAGCAAAGGCTCTGAACAGCCTTTCTTTTTTTTAAAGTAAAGCACGAGAATTATAGTAATTAATAAAGCCTTGTTAATGTGAGGGGAGGGATAGAGTTAAGAGTTCATAGAAGTGTTAGTATCTTATTCCAGTTATTATGGGATGCAGCACACTTGCTATATGCTTTCTGCAGCTCTGTGATACCATTAAATAGGGCGGCAGGTTCCCACCTGCAGTGCTGTGAGCACAATATCAGGTTTTCTTCAACCAAACAGTCTCTTCACTCAAGGAACTGCTTTATCCCCACCTTAGTGGAAGCCTTGAATAGTCTGATCCTTCTCAGGCAAACTTGTTCCTTGAGAGTATGAATTTACTTCCGTTTATTCCTTTTCCTTTGTTTCAAGGAAAGAGAATGAGAGACTGGTTCTAAAACCTGGCTGCTTTGGGAGGCTTTTATCTGCTCCCTGTAGGCACAGCAGTGGGTGCAGCTCCCCTGGAGAGATGTTTACCATTGTGTGGGTGCCAGATGCCTGCCAGGTGTAAGCAGCCCCAGCTGGGAGTACTGCTGGGGGAAGATTAGATGATAGGAGGAATTTTTTCCCTGAGAGGGTGGTGAGGTGTTGGAACAGAGAAGGTATGGGTGCTCCATCCCCAGATGTCTTCAAGGCCAGGCTCGATGGGGTCTTAGCAGCTTGATCTGGTGCTTGGCAACCCTGCCCATGGCAGGGCAGTTGGAATTGGATGGGATTTGAGGTCCTTTCCAACCCAAGTCATTCTCTAACTGGATTATTCTATGATTCTAAGATGTAAGGACCTGTGCAGGGACGTTGACCCAATCTGCAGACGGAGATGGGAGGCAAGTGTTTGCCTCCACTCCACATCCACAACAGCTCCTTCATGTATGGAGGCAAAGATGGGCCAGAATGAAGCCCGTCCAACTCTCCGTGAGCCATCTTGTGATTTCAGCTGCCACAGAAAGCCCGCATCCTGGTTAGTTGCTCAGCTTTGTGCAGGAACAGCGAGAGAGCAGAGCCTCCTCAGCAGCACCTTTTCAAAGTGGGCGAGACAGAGCACCGCTCGCCTGAGCAGCTGCTTTTTGGAGCTGTCTCTGGCTGTCATTTTTGGGGAGGGACGGGGGCAGGAAAATTGGGTTGGGTGGCAGATGGTGTTAAACAGGAAGAGAGTCGGTGTTTGTTTGCAAACATGCTGAGGTGTCGTTCCATTATTGCCCGGCGCTCTGACAAAATCAGTGTGGGAGCTTTCTGCCAGCTCCTGTAGCCCCAAACACTGTGGCAGATGAATCATCTCCAACCCAGGAGTAGGTCCCTGTCCCAGAAGTCCTCCCTTAGAGTGCAGTGAGTCTGAGATCTAGGTGGGTATTTACTGCAGGGCCACTGGTGCCACGTATTTTGAGGTTTCAGCCGGCCTGCATCTCTAGATGCCTGTTTCCTCTTTCCCATCCTAAGAGATGCAGAGACATCCACACAGAGATAGCTTGCTGCCCACCAACGCGCTATGTCTCGCGGCACCCACGCAGCACCTTCCATGCACCAAGGACCAGCACTCAGCTCCTGTATTTCACCCCATCCCTGCTGGTGTGATGTCTCACCCCCGGGATGTCACAGTGATAGCACATGGGGGCTCGTATCTGCAGCTGTGGCAGATGTCCCCGTGGGCATCAGGCCACACTGGGGGATGCTGATAGTAACCCTAGTTGCATGGGAAGATGCCTGTATCTTTAGCACCCATCCAAACACGTGGCTACTTCCACAGCCTATGCACTCTTTATACATTGCATCCCATGCTGGCATCTCAAGAGTTGGAGGGGACCTTAAAGTCCATCCAGTTCAATGCCCTTGCCATGGACTGGGTCACCATCCACTAAACCAAGTTGCTCAAAGCCCCATCCTGCCTTGCCTTGTTCAGCATGTTTAGGAAATTTTTTGGCATGTTTAGTCAATTTTTGGCATAATCACTGACTGATGGTAGGGTTGGGAGTGATTCTGGGGATTCTAGCTTCTGGGTCATACTCAACCTACCATAGTATCAATGGGTTTTGTCCCACCACCCCTGCGGGCAGCATGAGACCTGTGGAACTGTGTTAAGTCCCAGGCATTTGGCACCTCCCTGGCCCCAGTCTCGCAGAGTGGTGGTCACGAGGGTGGTAGCACTCTGCCAACCTGCCTGTCCCTGCTGTGGGAGGCTATGTGGGTCAAGGACCAAAAAAAGAGATGGTGGTTTTTAAGAACAACCTCCTAAGCCATCCCAGGCCCTCTGTTTGGTTGTTGTTGTTTTGAGTTTCTGAAAATGTGGTGTTTTAGGATATTGTTGCTTTGCTTCTCCTTTCTCCTGCTGGGAGAGCCAGGACTGATGACTCAGAAATTGCTAAAAACATCACGCTCAGCACTGCCACAATCAGGAGACTGGCTTAAAAATCATGAGATTTCTACAAAACAGAAATCAATTCTTTTCCCCTTGTCCTCTGGTGTTTTTGACACAGAGGTCAACTCTTCAGCCCTCAGCTCTGAGGAACATATTTCTTATATTTTGTTTGTTCTTAATGAAAAATAAGGTTGCTGGCTTGCCTCCAGCATGCTTGGCGTGAGCACTGCACTGAGTCCTCTGCCTCTCCCATGGAAAATGTGCAAGCTACCCACATCTAAGCATGGGGAAATCAAGGAAGAGTGGATGCAAGCAATCAGCTCTGCACCATTAGCACTTCCCAGTAACCAGGCAGTGCTGTAGCGTGTCCACATCTGAGGAGCCAGGCTGCTTCCAGGTCCCATGACTGCTTGCCAACAGGAAAAATGAGTGAACGTTCCCTGGCTGTTTTTCAGGGCTGGATATTGTACTTTAATGAACAATCAGAAGGCAACTAGCTGGAAAATAACTGGACCTTTAACAGCCTTGGTGCTTAATTTACCATGTACTTTTTCTTACGTTCTCCCTCTCATTGCTGACATTATATCAGCATGGCCGCCTCTCTGACACCAGTTTTATTCAAATATTGCTGTTTCATCTTGCCTTTGTTTCCCCAGGCTATTTGGCCATCCCTGCCTCACCTGTCAGAGCAGCCCATTGCTGCCGCCTCCATCCCAACCCATTAGCAGGGACAACTCCATCTCTGTGCTTACATCCCATCACACAAAGCAGCTCCTCCATGGGATCCAGGGCTGCTCACCACAGTGGCGGCTGCTCAGATGGAGTCATTTGAATCCATGATTTATGTGTTCTTCACACTTTAATTGCATGGCGGAATCTCTCACTCTGGCAGTGTCTAATCTCCCGACATTTCACATGCTCTGCCTGTGCAGTGGTGGAAGATGAATAGCCCATTCATGTGGGGAGTGCTTCACATCCAGATACGCTGACTTACAATGCTGATAGACTGGAGCGTGAGATGAAGGATAGCAGCAGGGACTGGGTAACTTGTTGTGCCTGGCAAACCTCATTGATTCCAAAATAAAACGCACTCTGTGTTTATCTGTAAATGATGGCATTTTCACTCGCATGACTTTTTACTTCCAGCAGATCTCTTCCCTGTCTCTAAAGGAGCTGCAAAGCATGTCTTTGCCTTTAGGGATTGTAGGGTGGCGCTCCCAGAGCTAGCTTTGGCAGAACAGGCTATTGAGAGAACCTGAAAGCTCTCTTTAGAATATGTATGTGAATATTATTGCTGTTTGGCACTGAATCCGTCACCTGAAATGCCTGAGATTTTCTTAATGGGGCGTGCACATTTTGCTGTCTTTTTCTCTCTGATCTCCTTAAAATATGTGTGTTCTTGAAGGGCTGTGGGCCTTGATTTATTTATTTATTTATTTTGCATTGTAAAAAGTAGAAAGATCATACCCATCAGACAGAGTGGGTGGGAAGAAGTGACCTTATCCTCATCTGAGGAGCTAATGCATTGGATAACTTGCCCAAGGTCATGCAGTAAGTCTGTGTCATCAGATCAGAGAATTGAAATCAGGTCTTTTTTTCAGAATTCTGATCGTAGAACAAGTTTTACCATTCATGATTGCTTCTATTTTCGTACTGAAATCTATTATTTACCCCTACAACAGATGAAACTTCCCAACAAAGCTTAACTGTAAGGGACATCTTCCTATCTAGTCAGCAAATCCTCCTAGAGTAACCATAGAATCATTAAGGTTGGAAAAGATCGTCTAGTCCAACCATCCCCCTACTGCCAATATCACCCACTGTCCATGTCCCTCAGTGCCATCTCCTTGGTCTGGAACACCTCCAGGGGCATTGACTCTACCACCTCCCTGGACAGCCTGTGCCAGTGCATCACCACTCTTTCTGAGAAGAAATTTTCCCTAATATCCAAACTGAACCCCTTGATTTCCTTTGGTACTTTGTGCATTTGCATTTATGTTGGAATAAATAGAGGACTTCATCAATGCTGTGATATGAAACAGCACCTGCAAATACAGTCATATCACATCAGCTCAAATTAGTAATTAGATTTTTAGAGGCATAAATCTGAACTTGGCTGTGCTGAAATCCTAAGGTGTGGAAATCAACAAGCATGAAGACTCAACCGAGGAAGGAATATGTATGGGAGATTGGTAATCACAGCCTGAACCTCTGATTAATCAGCTGAGGCAAGTATGGGGTCAGCTGTGGGAGCACAGGTGAGAGTGATGTAGCTGTGCTCCCGGAAGGGGTGGAGCTTGACTCCATCCCCTCTGAGACCTCATTTAAGGGCTGACTCCCACTGGAGCAGTATCTCTTGGAGATCGCTCACCAGGGAGGACTGCCTCAGCTGCTTCAGTCAAGGCACCACCGTTGGTGAGTTTTCCCTTTACTCATTCACTTATATACCTTCTGTACATTTTGTTTCCATCTGTACATTTAAAACCAATACATTTGGCGAGCCAGGCAGGAGCCTGCAAATATCGGAAAAAAAAAAAAATGTCTTTCCTATGGAATGTGTTTAGTTGGTTCAAGGGGGAGAAGATCACCCCCTTAGGGAAAATCCTCCCTGGACAAATACCAGGGTTTGAGGCGTCCCCATATTTTCAATTAGCGACGATTATCGAACAATGGGGGCCCTTACGGGTAACGGGCAATATGTCCCCTTACCATCTAACTGAATACTTTCAGGGGTTGCAAAAAGATATTTTGACAACCAAAGAAAGGCAAATGGCTGCATCCATGGCTGCTTGGCCTTTATTGAATGCTTTAAATCAGGCAGAGGTTAAATCAGATAAGATTGAACATGAAAATCAATTATTAAAAGCCCGCATTGAAAAATTGGAGGGCGAAATTAATCTATTAACGGGGAAAAATTCATCATTTTTTTCAAACACCCCCCAAATTAGATATATTACAATGGATGATAGTAAGGATCCTGAAACATCGGATCAAACTAAGGTCACTAAATCTGACCTGGAAGAGCCACTTAAGACGGACTTATTAGAAGTCCGTCCTATGGTAACTCAAAAAACAAAAAAAGTCCAGGAGCGACCAGCAGGGGTGCCTCCTGATCAATGGACCCCTGCTGACTCCTATTTACACGTAACAGCACGTCCATACACACCCACCGAACTTATGGATCTAGTACAGCGCTTCAGGCAAAGACCGAGGGAAAGTGTCCCAGCCTGGCTACTACGATTATGGGACTCGGGAGCAGAAAGTGTAATAGTTAACGGCTCCGAGGTATCTAAGCTAGCAACAATAACAGTCCATCCTGCCCTGAGGCAGAGATTGTACTCAGGGTCCCAGTTCCCTGAAGAGAATCATTCAATCGTAGATTGGATAATGGCTGCCTGCCGTATGGTATGGTCAAATAAAACAGACATGCCAATACATACAGGAATGTGGTCTTCTATGGAAGACCTACAAAATTATATCCGGGAACTAGGCATGCGAGAGGCTGTCTATGAAGATGTATCTGTTAGTCCGGACATGGTGAAGTTTTCCGCGGGAATGAGGGACCTAATCTTACAACAGGCTCCCTCACATATGTATGGAACATTGGTTTCTATATTGAATCCTTTAGTGGCCGCAGAGGCAGCAGTCCAGCATGCTGCCCAATTGGTAGCGGACCTGGGGGAAACGGAGCGCCTGAGAACCAAGCGCAATATTAGAGTAATTGAAGATTCTGAAGTTTTTCCAATAGCCCGAGCCAGGAGATCGGCTCCACGAACCCCTCGGGCGGGACCCATTAGGGTGTCCCGAAAACAAATGTTTAATGATCTACTCCGAGCAGGTGTTCAATTTGCCAAAATTGATGGGCAGCCCAATCACGTTCTGCTTCAGTTGTGGAAACAGCTGAAGGATGAACAAAAATTTCAAAACCGCCCCAAAAGACCGGGGATAAGGCTTATAGAACGACGACCAACAACAGTTTGGAATCTAGAAGACTTTATCGTGCCAAATAGGAAAAAGAGGCCACCTCAGGTGCCTCGGGTCACAGTACCAGAGGCATCAGAGGTAAAAGACTTGAATCTGGCCCAGTTTATGGCGTGATGAGGGACGTCAGTCACCCTAGGGCCTCTAGACGGGACCGGAGGCCCTATGTGGAATTGACAATATATTGGTCCCGAGAAAATGTGCAGAAGGTTATGGCCCTCGTTGATACTGGGGCGGAAACATCTATAATATATGGAGACCCAACGAAATTCAGAGGGAACAAAGTAATGATTGGAGGCTTTGGGGGACAGACCGTTCCAGTCACCCAAACTTGGGTAAAATTGGGGGTCGGGCGCCTCCCACCACGGGAGTACAAGGTATCTATTGCTCCAATTCCGGAGTACATATTGGGAATTGATATCTTGTGGGGTCTGGCTCTCCACACAACAGTGGGAGAGTTCCGGTTGCGGCAGAGATGCATTAGTATCCGGGCAATTCAGACAATATTGAGAGGCCATGCAAAACATGAGCCTATTTGTCTGCCTAAGCCACGTCGGATTACTAATGTAAAACAGTACAGACTCCCAGGTGGGCAGGATGAAATAACAAAAACAGTGCAGGAATTAGAAAGAGTGGGTATTATAAGGCCTGCACATAGCCCGTACAACTCCCCAATATGGCCAGTGCGAAAATCGGATGGAACATGGAGGATGACAGTGGATTACAGGGAATTAAACAAGGTCACGCCGCCCGTTCATGCAGCCGTACCCAATATTGCCTCCCTAATGGACACACTAAGTAGAGAAATTAAAACGTATCACTGTGTCCTAGACTTAGCGAATGCATTCTTCAGTATTCCAATTAGTGAAGAATCACAAGACCAGTTTGCATTCACATGGGAAGGCAGGCAGTGGACTTTTCAGGTTCTGCCGCAAGGGTACGTGCATTCACCTACTTTTTGTCATAATTTGGTGGCGCGTGATCTGGCTAAGTGGCAGAAGCCACATAATGTAAATTTATATCATTATATTGATGACCTCCTGTTAACATCCGATTCATTAGAGGCGGTGAGACAAGCAGCAGATTTATTGATAGCTTATCTGCAAAAGAGAGGGTGGGCTATAAACCCACAGAAGGTGCAAGGTCCGGGGCTATCTGTAAAATTCCTGGGAGTAATTTGGTCCGGAAAAACCAAAGTACTACCCAGTGCAGTAGTGGATAAAGTCCAAGCGTTCCCAGTCCCTACAACATCAAAACAGCTACAAGAGTTCTTAGGTATATTGGGGTATTGGCGCTCCTTTATACCTCACTTAGCTCAGTTGTTGAGGCCATTGTATAAGCTTACCAAGAAGGGTCAATCGTGGAACTGGGGGAAGGTAGAACAAGATGCTTTCCAACAGGCAAAGCTGGCAGTTAAACAAGCCCAGGCATTGGGTATATTTGATCCGACCCTCCCAGCTGAACTAGACGTTCATGTTACCCAGGATGGTTTTGGCTGGGGCCTGTGGCAACGCCAGAGTTCTGTTCGAACCCCCATTGGATTCTGGTCTCAGGTTTGGCACGGAGCAGAAGAAAGATACAGCATGATTGAAAAACAGTTATTGGCTGCCTATTCAGCGTTACAAGCGGTAGAGCCAATAACGCAAACAGCAGAGGTTATAGTTAAAACTACATTACCGATCCAGGGGTGGGTAAGAGATCTAACTCACCTTCCTAAGACAGGGGTGGCCCAAGCACAGACGGTAGCACGATGGGTCGCCTATCTAAGTCAAAGAAGCAGCCTGTCTTCGTCTCCACTCAAGGAGGAATTACAGAAGATCCTAGGCCCAGTGACATATCGCAGTGATACGCCGAAAGAACCAATGGTCGCTCCACCAGAGAAGAGCCCTGTTCAGGAAGGAAGATATCCTATTCCTGAAGATGCCTGGTATACGGATGGGTCCAGCAGAGGCAACCCGAGCAAGTGGCGAGCTATAGCATACCATCCCTCTACTGAGACAATCTGGTTTGATGAGGGGGATGGTCAGAGCAGCCAATGGGCAGAATTACGAGCCGTGTGGATGGTTATAACTAAAGAACCTGGTGATGGCATCCTGAACATCTGTACGGATAGCTGGGCCGTGTACCGGGGGCTTACTCTGTGGATTACGCAGTGGGCTACCCAGGAATGGACTATCCACGCCCGACCGATCTGGGGGAAAGACATGTGGGTAGACATTTGGAATACAGTCAAACACAGGACGGTATGTGTCTACCATGTCTCTGGTCATCAACCCCTGCAGTCACCAGGAAACGATGAAGCGGACACACTGGCCCGAGTTCGATGGATTGGGAATTCACAATCCGAAAATATTGCCCGATGGTTACATCAGAAGCTACGGCATGCTGGACAAAAGATAATGTGGGCAGCTGCTAAAGCATGGGGGCTGCCTGTACAGCTATCTGATATCGTTCAAGCATGTCAGGACTGTGACGCTTGCTCGAAGATGAGACCAAGACCGTTGCCTGAAACAACATCCCACATTGCTAGAGGATATAGTCCTCTTCAGAGATGGCAGGTTGATTACATTGGGCCCCTCCCTCGGTCTGAGGGGGCGAGATATGCCCTGACCTGCGTTGATACTGTAAGTGGACTGCTGCAAGCCTATCCCGTACCAAAGGCAAATCAAGCATATACAATTAAGGCACTCACTAAACTGATGTCTGCATATGGGACACCTCAAGTCATCGAGAGCGACCAAGGGACTCACTTTACTGGAGCGATGATACAGCGCTGGGCAGAAGAGAACAACATTGAATGGCGATTCCATCTGCCATATAATCCAACAGGGGCAGGCCTTATTGAACGCTACAATGGTATTCTTAAGGCTGCCCTGAAGACAGACTCCCAGTCCCTGCAGGGGTGGACAAAAAGATTATACGAAACCCTGCGGGACTTGAACGAAAGACCTCGGGATGGCAGACCCAGTGCTCTGAAAATGTTACACACTATATGGGCCTCCCCTCTTAGGATTCAAATTACAGGTGCTGATAATGAGGTAAAACCGCAGGTTGGTAATGACAATAATCTTCTGCTCCCTGCCCCTGAGAATCTAAAACCAGGAATCCATAAGATAAATTGGCCCTGGAAGGTGCAAGTAGGACCCAAGTGGTGTGGCCTACTTGCACCTTGGGGGAGACTATTGGAGGTGGGAGGTTCAGTTACCCCCTCGGTGATAGGTACATGGCCTACTGACATCGTGGTCAATACTCCGGTCTTTATTGCTAAAGGGACACCCATCATGTCCCTATGGCAGATCAGGACTCCTCCTCTGGTGCCAGATATAGTTATACAGCCACAGATATCTGGCCAGAGGGTATGGTATCGGAGGCCGGGACATAATCCGGTGCGAGCAGAAGTATTGACCCAAGACAAGAATACGGCCTGTATCTTGCCCTGGAGGGCAGACCTTCCTCTCCTGGTACCCTTGAAACATCTGTATTACTCTCCCTAAGATTCTAAGCCTCTAGGACCATCAGAGAACAATTTGTGTGGACTGATGAAACGCAAATGGACCTGCACCTCGAGATGGCTTGTCTCCAGTAACATCTATCAAGCACTGGCCCACGGAAGATCGTGAATACCCATCCAATCATCATTTGAATAACATCAGCATTCGGTGCGACGGGAAATTGTATCAGCGTCGCGTTGGGTCTCTGTGATAAGGGAAAACTCACCTAATCATTGGTTCACGCTGTGAAGGGGTGGAGTGTATGGGAGATTGGTAATCACAGCCTGAACCTCTGATTAATCAGCTGAGGCAAGTATGGGGTCAGCTGTGGGAGCACAGGTGAGAGTGATGTAGCTGTGCTCCCGGAAGGGGTGGAGCTTGACTCCATCCCCTCTGAGACCTCATTTAAGGGCTGACTCCCACTGGAGCAGTATCTCTTGGAGATCGCTCACCAGGGAGGACTGCCTCAGCTGCTTCAGTCAAGGCACCACCGTTGGTGAGTTTTCCCTTTACTCATTCACTTATATACCTTCTGTACATTTTGTTTCCATCTGTACATTTAAAACCAATACAGAATAGAAGGGAATGCGTCTCCAATCCTGAAATTATGATGTCCTGTTTATTCCGACCACCCATTTGATAAAATGTAAATCTTATTTGATTGACTGATAAATGCTAAGTTACTTGTGCAAAAGAGGAGCAGCTTTGGCAGAGCTTGAGGCTTAGCTCTGAGCAGCCGCCAGTCTGGCCGGCACTGGGTAGAGGAGTCTCCTATGTGACCGTTCCCTGGTGTTGTAACACCTCTTTCAGTCTGGAAACTTCCTATCACGTTCATATGAACGTTTTTGGAAACATTTCTGATAGTGGGAAGATCAGTTTTGGGGCATATAAAATCCTGAAGTTTGCGGTCAAGAAACTGTACAGAATGATAAAATCACTTGAGTTGGAAGGGGAGACCATCTAGTTCAACTGCCCTGCAATGATCAGGGACAACTACAGCTCCATCAAGTGCTCAGAGCCCCATCCAACCTGAATGTCTCCAAGGACAGGCACCCACCACCTTGCTGGCCATCCTGCTCCAGTGCCTTCCCAGTGGTTTCTTCCATTTCTGTTGAAATCCCTGAAGTGCTTACAATGTGTGAAAGTAACATAATGATGTATGTTTGAGCAGGTGGAAGGCAGGAAGAGAGGCCTGCCTGATGCAACCCAGGGCTGGACCAGGAGAGGATGCATGGGTTCATCTGGCAGAGATAGAAAGAACTCTTCGCTTTAACCCGCCGCAGTTATGTTCCCAATGTTCATTGGGCTGACATTTCCTGGCAGTGTTTCTCTGCCATTATCTGTGACTAGATGAACTGTCCTGGAAATGTTGAGCAAATATAGCTAAAATGATGTCTTCTCTTCCTCTGAGAGCACATGAAGACATGAAAATATGGATTATTTTTTTAAACATGGGAATCACAGTTGGAAGTATTGGCCTGCGCTTGAATAGACCAGCAAACAACTGCTTTGGGAAGAGGGTTGAGTCTTGGAAGTGGATCTAACTCCTGTTAGAGACTGTGCATTTATCATTGCAATGAGTAACATGATGAGAGGCTGTCTACTTTAATTTCCACTAATTTGGCAAGTTACTAGAGCAACTCCAGATCCAGATTTCCACAAGATCTTGGAGGCTTTTGAGCATGTCTGAAAATCTGATTTTTATTTTAGGTGTCTAAATGGGAATCAAACACTTGTAAAATAATCTAGCCCAGTTGTGGGTGCCAAGCACTTAAAAATCTGACCTTCAGTTCTTGAGAAAATCTGGCTGCTTACATGTTTTAAAGCTGAGAAAAGCATGGCTAGAGCATCAAGCCAAAGGAAACAATTTGTCTTGTAATGACAGGGTTGAGAGGTAGATGATATTCTTTTAAATAAGTACAGCACCTAGGTCTGGATGATCTCTGCTTCCAACTAGATGAGGATATAAAGACACTGATAATGAGATTCATTACAGCAGCTTTCTAATCTCTTTCACTACAAAATACATTACATTTGGAATTTAACTGTGTGTGCAGCACGCCAGGTGGCCAAGCTGCTTTTACTGGGAGAAAATAAAGAAGCTGAAATGCACTGCTATAGAGTGCTCTTAATGCCTAATAATGTCATAGAGGAAGAAGTATGTTCTTGCTCTCTGTTGCTGATGACTGCCGAGCGAAGCACATGTTATACAAAGTCACATATGCTGGAGGATAACGCTGCTGCGGGAGCCCTTAGCTCACTGGTATGTGACACTGCAATGTGATTAGGAAAGAAATTACATGCTGGCAAAGAGCTTTCCCCCATTTTGAGAGTGAGAGAGAAGAATTACCCCCTTGGAAATGTTATATCTAAGTGAATTTACTTTTCCATGGGCTGGTATCCTTCTAAGGAAGAAGGATGTTCTAGCTGCTGCTCAGCAGAATGGGTATTTTTTACTTTATTGGCTCAGGATGGACATGGTGCTATTGGCCAAATTCCACCTTGGGTGAAGCAAAGGAGCCTTTCATCACAGTCAGGGGAATTTGAGTCTGAGGTTTATGTTGCTTTGAATCTGAATATGGAGACTTAAAAATAGGGCTTCTAGTTCACATCCCAGTCTCTGAGGTGTTCTTGCTAACGGTGGAGGTGTGTTGACATGGCAACTCCCTAAATCTAGCCCTGAATGCCGTAAGCTTAGATCCTGGCCTACTAGGACTTGTAACTCTTCAGAATGAAAGACTAAGTTAAGGCTTGTTGTCCACTGAGAGTGATGCTTCTGATTCACATGTGAAGTTGGCCTAGGTGCTTTTCCCCCCACTCTCATAAAAGCTTTCAATAATTTGCATTTAATTTTAATAAGAAGTGAGTGGAACTGCTCGTCTGTAGTATACAGTCAAAATAAAACTGTGGCAAAAACCTTTTTTTCCCCTAATAGTCAGTAAGCTTCCTATGCAACATAATTCTACCTTTTCTCCACCTCCTTTATTATGTTACAGAGTAGAAGTTCTGGTTGGCTTTGGTAGGGAACTGCAGACAGGCTGTGAAGTACAGTGCAAGTATTGAGAGCTCTTCCCAGCTGTTTGTCACAGATCAGATTCACTCTTTGTCATGGGCTGGGATCCAGTTGCAAGACAGATGCTTACAGTTTTGTTTACTGGGCTTGCTACACAAAGGGTTGTGCTCCGCACTGACAGGCAGCAGGTGGCTTGCAGAAAGAAAGAAAATGTGTTTTTGTATTTTTTTTTTTTACTTTTATTTTTTTTTTTCTTACTGTTTACAGATTTTTGTGACATACTGATTGCAGCTGGATGTGCAAAAAGGCAGGGCTGGAGGTATCCACACAGCCTGCCAGCTCGTATCACTCAGACACAAACACTGATGTACCAGGACTTAAACTTTCTCCATTGCTTGGGGATGCTCATGCCATACCTGCGTTCCTGTACTCTTCTCCCATGACTTCTTACCCCTCTCAAAGCTGTGAGCTTTGTGAGTGTCTCTGGCAGTTTACTTTGTTAGGATTTGGTAAGGCATTACAATAGACTGCCGAGGGATAGGAATCACTGTCCCTGGAGGTGTTCAAGAACTGTAGAGATAGGGCACTGAGAAACATGGTCAGTGGGCCTGGTGGGGATGGGTTGGGATTGGACCTGGGTACCTCAGTGGTCTTTTCCAATCTTAATGATTCTATGATTACCCAAGGAGACCCCTTAGGTGTAAACCCACCCCTAAGCAGGTAGTACATTTCAGGTCTCATTTCATGACGTCCTCCATCTCCTGTTGCTTTATGAGGCATCTGCCTGTCAGGGAATGCAGGCAACTGTCCTTTGAGTGACATTCATATTGGATGTCTCTGTCTGTCTTCACTGATATCATGAATGTTGCTTAGAACAAAATTAAAGTTGAAGTTGCTGAAAGACATAGGTAAATGGAGCATAGATTCACTTGAAAAGAGAACAAGAAAATGATAGTACGTTGGAGCTCAATGGCCATGCTCCCTTCATGCCTTCCTGCTTCCTCCATTGTGCCACCACATGTGAGCCTTTGTGTAGCCACAATTTAGGTGCGTCTGACCATAAGTGACTTTAATGAAACACACAAGATGTTCCTCTCATAGGATTTTGAACCAGTACTGAGGTATCTGTGAAAAGCCATAGCCTTGGGGACTCCAAAGGAAAGTGGAAAAGCAGCCAAAAAACAGACATGTTTGCATAGCGATCTACTGAATATCTCCACCATAAAATTTTAAGGTAAAATCCCAGTGTTTGGGGTAGAAATAACCATACAAAATACCAAGAAGTCATTTCTGTCAACGTATTTCCAAGTCTGTATGATTCCCCCATGCTACACAGGCTGTGCAGAGCACATCAGAACTGATTTTCAGCATTCAGTGATCTCTCAGGGACTTTTCCAAGCCATTCCAGCCAGTCGTTCAGAAATGTCCTAAATAGTGGGGCTGCCATATAAACGTGTACTGGAAAACTGCTTTGCTATGTAGTATAACTGCTGTTCTGGTGTGTTTAGCCATGCAATTATTTCTGCATACTGAAGCATGAATAAGTGCATTTTCAATCACGTGTTCTTGCAAAGGGCACTGGTGTAGCCATATGAAATCAACTTGTCCTGTTCTCATCTGATGTAGTTGAAGGTTAGGTTGGGAATCTCGTTCTGGCAGCATGACAGCAGATGAGGATCTGGGATCCTTGACTCATAGTGGTGATGATCAGTGTGCAAGCAATCCTGATGTCAGCACAGGTTTGTATAAAGCAGTTAAACTAATGGACTGTGAATAGGTGTGGATTTGGGAGAAATCCGCCTGGCCAAATCACAAGCAAGAAAATGAGCTGACTTTGTGAAGCTGCTCACAGCCAGTGGGTTGTCCAGCTCTGGGCATGACTGAAGAGCTTCTGTAGAAATTTAGGAACTAAGCAGAGAAGTTGTTTTACTTTAGTATCCAGGGGGGTTAACAGGAGCCCACTGGAACCCTTTTAATTGGCAAGTAGCCCCATGGAGGCTGAGACATGTTAAACAATTGTCCTGGTAATCTAAAGCACAGCGAGACTGAAAGTGTTCACATCTATCTGGTGAATTCCTCAAATAATAAACACTGGACAAAGTTCAATAAACGACCAGATCAGATCTCAGTGAGAAGGCACTAGGAAAGCATCTAGACAGAAGCATGTATGGGGTAATGTTCTGCAAGGAAGGAAAAATCACACAGAGACACAGGCTGGAACTGATGTCTGCTCTGAAAGGATTTCTGGCAACGTGAGGTGAACTGTTCTGGGCAGGGCAGGTGCTTTTTGTTCATGTTCTGAAGAAACAGTTAGAAAACTTTTCCAAAGGTTGACTCAGTTCTGTTGGACTCTTTTGGAGGAACCCAAAATGAATGTCAGCCCATAACATTGCCAAGAAACAGTATGTCCATGAGCTGCATGAAATGGAATTGTGGCTTGTAGAAAGGCAACGTGTTCTCCATTCCTGTCACTAAAGTGCGTGGGATTTGGTTCAGCTGATCTCTTTTAAACAGCCTTCCTCATTGTCCATGAATTTTCTCTGTTGAGAAAGTTTAAGGTTCCTAAATCCCCATTAATACAATGTGTGCCTTTCCTGAATTCTTGATATTGAAAATATGTTAAGCTCCTGGCATTGATCTTACACATGGTGCCTTCTAGAAACCCCACAGGCAGAGTGACCAGGCCAGTGTCTGGTCTCAGGTGAGTTGTTGGGGTTGGATGCTGAGGCAGTATGAGCTCAAGCAGAGACAGCTTTGGAGCACTCATGGGAAGCAGCTGTAATCTATCCCATCCCTCCCTCTCAATAAATCTCAAGCATTGGTGATAGGGCTTCTGGGATGACATGCAGGGATAGGAAGATGTAATTTGTGGGATTTTGCAGGTAGGAGGTAATTTGGATGGGGGGATGTGAGGAATGTAGACCACAAGGGGATCTGTGGGGTCTCATGTAGGAGGACAGTGGTACTGTGCATTGAATTTGGGAAGGTCAGCAGTTCACAGAGAAAACTGTGGAGTTGTGTGGAAAGGTCATGGCCATGGAGAGATTTTGTATGGACACGATGCATCCTGTCCTTGAAATGGAACAGCCTTTAATATCTCTTTTTTAACCAAAATGTAGATCTCTAGGCTTTGTGAATGCAACACACCTGTCATGTTTAACAAGATATGTGTGAAATGCTGGCTTTCCTACAGCCTACCTGCGCTTTCGCCTAAGCCGTGATGCCAGGCCCCTGATCATGCAACACCTTGTTGTTTGCACCTTGC
Source organism: Excalfactoria chinensis (assembly GCF_039878825.1). Taxonomy (NCBI): domain Eukaryota; kingdom Metazoa; phylum Chordata; class Aves; order Galliformes; family Phasianidae; genus Excalfactoria; species Excalfactoria chinensis. The sequence continues at coordinate 136,237,093 of NC_092826.1, forward strand.
TGATGGGTTGTCAAGTCAGTGCACAGGAATGTCAATGTGCAGTTTATCACTGTGTCATCAGTGTGGAAGCAGGTGGCATTGATGTGCAAGTCTCCTTCCCTGCCCACCTCGCCCTGCTTTGCTGCTCCTCAAGCCTATGACAAACTCCCCATGACTTCTTCCAGTTTCTTTCTCATCCTCTGCAGCAGGAAGATGTGACTGAGGTGAGCTCTGAGTGCTCCAGGTCAATACCACAGCTTGGAGGATAGGATTCAGCCACTCCGTGTCATGGCAATCTGATTCCCAGAGCAGGGAATGGATACCACTTCTCCTGCTCCTGTTCATCCCCCCAAGGCACTCCAGCATGAACAAGGGAGTATTTTGATGTTTCACATGAGCTCGGAAAGGTGAGTCAGCAATGAGCTGTAGGTATTTATGGTAGTGCTTTGTTGGAGGAGTAGTACTCATCCAATCCATAAGGTAGCTGGCAAGGCTGATTGTAAACAAGCTAATGCTGAATTGCTATTGAATCTTGAAAGGACAATATTGTGAGTAAAACACTAGTTTATAGCCGTGCTGGGCTTTGAATGAGGTGACCTCCACAGTGGGCATCCAGGAAATGAGATGAAGAAGATGGATGGTAGATGGGTGAGGCAAGTTTCAGTTATGCCTCTTGAACACAGACAACAAACTGAAAAAAAGACACTAGAAAGGTGAAAGTTAATACCTGCCTTGATTTAAAGCACTCTTTCACTTGCCTCCTAATTCTTTTTAAAACCGAAGGAGAATGTCAGGCCTTTGTCTTGCATGAAGGATGAGTGAATTTCCTACAGGAGTATGAACATTTAACATGACCAGCACAGCCAGCCAAGAAAGCACAGGGCTCTCTGTGCAGGAGTGGATAGGCATGCTCTACCATAGACCCTCAGAATTCATCCTCTAAAAACTTTGGACGAGTTTCTAGCTGCTTCCCAAAATTTGGTCCTTTCCTACTGCATTCGGGGCAATGAAGATTCATGCTGAGGTCCACTTCTCCCTGGGTCCAGCTCTGCAGAGTGTGCTTGGCTGTCTCACAGAGCAGGCAGAAGAGTGGTCATCTGTAGGGGATGGGAATGGGGAGCAAGTTCCTTCTTTAAACGGGATTTACACCCATATAATGTCAGATGAGATACATCTCACATAGTTTCTGTATCTAAAAGACAGAGTCTGAGTTTGAAGCAGTAAGTCTAGATATGGTCTACAATTGAGAGGGAAAAAAGGAGAGTCAGCTCCTCTAAGAAAGTGCCTGCAGAGCCCCTGAACCATTTGTGCTCATGTTTGGCCACCATAAAAGGGAAGCACTGGCCTAGATATCTAATAATTTGTGATTAGACTCAGATCAAGTCTACTCTTCTTGCCTAGTTAAGGGTACAAATCTAAGAATAAAGCAATGTGTTGGCATTTTAATAATAATGCCAGCAGGTTTTCTTCATTTCCTGTGTTTTTTAGCTCCAGGGGGGACAATGAACTGCATGGGTAATGAGTCAAGGTTTCAGTCGTTATCTTCCCATGTCAGCATGAATCCAGTCAAGTAAAGATCTGGTTCAGATTGCTAGGAGGGTCAGAGAGACCTGGAGGAGACCTTGCTTAAAGAAACAAAATTGAGTCACTGCTGGGGGTGTGAGCTTCTTTACTATGAGCTTCTTGACTATTTTTGATCTGGATGTGGCCATTTGGAATCTTTGCATCACCACAGGTAGGTCCCATCTTCCTGTACAGTGTAGCTCAGCTGAAGCAAACTGTGAGCTCACAGGGACAAACTAATACTCTACAGGCACTAGTTGCTGGCCCAATATATTTATGTAAAAGTTTTGCCCTCTGTGGGATTGTGTAAATGTGTCTTTCTCAAGTTGCCCTTGAAAACTAGCCAGACTCCTGGATTCAATTTGCCCAGATCTAGTAGACAATGGGATGACAACATGAAGGATTGATGGGATGTGCCTGGCACATCTCTGGAGTCAGCATCCTCACGATATGGGGACAAAAAGTGGTCCTGGTTGCAGAAACCTCAGACGTGTCTCTGTATCTTGTACCACCATCAGAGCCACACAATGTAAATGTTTATTGCCTTCTTTTCATGGGTCTGTGGTTTGTGCTTTGAGTTTCATGCAATGCTGTAAGGAGGGCCTCTGGAGTGCAGTGCTATAAAAGAGCCAGAGGCCAGAAGCCACATATGAGTCTGTAGCCTGGAGAAAAGCCCCACAGTTTGACTCCTCTGGGGCACTGGGGTATTGAGAACAAGGGAAAACTAAGTTGGCCGTAGGATACCATCCAGTCTGTAGGGTGGACAAATCCATGCAGCCTTGGTGGGGGCTTTAAAAGCAGCATTGCTAGGCTGGAGGGAAGGAATGTTCAGCCGGGGAGCTGCTATAATGGAAGGAGGAGCCTGGAAGAAAGAGAGGAGAGCAGCAGCATTTGCTTTCCCTATTTGTGAACTTGATGCAGGGAGACATTTGTAGTTTCCAATAAGCAGTTCATTTATCTTAACTTAATACCTTTTTACTCCATCGCTAGAAGAGTGATGGCAATTAAGGCAGCACAGCAGGGCTTCCTGTACAAACCTCCGAACACTGCAAGTTACGTTATTTGCTACAAGCAACCAGAGTTATGATCACCAGTGAAAAATAAGCTTCCTCTCTGGCAGCTGGCCAGCATCATCCCAGCAAAGCAAAGGGCTGGGAGAGGGAACGCATTGAAATGTAAAGCAGTTAACATTTCTACAATATGTGTCAGCATCCACCAAGCAGTGTGGGCAATTAAGTAATGTTACATTGTACACTTCACCTTGGAAGAAAAGCTCATTTTGATGGACTAAAACACCCCAATGCCACAGACTCTACTGCTGATTTCACATCTAAAGCAGTGTTTTCCCTTCTATGTACGGCGCTTAGCACAGAATTAAGGGGGAGAAAAAAGCAGCGTGATTTTAGACTTAGAAGATAAGTAAAAGTGTGGGCCCTCTGCCAAGTTTCTCACCATTTAGCAGCACTGGGATGGGATAAAGAGCAGATTTCTGACTGCTTCCCACAGCCACTTCTCCGGTTTTGCAGAGCTGTTTTATATTAGAAAAATGCTGAAGATCTTTCATTACCTCTTTTCCCCCGATTTAGAGGATCTTTGGGTCTCCTCCTCCCCCACTGCCCTTGACCTTGCATCACTGGGAGCTGTTTTCTTGCAGGAGCCATTAACGCTGTTCAGCAATGACCAAGGAAATTGGTTGTTAGTCCCACTGCAGTGATGATTATTTTTTTTAAGGCAGGGATATCCCAAAATTAAGCATGGTAAGACTGCTGGAAATCTTCCACATCACCCCATGGGCTGCCTTGGAACTAGCAGGTGACTGCTGAAAAATAAAAGTGGTATATGCGCAACAGGGCCATTAGTCAGGGGTAGGTGAACTCCTTGAGAGACGAATGGAAATTGCCTGTTGCTTGAGAAGGGAAAACCTGTCTTTCAAAAACATAAAAAAAGAAAAGAAAAAAAAAAAGGATATAAGCCAAAAAAAAAACCTTAGTCTCTGAATTCCTGTGGGTTCTATTAAAATTCTTTCCCTGCTGGCATGTTATTGGAGAGCCTTTAGCATTGAGAACTGATTGTCCGGTACTGCTGGCTTGTCTTTTTTAAAACCTGGATGCTGACTGGAACCAGATGAAAAAATTGAACTGAAATGTCTATTAGGGAACTAATTCCAAGAGGAATTCGACAGTCTTTCAGGCTCGTTTCTGATACACTCGGATGTTGAATTGGTAAAGGCGTACTGATCATGCTGCAGAGCAATAGAAGGAAAGGAATGGTGGAGAACAAAACAGAAAGAACGTGGATAAACCCTTTGCTTGTGAGGTAGTGGCAGCACTTTGACCAAATCTTCTTTTGTCTTTGGTCTGTCAATATATTGAAAGTTATCATTATCTGATTTGTAGTCATTAAACTTATTAGGGTTGTGAGATTTAAGGAACAAAGTTCTATTTTGCAGCTATGCCGAAGCTTCCAAGAGATGCTTTGGATACGCCCATTTTTGGTGTGCAAATGTATATTTTTTTTCCTTTTTCCTAGATCTCTCTGTTCTGCGTAGTGATAGATGGTTCACTATTACCCTTTGGTGTGGTATTGTGGACATTTTTTTACCCAGAGCCTGAACGCTGGCTCAGCTCTCGCCTCTTGGAGGGAACAGGAGACTTGCCTTGATCTCTTACAGAGGTTCTGAACCTATTTCAGGCTGCAGTTTACACAAGAAAATAGCTTGAAGAAAGTGACATTTAAAACTTGATTGTGAACTGCCAAGCCCAGGAGAAATTCTATGTAATGGGAGAGCTGTGAATCCCAGCTTTGTAGAAATTCCCTGCTGGTTGTGCATGTTACACTTCCGAATAGTCTCTGGTCATTCACACTGAAGAGGAAATAGGTCTTTCAGACCTCCCAGAATAGCCTGAAGAGCAAAACTGGATTTCTCAAGCAATCAGGACCGAATCATTCCCATCAATGTCAGTTCTAACAATGGGACAATTATTCAAAGGCAATAGAAAATCACCCTAGAAAAGGACACTGGGACATGAAGAACATCAGAGCCATGGGGACAGCATTGTCTTTAACTGACAAATACAAAATGTCCTCCTGCCACCACTTCAACATGGGTTATGTTTCTTCATCCCTCTAAAGGCCTTGCTGTGATGGACATGGGTGGACATTACTTTCTGGGTTTTGTCTCACATTTTATCTCAGTTTAACCCAATAACATAAAACCTCCTGCTCCTTGCTGGAGATATAGTTATGTCACAAAAAGAATGTCTGGGAGATCCAAGGAACAATCCTGCAAGCCTCCTGGACACAGTGACTTGGTTGAGATGACTCAAGTTTATTGTTAAGCATTCTCCCATGCCTTTCCTGAGATGAGAGCTGGATTAGTAACCAAGACAATAAATTGCTGGTGGTGACTTGGAATGCCAAGTAGCTGGTTTAAAATATTTAGAGGTCTGGGACCTGAATCCAAAGAAAATTGATTTGCTATTTCCATATTCTGAACTGACCTGTATGACACCAGGTTTTTTAACATTCCCTCAATACTCTCTTAATACCTATTCCTTGTATTAAGTGGAAAATGAATGTACTGCCTGGGGGGAACAGCTTGGTTCACCTTCATGGCATGGCTCTGGTTGCATGTCAACTCAGATGATGGGCTAACAGGGTCTACATTTTACCTTGGTCATATTCTGCTGCATTCACAGTTACCTTATTTATCTTTTTGTCTTTTTAATATTAGCAGTGTTCATGCTACTTTGACACAACATTCAAAGACCACTATATCTTTCCAAAAGTCTGTTAAATGAATGTTGCTGTTGTCAATGTGTCCTGCTAAACCAAAAATATCAGTATCATGGGTTAAAAAGGATGATACAGCCCTCTTCTAAACTTCTCTATGTCCAGCTAATTCTCTCCTAATGCCTTTTGAACCATCTGAAATTAATAACAGGAGCAAATCCAAGTACCTTCTCCAACCATTTTTTCCCATAACGCTTCTGAAATAGGGTCTAGGAACATGAACAATGTCTATTATAGAATCACAGAATAGCTTAGGTTGGAAAGGACCTTAAAGATTATTGAGCTACAATAAAAGATTATTGAGCTAACAACTAAATCAGACTGCCAGGGCTCCATCCAACCTGACTTTGAATGCCTCCACGAAAATCTGCCCTGTACCAACTGAGAATTGCTCTAAGAATGAGATGAACCAAGGACCTGTAGTTAGAAGCATGGATATGGTGGACTGGGGGATACATGATCAGCTACTGTGTTTGAAAGAATGTTCTGCTCCCCTAGAAAGCAATTCACATGCTGTCCCTCTGTAAGATTCTTGGTCCATTTAATAGGACCATCCTCTGCCTGACTTCGGTGAGCTTTGTACCAGCACTGTGTAACTCTTAGTGCTCTGTCACAATGGCTGTGGGTTAGGCCAGCAGTGGAAGGAACCACTTTGACATTTTGCTATGGATCACCACTACACAGACAAAACACTACCAGCAAAATGTTCTTAGCTCACAGTGGTCACCCACCACCAAATCCGTATTGCCCTCAATAGGACAGGAGTGTATCCCAGATATGGAGAGATTCCATTCCTTCTATCCTAGTTTCAGCAAGAGGCAACACGAGGCTTGAAGCCTGTATTTGTGCTCACTAATTCTAATTCTCTGGGATAGATGGGTAAAATTCATCTCCACTATAAACATTTTCAAATATTTACATACAATAACAATTATGGACATTTTGATTTAAATGATTAAAACACCAGGCTTGACTAGACACTAATTGCTATTGATTGTTTAATGATATTGTGGAATGGTAATGCAGGCTTCATATTGACGGTCAAAAGCAATTGACCGAAAAGTCATTATCCATTTTTAGCCTTACAAGTAAACTGCCTGAATTTTGATTAAAAAATATCATACTGGTGTAGAAAACCTCCTAAAGAGAAGGGATGAAAATCCTAACCTCTGTATTATTGAAAGCATTTAAATTACTCTTCTGACCACAGTGCGGGAATGCAAGAAGAAATTTAACCTTCATTTCCAGAAGGAAGCTTTGACTACAGTCAGTGGTTAGAGCACTAATCTTTTGGTTCTGGGACTGGGATTTAAGTTCCTTCTCTGATTTTTATGTGCAGTATGTTTATGGCCTCATCTCACTCCTATAATTGGCATTGCATTTCATCACAAAACCATTATACATAATTTAGCTGCATTCTTCATAGGTCAAACCTGAGTAGAAGGTCACAATGGAGCTACCTAAACCATATATACATTCTGAAGATAAACACCAAATCTTGATTTTCATTTTGCTGCCAATTTTTTTTTTCCCCCTTTTTTAATGGGAAAAGAGGAAGGGAAGATGTGAGGAAAACCCTGAAAAAAGCTGAATTTTATCACTAGCAGTATATTTTTAGTGTTCTCTCTGTATATTATTACGCATGCCACTTGCAGCTTAGTATAGAAACCTACTAGGTCAAATCAAGGGTCCACAAACTCACTCTCATCTCTGATCACAACCAGTGTGGGAATTGGGATGATACTTTTAGAGCTAATGTCTCCTCTAATAGGTATGTGAATTAATGTAGAACTGTAGACCTACAGACACGGGGATGATCAGCATTGGACACCGAAAGAGTCAAAATCTGGCCATGTGAATAGCAGTACTAAGACCCACGGTCAGAGCCAAGAGAAAATCTTGCTGTGCATACAGCACAAAGCTTGGCAACCAGAGGGATATCTCCTGAGTATTTCTTTGTCTTTTAGTTGTTTGCACTGGAGTGAGGCTGTCTCCCATACTTAGGCTGATTTGCCTACAGTCAATAGGGAAAGAACTGCTCCACCACTAAACTCAGGGGAGAGAAGCGCAATTTATTCACTTCAAATCATTAGCAAAAACACACCTTTTCTTTATCATTTATTTTGATATTCAGAAATCTTTTTGAGGGAACTGAAACCAGTCACTATGCTAATTAATACACTGAATTATATACTTCAATCCTTGTTCAAAGTATGAAGCTATTTCGTTACAACTCCAAGAGGATGGGCTGCTTAAATAGGATGCCTCAATCAATATTAAATCACAAGTCCTTTTCAAGGCTGTAAGAACAAAAATATACACTTTGATAATTGTGCTGTGACCCCATTATATGACAGCTATAAACCACTGCTGCTAATGAGTTGTTGTGAAATAATATGAAAGCAACCAAATTAATTTATAAATAGCAATTTTGTTTTGAAACAATTCTAAACATATTTTTTTTCCTACACAAAATCATCAGAAATGGTTCTCAAAGACTTTTCCAATGGAAATGTGGAAGATATTTGCATAAGTCGCAATTAAGAAGGAAAATAAATGTTGTAATGACCCACCCAACACAAAACATGACATTTCAGGCTATGTATACCATGAAGCTTACTTTCAGGAAAGACCAAGATTTTCATACATCACTTTCCTCTGGCGGACCTATGAAGTTTAAACCTATTCAACTACAACTAGCCTTTTTATAAGACTGATGAACTTCCAGTGATAATAGAAATTGAGATCAAATATCATAGATTTTAAAGACAGCAAACCTTCAGAAACAAGAAATCAAGCCAAAAATTCTTTGTCAGAAAGACATCTAATTTTGACATGGATAACTAAGTGAGCATATTTATTTATTCTGATAAATTTCTGCACTAATTGAGTTTTAATTGCAGTATTAGAGTCAGACCTAAAAGGAGGAAAATGTTACTGCTCATTTCACAGCAATTACTGTGAGGACTCTGACTGTGGACGCTCTTACTAACCTATGTGCAGCCCTGTGCCAAGGTGGCTATATGATCCCTGGAAAAGAGCTGGCCTGAAGGGCGAGTGGAAAGAAGTTGTTCACCCATCTATGTAGACATGCCCTTAGTCATGCTGAGTGAATCACATTTTAAAGGAAAAAAAAGGAAAAGAAAAAAGGAATTCCTGGATGAGAACAACCAGTTCTTTTGGATTTATGATAGCATAGTCTGAAGTTACATCCAAAATTCACGGCTGACTCTTCCCTCCAATGAATTAAGCCAAAATTCTGGACAGGAATAAATATTCTGGAACTGTTGGAGACTTTGGAATCCAGACCAAAGTTCTGCAACTCACACTCCTCTCCAAGACATTGCAAGGTATTTTTAATTAAAAAGTTGTTTTCTTCAAATAGTACGAGGCCTCAGAATTTATCCTTTAGCCTTCAACTCTGTTTTGTCACTTGAGAACAATCCAGGCTTATACCTTCAGGTCAGGCATTTAAGGTTTCCAAACCCTGCTTTGCAACACTTGCAGGAGAGCTCGTAGCACATGGGAGAAATATATATGTATTTTTTTCCAAGTAAAACTGAAAAAAGAAAAAAATCCCAGGATTTGTATCTGCTAAAGCCTGGCCAGACACCACTACCAAGACAAAAGGCATGTTAACAATTAACAACATAGGTGATTAAAGGTCCAGCGCCTGGGCTTCCTCCCTGACCCGCTTCTGATTTGCTGTGTAGATTTTAAGACTCTGATCCAACATTATGCAATTTTGTTGAATTCTCATGTGGAAACTTGAATGTAGAAATTTGCACAGGGTTAGGTTCTGAATGAATGGTGAGAGAATTACAATGACAGAGCAGCTTTCTCATGGTCAAAATCAGTCCAGAAAAAGTACCAGGAAGAAAATTACATTCTTCTTTCTATCGAAGCCCTCACAAGTGATTCCTTCTCTCCAACAGAGAGGCTACAAGTAGTTCTTTACACCTGGAGATGTGCAAAGAGAATCTCTTAAGGAAGACAAGCAGCTAATTCAGGGACCATCTGGACAACAAGAGAGACAGAAGATGATCAGACCAGAGAGCAGGAAAGCCATCTTCTTGTGTCTCCAGAAGAAAATCCTGCAAGACCTCACTGAGTCCCCTAATTCTTCAGCAAAGGGTTAAGCTCTATAATGACTCCAGCCTAATGGTTACACTCACTGTGAGTAGTTAGGAACTCTTCGGCCCATTCTTCACACTTCAGGAGGTCCCCCTCAAAGCAAATATACGTCAATAGTTTAGAGGCAGAAACTATCAAGTCATGCTGTGTTATTCAGAAACCGAGAGAAGAAACCGGTATAATGGGAAAAAGAAATGATCTCACCTGCTTGGTGGTAGAGAGGCATTTCTCACAACATTTAATCTAAGGACTAGTCTTAGCCGCTGGCCATATCTATCATTCATCATGACTTAATGAGAGAGGAGTTGTCTTGCACTGGGTGCAGAGCTCTGAAACAATAGCAACAATAAACATTTTTGCAGTTAGAGTGGAATTCTCTCATCTTCCTTTTTTTTCTCTTTCTTTTGACATATTCAGCACCACACAGCAGGGAATGGTTTGGCTTTATGTAGAGCTGTACGCTCTCTGTATGCTTTGCAAAGTAATTGATTGGTATAGAGGTAGCGGTACAGTTGTACTGCTTGGACTGTCAGCTCAGCAAGGGCTCAGTTGTGGATGTGGAGCTTATGGAGATGAGGAGTGTTGGCCCCAGAATCAGAGTTATTCTTCTCCTTCAAGCTTTTCTGCAGTAATTTACCAGTGGAATAAAAATATGAGTTGCAAAAATCCCTCTGAACCTCTGTAATCCTTTACATTTGAATGCTGTTCCTGAGGCTGCAGGGTGATGAACAGATGATCCATTGTCAAACAAGCTGCTTGAGGTCCTGGATTCATCTTAGCGGGAGCAGTATGAGTGTCCATGCAGACCTGTAACTATCTGCCTCGCAGTCCTATGGCACTGTGTGTGCCTGCCAAGAGTTCTGGTGTTCTTTTTCTGCTGAGATGCAAATGGTCTTGAGAGATAAGGCAAAACGTCATACTTTGGTCACTTCTCGTTTTTCCTATCTTTCCTGCTCCTATCAGGTGAGCATGGAGGTGTCACTTCATTCTTCCTGCAGTACACAATGTAGCTTCCACAATGCTTTCTCTGTCCAGCCCTCCTGGTACAGGAAAATGGGTAGTCATAACTAAACCTTGATGCAAAGGTCTGGTGTTGCAAAGGCAATGAGAGCCATGCTACCACACAGATACAGTAGACCAGAACCAAAGAGGTATCAGAATATGTTGTTTGCTCTTCAGCAATCTCTAATGCAGCTCTCCAGAGCTTGTACTTTCTGTTTTCTCCACACAGAATGGCAGCCTGAAGTTTTGATAGATATGCCAAAATAGTAGCACCCTGAGTGCTTTTCAAAACATGCAGCCCATCCCTGGGAAGAGAAAGGAATCCAGACCATTCACAAGCTTTGGGTAAGATGGCCTTACCTGCCTGTGCTGCCAATTTGGGTCACAGGGATCACAGTATTTGCCAATGTTCTGGTCCACTTAGACCAAAATGCAAAACAGAAGTTAAATAAACAAAGCAAAAAGAAAAAATGGAAAAGACTCTTGACTTTTTTTATTTTATTTATTGTTTATTTTTATTATTTATTGCATTTTATGTCTCTTCCACAACAGAGAGATTTAAAATACCGAATTTATATATATTTAAAAAATAGACTATCTTAAAAAATCTCAAAAACTTATAAAATAAAGAAAAAAAATGCTATGAAAAATGCCACCTTTAATCCAAAGTGTGAGGTCAGTCTTCCCGAGGAAAGGAGTAGTGTAGAGTGTTGGAAAACAAGAGTGCCAATATTTAATATTAGCATACTGGACTCTTTCCCACCTTTTTCCCAGGTGTGTTTTCAGAAATGTCTGGGCTGCTTTTGATTATATTGAAGAGAATTGACCTGAGGCAACACTTAGTGTGGAAAACCTCTTCTTATTCAACCAGAAGTCTAAGAAATGAAAAGCAGAACATTTTAATGAAAAGCATTGGCTTAGATCAGTAGTATACAGAGTTAGCATCCTAAATGATGATATTGTTCATCCATGCATGAGATTACAAATAACAATCTTTCTACTTAGTAATTATGGCGTATGCATAGGGACTGGTCCAAAATCCCTTGAAGTCCACAGAATTCTTTCTACTGATTTCAGTGGATTTTCACTCGGATTAAGCTCAAGGGGTTGAATTTGTTAAAACAGCTTAAGACAGGAGAATGTTACTTCAAACTAAAATTTGCAAGGTAATTATAAAAATAGTTGCTCGTTGAAGTAATGTACAGGGAAACCACTGTTTGTTAATGAGAATAGCAATATGTGTAACATGTCTAACTGGAGGTATAAAAGAAAACAGCCTCAGATTGAGAGTCTGGGTTACGTAAAGCCAAGGTTAAAGAAGCTCTAATATTCTTACATATGATGTGTAATGAGAATGTATAATATTACAGGTACCATAGGTACATTTGTGAACAAAATATTGGATTTTAAAAAAGAAATTCCATCAAGACTGCAGTCTCATATTATTTAACACAAACATCAAAATTCAGATCTCTTTATGCCCTATTATTACACATCTTGTATAACTCTTTGAGCATTTTGGTGATTTTAATCCAATTCAAACATCTTGCTTTCACCACCCTGTAAATTTCAATCTGTTTCAATTATGCTTGTGGTATAGGTTTCTTCCAATGGATAAAAAAAAATAATCCTTTAAATTTTTGTGGGTGTTAAATGTCTACAGCCCCAGTGCTAGCTGTATAAAAGTTAATGCTATTTTCCGCCCCAAAATTCTTTCATTTGAAATTTCTTCAGGTCTTTTTATTGTGAGCAACTTATTTGGATTTTTTTCCTTTGTTCCCCATATAAATTCATAGACTGTGTGTCTAATTCCTGTCTAAAGGCAGGTGCAGGTCTCAGTCTGATGGTGTCTGGAAATGATTGTTTAGAGCATCAGCTAAGGCAGAGATGAAGACTTGGTTTGCTTGTACGTGGATTACCAGAGGGAATTCTTCACCACAGATTATGCAGTGGCAGATTCCTGACTCACATTTTTCTGTAACTTGGCAAACAGATGAAAAACGGCATTAAACAATGACCAAAATATTGAGTAGCAGTTTAGCTACATAGACCTAAGGCAGGAGAAGGAACAGACTGGGAACAGTTGGTCTTTCTGGAATGCTGAGAGAAATGTGTGTCCAGTGGGTTCCTCTGCCCTTGCTCTTATCAGGAGCTAGGATTCAGACCTGCCTGCCCCGAGATGAACCTGAAAACAACTTTCCTTTCTTCTCCTCCAGCAATCTTGGCTCAAAAAAAGAGTAGAAGGTGTACGAGTGCTCATAACTTGGAGCTGTCTTTTCCATTTGTGAGCTCTACAAACACTCCTACAGGCAGAAACACAGAGAAGACTAAATCAGGAACGTTCTTGCTTTGTAGGTGGGAGATGGGAAGGAAGAAGATGTACCTGGAGAGGTGTTGGAGGGGAAGCTACAAAGCTAATTTAGGAAAGATTACTTATTTAGCGCAGCGTACAAGCACTTAGAGGTCCACACATAGAAACATTTTACCAGTGCCTGGGGTGGAGGAAAAAGCTCCTTCAAAAGAGCATTTTCAGATCATGAAATCATAGAACCATAGAATGGCTTGGGTCGGAAGGGGCCACCCAGTTCCAAGCCCCCTGCCTAGATCAGCCTGCACAGGGCTCCATTTAACCCGACCTTGAATGCCTCCAGAGATGGGGCATTAACAGCTTCTCTGGGTAACCTGTGCCAGTGCCTCAGCAATAAAATCATATAATGGAAGACAGGCAAAAGTGTCAGTGAGTCAGCAGATGGAAACAGTGGGTTCCTCAGGGCTTTCCAGGTGATGGTGGAAGCCTATGCAATAAGAAGAGTCACTACTTAGAAACTGCAGAATGACCTTTGATATCTGGCCAGACTTCCCTGTGCCAAGTGGTCCATTCCACAGCATATATTGGACTTTGAAAGACAACAGCTGAAGTCCACCACTGTTGAGGGGCATATAGCTCAGCATGAAGTACAGTACAACTACAGCAAGGGAAGCACAGAAGATTGTTCTGACCAAGGCAGCTGAGACATCTGCAGCCTTTCAGATGGGCAGAGTCGCTGAGAAAACAGCAAAGATGTGGTTGAGCCAAAGATTTGAAGTTCTAGGAGTAAAGAGAAAGACATTCATGAAGATAGGTCTGACCTGAACGTTTCTGAGCAGCTGAAGCACAGAGGCACCCGCATAAAGAGAGCATCTCTGAACACTGAGCTTTCCCCTTTCTCCTCCAAGCTCTGTGAGCACAGTTCACATCTGAAGAGACAGGAAGCCCTTCCAGCTGTCAGCCTGGCACGTTCACAGCAAAACAGAAATCGTTTGGGCTTCTACATTCTGCATAATCTTCACACTTCTTCAATAAATAGAAAAGACCCTTTTGTAGCTGAGCAACGTGGGAAACACAATTCCCATTGTTTCAGCTATCCCTATGAATAAGTAAAAATACTAATGGCCTGAATGTGGAGAAGGTCGGTGTTGTTCTGTGTCATCACCTTGCTGATGTTAAAAGGACTCAGGAAGGGACAGTGATGCAATACTGCATCCAGCAGACTCTGGTATGATGAATATTGAAATTGTGAGAGGATTTTATAAGCTCGATTAGAGCTGGAGGGGCAGTAAGGCCAGGAAATGTTTGCACATTATCAATACAATAATAATTATGTAACTGTGTCCCAGAACTATGCTGTCATTAAAGTGGACTCTGAGATACAGGAAATCCAGCAGCAGTTGAATTCCAAAGAAACGAATTTGGCTAAAGTCCCTCTCATCGGTAACCTATTCTTCTGACTATTGAGAAAAGACACCGATGATTTTCCTTCTCTTTAAGGATCACCTCCAAAATAATGCCCTTTACGAAACATTTCAATCAGGTTTCAGGCCTTATCATAATGCAGAGGCAGCTTTTCTCAGGGTCAGCAATGATTTACATATGTATGGTGTGCTGATCACAACTTACAGTCAGCTATTTTATTTTTGGATTTCTCATCTACTTTTCACAGGGCAGACCATACAGTCTTGAGCTCAGCCTGGTGAGAAGTGACTGCACAACTTCCAGCAAGGCTTTCGGTGGGTTCAAGCCCTTGCATTACCGCTTCCACCAACAGATTTAGCAAACAAGATGTTTTTGGGTGCTGTTGTTTTTTTTTGCTTCCTCCCACAGCTTTGCCTACCAATTTCCTGAAAATCTAAGCTTTGGGTTCATGCTTCAGTAGAGATAGTATCTTTTATATTGGCAGCTAAACAGCAGTAGGACTGAGATGTGTGTGAAGTTCAGCTGCGTGTCTCAGACCACTGACACTGAGGCTAATGGTAGCACTGAAATCCTCTCTTTCCAACCTAAAGCAGTGTATTCACTGAATCTTTCACTTAAAAGCTGTAGAAATGGGGCTGAATTTTCCTATTGGCTTGTTCACTTTTCTCCTTTTGTTTCATGGTTCAATTGGAAGAAAGACAGACACTTCAGCACTGAAGCTCCTGTTTATAGTCATTTCTGTGTTTTTTGAGGAATGTACTCTAATGTCTGTGACGTAACCATGACTGCAAACAGCCCAGAACCCCAAGAGCCTTACCTATGCCTGAACACATTCACCACCATGGAACATGAGTTTTTGAAATGTAGATATTTTCAAGCCATTCACCCAATCTGCATGGACTCCTATCCCCCAAGCTCCAGGCAGGGAGGGAACATGGCTCCTGCTAAGGACTTTAACTGTGCTACTGTCACTGTCTTTGGGAGAAAATGGTCATAAACTGCTTTATTTTTGAGGGGCTGAGTCTTGTCAGTGTGAGCTACGTATGATCAGTCTTGTGAACAAGGAACACCAAGCATAGGATAGTGCTTGTTGGCACGAGAAGGGATGGGACAAATATTTCCTATGAAGATGTCTTCACTGTATCTGGATCTTTGCTTTATCTTTTGTCTCATTTACAACTCTGAAAAGGAGATGATGAATGTGAAAAGCACTTTAGGATTTAAACAAATCAGGAGTGTTGCTTTTCCCCTGATGCAACGAAAAGATACCTGATGGAAAAGTTTTCTCTCAGAAAGGCTTATAGCTGGGACATTTTAGAGTGATATCTAGAAATACATGTTTTGTATGGCCCAGTGTATACAACCTCTGATTAATCCCAATACTTCAAGATCTTATGTAAACACATGCGTAAGTATCATGCCAAAAGTGGGACTGTGCGCTCTACTTCTTTAAAGCTAAAATGGTTTTAGGGCAAGGTTACCTGAGCTCCTTGAAACCATTTGGAAAACACCAGCCTCACTCTCCCTTCTGTTTCTTACTCATCTGTATCAGAATAGCACCTCAAGGCTTCAGCTATGACTGAGGTCTCTCCTACTTACCTAAATCCAAATAGGAGATTTCTGCTTTGAAGAGATATGGCCTAATGGAAGATGATGTAGAGAAGATTCTGCAGAGAAAGAAGGAAAGAAAATGAAGCTGCACAGAGAGGATGAGGAGAACACATGGCTTAGCAGGACCATTAGCTGCATGTAAAAAAAGCCATAACAAACAAGTATAAATAGTATAGAAGCTCACGGATCTGTTACATCTTTTTCTGTTCTTTCAGTATGTGTTCCAGTTTTTCAAGAGGTGTTGAAGTGAGGTTTGGAGGATGGAATAGGTTGAAGTTTTGAAGAGCAGCATGCTGTTGATCTTTTTTTTTTCCCCGCTTTTATCTTTATAACACCTCTCCAGGTGTCTGGGATTTCTAACAAAAATAAGTCAGTAGGACAGTAAATTCACGGGTAAAGCTCCCTTTGATCACCTTGGAATGGATGTCTGCAGATATTCCCTCAAGTCCCCCGTCCACTTCCCACTGACAGATTTGACTGCAAGTAGACTGTAGGAAGTCAGCATAATCTGCCAAAACTCTTCTTGTTTTTTTTTTTTTGTTTTTTTTTTTTCTTTTCTTTTTTTTTTTTTTTTTAATTTATATTTCAGTAGACACAACTCTTTAGGGATAACATCTGCTTCCCAAAGAAGACTTCCACTTCAGAAGAAAAGCACAAATATTTACAGGCAAAGTCCTTTTCCCTTCCTCCTTTCCTTTCCTTTCCTTTCCTTTCCTTTCCTTTCCTTTCCTTTCCTTTCCTTTCCTTTCCTTTCCTTTCCTTTCCTTTCCTTTCCTTTCCTTTCCTTTCCTTTCCTTTCCTTTCCTTTCCTTTCCTTTCCTTTCCTTTCCTTTCCTTTCCTTTCTCCGTCCCTTTTTCCTCCCTTACTCTTCCTTGCCTTGTCTTCCCTTCAAGACTTTTTCTCCTGCTGTCCTCATGGAGCTGCTGCTGTTGCCCGTAACCTGTAACTCCATCCATGCATGACATTTAGCTGCCAAATGAAGCAATGCAGAAGAGAGCACAGGTCCACTGCGCTGGCTTTACAGTGGGATAAAAAATGGTGTTCACTGTTATACAGCCTCTCAGATAAACAAAGTTTGGGGGCTGTAATTCTTCCCTTCTTTTAAATTAGTAACAGCTGTTTTCTTTTACAAAGTATGTTTTCAAGGTAGGTTATTATGCCTGTATTCATCTAACTAAGCACCTGAATCTCAGCAAGTCTCCCTCAGCTGCCCCTGCAGACAGTGGAGATCTAGTCCAGGGAGGCAGTGATTCATTTCATCCAAAATTAGATACTTTAAGTGGATGAGAGAATCGTGCCTTAGGTGCCTGTTTGTCTCCATTGACTATGTGGGAATGACTGGCAGAGTGACTAACTCACCTGCAGCCATCCATTTACAAGTATCTGAAGTTCGGTGAGACAAACCCTGCCTTCTCCAATTGATTCCTGAGTTTTAATTTTAATTCCATCTGGTTTTGTGACACTTCATTCATTCTTTGTTAGCTTATGAACCTACATTCTGTCTTCTGATGCTGTGAGATGGGCCTTGGAGGATTGGGTTTAATTACTACAAAAATGGCAAATATTTACATTTCTACTAGTGTATACTGGCAGGTGTGCCTTTTCTTGTGGAAATACATCATTGCATTTTTGATAGAGACATCAAAAAATCTGTTTCCTATCCAAATGGTTTTATTTATATCAACTATTGAGAAAACAATCATTTACTGGAGAAATAGTTTCTATTAATATTCATTATCATATGCCTTGAGAACCCATACACAAAATGTAATCACAGCCTCTATTAGTCCTGTAATTTGTGCACCTGACATGCAGTTATTTGAGAATGCATTGGCACTAGTATTGACAGAAGCTCTACGTTTGTATTGTTGCACAGTAAGTGGAAAAGAAAGGGAAAAAAATGGTAGAAGAATATGCAATATTTCCAACGGAGCCTAAGAGATACCCAGATCCGTTTGCAATAATGGAGATCTGCAAAAGCTTTATGTGGGCACTGGAGGAAGAAGAAAGCTCTGATGTGCTGGTGAGGTATGTAGGTACTGAAGGGCTTGATGGAAGCAGAGGAAAGTTGGAAGATTTTACTTCAAGTTTGGAAATGAAGTTTGGAAAATGAACATGAAAATGTGTTAGTTTGTTATGGTTCTGCTGGGGATGGAGGGAAGGTGGAATGATAGCTAGCTTGAGCAATTGATTTAGTGTAATAGCACGTTGGAAACTTAGCAGCAGATACAAAAAGGAGGGGAAAGACTTCAGGGTGAGATTCATCTCTCCTAACTTCAGGGATAGGATCCATCTCACTGAAATGTAGGCGTATAGAGAGTGATTCACTGACC
This sequence comes from Excalfactoria chinensis, assembly GCF_039878825.1. Taxonomy (NCBI): domain Eukaryota; kingdom Metazoa; phylum Chordata; class Aves; order Galliformes; family Phasianidae; genus Excalfactoria; species Excalfactoria chinensis. The sequence goes on from NC_092826.1 coordinate 136,255,241, forward strand.
AAACGTAGGAGTCTGCTTTACAGTGAGACACATCGCTTCCTGGGCTCTGCCGACCACGTTGACTAGATCCCCAGCGTCGGCAGTGGGAGTGCAGACTTCCAGCTCACATGTAGACTCTTGCATTGCACCGTCCCACACTACCTCCTACCCAGACTGGCTTTAGGGATGGGATTCGCTTCGTCTAATTTCAGACATCTCCACAGCTCACTTCTACATCAAGCTGGTCACCCTGGGCTCCCTGCGCAGTCAATGGAGAGACACAGGTATTTTTAGGGAATGAGTCATGACAATGCAGATCTCTTCTTCCCAAATGTTGAGCTACAAAACCAAACCCCCTGTTGCTTTCTCTTCTGGTCCCATGATTCCTGCACACTTGTATGTGTTTAAGAAGAAGGAGAATGAGGGCCCTTCACCCCGCTTTTGCTGTAACCTGAAGAACAGGGATCTGCAGGCTCAACTTTGCAGAGGAAAACATGGAAGCCATCTTTTCTCCCTCCTGCCTTTTCCCATCAGCTCAGTTCCTGTATGTCCAGCTCTGTTCAAACAGCCCAGGGGGTGAACTTGCTGCAAACTCTTCCACAGCCCTAATTAAGGCCCCAAAAACTGCAGCCATGTGCGATGTCAGACTGTCATCTGTGATGCTCTGTTCAGCCCATTCAGACCATGAAGAACCTCTGGGCTCAATCTGGTTGACTCTGGACTCAGCCCTGTGCAGTGGCTTCCATGAAATGTGTCCCTGTGTACCTCTGCTGTGGGCACACGTATTTTCTGGGACTTGGAGCTCATCTGGGTCCCACTCTTGCTGAAATGATTACTTTAGCAAAGTATTTGCTTGAGGGAATTGTATGGAAAAACTTACTGTGATTTGAGCTTTATTTCCGTAGAGTTATTAATTTGGGGAAAAGCTGCTTCTACCTGTTCTCAGCTTCTAAGATCTTGTGCCAATAGTGCTCCCAGTTGTGAGACCAATAAAAATGAAAACAAAACCCATCACTTTGTATATCTCTTCTCTCTTCCCCCAGTTCATAAGGTCCCAAGGTGCCTCGCAAAGTGCACATAATTATGCACAGAAGAGCCATTTAGCCATCATTCAAAAGATGGTGACTATTCAGCAGCCAGCTGGACTGCTAAACTGCTGTTTTGGAAAGGAAGCGAAGAAAATTACTAAATGCCAGGGAAAACTGAGGAAGAAATTTAGATAAGTGGGATGTAATTACCTGAGCAGTGACTGAGCCAGGATACTGGAGCAACATGTCTTTATTGTTTGGGTTTGCAGGTGCCATCAAATCTTTCTGGATCGTGACTCTGGTCTTTTGGTATTCATGAGAGGGGTCAGTTCTCTTTGGGCAATGGCACTGTTGGTGGGCTACAGTCTAAGCCACCAACATCACCAATATGGTTCCTTGTAGGATTTCTGTTGCCACCCTCACCCCAAATTTGCTTAGTTCTATTAGAAGTTTGAAATCTATTCTTCTGAACAAGCAGCTGTTGATTTAGTACCAAGCCACAGCATTTTTCCAAGTGCAAAATGCAGAATATAACAAGCTACACATTTGTCTCTACATGGAAACATGCAGTCTAAAGCCACTGGAGATGGAAAGAGCTTATTCAGCACTTTCACTGAGCTCCATTAATCCACATATTTAATACAAACGCAACAGTAGAACTAATTCCAGCTCTGATGTAGAAAGCAGATGTAAAGGGTGTATGTCAGAAAATCCAGCTTTTCATATTACCCATCATTTGTGGTTTGGATGTTAATACGGTTGTCAGACCTCTTAGGATTATCTACCTGTCAAGAAGAGAAAAGTAGTAGTACTTTCTGTTAGGCAAATGTTAAACCACATAAATGGAGTTAGTCCATTGCCAAAGACCTTAGAGGATTGTCTAAAGATCCAGCATGCTTATCCTGTTGTAGAACTAAAACTTGTTTAGTTAAGTGAATCTAATTATTTTGATTATGCATGGAGAGGGAGATCATCAAGGGTGGCTCCATTTTCTGTGCTTTGGTTTCTGATGCTCAGTGAGGTTATACCAGAGGAGGCCAACATTCAGAGGCTGGCAGTGTACCCAGGAGCTCACCCCCACTGAGTACTTCATAGGCTCAAAAAGCTCATGCAGATGTCTAAAGAAAAAGACCCAGAAATGGGAGGCAAAGACCTATAAATCTATTTCCCATCCTTTGGGGCCTGACCTCTTGAATTCTTGTTGTGCCTCAAAGCATAAGTCCTTGCTGCAACAGATTTCTATTTGCTTCGGAAGCAAAAACGTGACAGCAAGATGTAGAAGTGTAGAGATTTGTCTATTGATGGCAAAGCTGGGGCTAGTAGCTGAGAGATGATGGGATGAAAAATACAGCTGGTTATTTCAAGGGCACAGAGTTCCCTGAAAAAAAAAAAAAACAGTCAGAAAGCTCTTCCTCTGGCTCAGTCCTAACCAAAATCTGTGAAACACTCCTCACGTGGAGTCAGCCACCATAGCCTGGGCTGGCTGGGGGCAGTAGATGAATCCCTGTGCTCTGTAGCACGCTCCTCTGCTCCTGGGAAAGCCAGAGAAAACAAAGAGCAGCATTACCATAAGGTAAAAATTCTAGTGGGGGAGGGATATTTAGTGCTGGTTCTTGTGATCTTTACCATCTGTAGAACAGATGGAGCTTCATTATGAGGAAGGGAACACCTTGAGAAGCATTATAATCTCACACCAGCCTGGAGAGAAGCAAATCCTGACTGTAGTCGAGATCTCAGGAAGGATTTTGACTTGTTTTTATGAAGGTTTAAGGAGCAGTGAGAAGAGGTTAATGAATTGTTGGCCAGAAATGAAGCAGGCATTTATTTTGTTACCATCTGAGACAAGAAGAGCAGAAAAAGCTTTATTTAGATCTCTGTCTGAAATAGCGAAGTATGTATTTTTTTAATCCTCATAGTTGCATCTCAGAGCTGAAGTCAGCTGGGTGGTTTTTGTTTGCAGGGTTTGGTGCAAATGCTTTTATTTTTGTTTGTTTAACCTTTGTGTCTGCACCCTTGATCTGCCCTTTGGAGCATCTCCGAATCTGGCATTCTAACAAATCCCCAACTCACAGCAAATCTTAACTCTGCCCTCTGTGTTCTTCCTGCATTGCCATGCAAATAAGAAGGAAATTGCAGAATTCATCCAGCTCAAGAGAGGTGGATGAAGAGCAGATCTGAAGGGAGGCTGTACAGGCATTCCTGCTTCACGTAGAGGGAGGGATCCTGCTGCAACAAGCCTTGTAATGGGGGACTGGCAACCCCTTACCCCCCTGGCAAGTCTGCACCTGGCTTCTGCACTGTAAAGCCATAAATCAGCTGCGGGACACACCACAGGCCCTTGGGTTCCTCCACCCTCCTGATAAAACAACAAAACCCAGCTGAACTTCAAGTGTGAAATGAAATCCAGGTGAGTTGAAGGGCTGCAGAGACAACAGCATAAAGTTCCAGATCCCTAAAAGGGTGATGAAATGAAGCTTTGGAAAAGCAGCCTTCACACTTGATGATTTCCTAAGATTCCCTTTGGGTGGTTCACAGATATTCCTGAACCCCCAAACTGGTGCCGTTTGCATAACTCAGTTTATTCTTCTTGCTGTTGTATATTCGCTTTGTTTTCTGAGAAGCTGTTTATGGTCTGCTAGATACACAGTAAGGGACTGAGTATCAGGAGCCCAGCTATGGGTATTCTCTGGCTTTTCCCTGTGACTCAGTTCCTTACAACTCTTTAGCTCTCCTGTCTCTTCCTCTGTGTTTATGCACTGCCTAGCACAACAGAGCTTGGGGCTCAGCACAGCCTCTAGGAAGCAGCACCACAATACAATAAAGACATGCTCCTTTCAAAACTCTCCCACCTCCATGAATAGATGTGAGCTTGGTTCTGATCCAAGCAACCTTATCCGCAAAGTACAGAGAGAACCTGTCATGGTGTGAAATACTGAACTCTGCCTCTATTTGGAGGAAAGCCACAATTTATCAAACTAGCACCACTAGGAGCAGATCCGTCTGCCTACCTAAATCCTCCTTTCTAGCTAATAGCAAGGCAGGGAGTTTTGTCTCATATATTTTTTAGAACTGAGATGATTATTTATTCAAAGTGTAATGACTGCAATAGATGGGACTTGTAACAGATTCAGGATTAACATAATGATATTTGATAATAATCATAACATTTCACAATATTGATTGCAAGAGAGAACTGACAGCACAAGAATATACCAGCTGTCTGTACGTGTTGCATCTCCCAGCTTTTAACTTTTTGTCTCCCAAAGAAAGTTATTGATTGAGAACTTTTTTTATTAGTTCATTTTCTTATTACTTTATATATTTATATAGATTGGATTCAGACCCCCTTGGATGTATGTTGGTGTCCCACAGGCTCCAAGAGTCTGTCCCCAACCTCATGGGTGGTTGCCCAGTGAGGTTATGGATGTTATCACACTGGAGGTGTTCAAGGCCAAGCTGGATGGGGCTTTGAGAAACCTGGTCTAGTGGAAGGTGTACCTGCCTATAGTGGGAAGTTTGAAATAGATGACCTTAAGGGTCCCTTCCAACCCAAACAATTCTATGCTTCAATGACTGTGGTCCTGCGTGGTGCCAGGGGTTGGACACCTTGTGAATCCCTTCCAACTCAGGATATTCTATCACTCTGACTTTAGCTATAGCCCCAAGAGGCCTGGCATGGCTTGTATCCACATTGCTACCTTTTTTTTTCCTCCCTTCTTTTTCTCTTTTCTCACCATCATCGTGGCTGTGTGCACCCGGCCTCCTGCCCACAGCCAGGGAAATGAGCTCCTGAGCCATGCCTGGGAGAGAGCCAATGAGGATGAACCTAAATCCAGTCCAGGGCTTGCGCTCCTGTTGCAACCATGTGGGTCACCACAGGCTACCACGTGAACCTAGGCTCACTTTATGCATACACGTGGAGCCTGGATATCTCACCAGTCCTGATTCAATGGCCCATGTAATCCTTTGCTGGACAGAGCTGCTGCAGTAGTGGGAGACATTTTGTGACCTGTGGCTTCCTCACAGGGAGCAGAGGGGCAGCTGGGGTTGAGAGAAAGGCTTTGCCCCAGAGAGCGGTGGGCATAAAGTGGGCTGCCCTGGCTCAAGAAATGTCTCAGAGCTCTGAGACATATGGTCTGATTTTTGGGTGTGGAGCCAGGGGATGGATTCAATAACCCTTATAGGTCACTTCCAACTCAGGGTATTCTGTAATTCCTTCATTCATTTTTACCATGCATGTCTGGGGATGCCAGGTAGGGGTTTAAGTTTTCAGGTTCTCAGCAGCTTGTGAAAATGTATGTGCATCAAAAAAAACTTTCTGAATCACTGATCACATCCATTGAAGGGCCACTATAATGATGATGGGGTCCTGGGGCATTTGTGCTGTAGGAAACCACTGCCACTTCTATCACGGCATAGAGGTAGAAGTACTTCCCAATGCTGAGAAACAACTCTCTGTGAGCAGAGACATATGTGTATCAGAGAGCTCCCTGGAACTGTCAGCCCCTTGTTTCAACACTTTACCTACATTCTGTCCTAAGTTACATTGCAACCCTGGAAATTATCAATGAGGAGTTAGTTATGTTCATGGAACATAAGGATGTTGTGGCAACATCTGCGGTTGGCACTTTCTACCATACGATGGAGTTTAACAGCAATGTGAAATTGGGTTGAGATGCATTACTTGGGAGAGAGAATGGGAAGAAAGCAAGGGGGGGAGAGTCTGTTGACTTAAGAATCCCTCCAAAGAGCATGGGATAAGAAAATAAGGAGGCTGGTGGGACAGTCAGTCCCTGTTTGGCTAGCTGACTGCAGATTGAAAAGATCAAATATTTACCTGTACTCCCAGTGCAGAGGAATTGCTGGATCTCTGGCTGAATGGGAGGAAAATGATTCCGAGAGCTGTTAAAATAACTTAATGCTTAATGCATAATACAGTTTTTCAGTCCATACTCTAGTATTCAGCTACACCTACACTGGGGAAAACTGTTTGTCATTGTAATAATTTCCCTCCTTGGAGAAAGGTGAGCTGGGGAAGAAGATATACATTGGGATGCTTGGCTTCTTGGGCTGGTGGATGTAAAACAAGCAGGACTGCATCAAGCATTGCGGGTGAAAGAAGAACGAAGCTCAAAAGACATGCTGTGCTTGAGCGTGGTATGCTCTGGCCTTTTAGAGTCCGGGTGAAATCCTGAAGCTTTCACCTAATGTTGATTTGTCCTTGCTCAGGGAAAACATTCTCTTATTGCGGTGGATAAGTTGCCAGAGGAAATTCTTAAGGATTTGCCTGATAATGAAAAGATGATCGGAATGGCTGTGTAAAAAGCCTAAAATGGTGAGAAAGTAGCAGCAGAGTGCTTTGAGAATAATGCATTCGCTTCTCTCTATGTGTAGCTCCACAGCATCTTTTGTGTAGATTCTCAGCATTCCTGGAAAAGGAGAATATCAAGCAAAGGTGACATTTCCAGGAATCTCTTTGAAAAGAATCATCCTCGTATTCATTCACTGGAGACTGCCAGTATACTTGTGTGTGAAATTGTAAAGCCTTTTGAGAGAGCAATTGAATTAAAGTTTGCAGTTGTTGGTCTGCGAGACAGGGAACTCTCCTAAATATGTTGCGCTATAGTCGCTACCTCTCCTTTTCCCCATTGGTCCAAAAGTTGCTGCTAGAATTGGTAACACTCAGTATTAATTAAATAGTTGTTGATTTTAAGGAATTGGTCTCTGCCCTACGTAGTTTCTATTAGAAACTAGAGCTGAACTAGCTTCTAAACACAAGAAATGGCTGATGTTGAGCAGAAATGGCTAAAATATTATGTAGTGAAGACATAAAAATGTTTAATGCAGTGTTGTTTTTTTTTCTTTTATCTATCTTTCTGTCTATTTATTTATTTTGGACGTTCAAATATGCAAAGCAGTATATTAAACACACCCTCTGGTTATTTCTTTGTGGATCCAATAATTTAATATGTGACCCAGTGGTGGCAGAACACAAAAATGGAGGGTTCATGACTGAGAATGAGGGGGGAGTTTTTTGCTCTCAGCAAACTCTTCCAGGCTTAAATTCCTGCAGCAGGCCATCGGGTCACGGTCCCCACCAATGAGCTACAGCCTACAGTTTTTCATGCAAAGTACTTTTAAGTCCCGTGTGTTTCAGTTCTCTTGAGGGACTATGGAGAAGGCAGTTGATCTGTTGCCATTCAGCCTGCGTACAGCTGCAAAGTTCAGTTGGAATCAGCCCTCCAGTAGGCACTGATTTATTGAAGAGGACTGAGTACACTAGAGATAGTCTGTTGGAGAAGAGAGAATACATAAAAACAGAGAGAAACACTAGAGAAACCACAGTCAAAATGGAAACCAGGGCTGGTCTTAGCTAATATCCTGAGCATTGTAAGAATGGCAGGAGAAAAGGTGATTTGGGGATCTTTCTAAGCATGCAGACTCAGTAGGATGGTCAAAGTGCTTTAGATACCCTTGATAAATATCAGAGAGATAAATGCACTTGTGAGGACAAAAGTTTGGTGTATGTGAGATCTGAATGCCTTGTTGGAGAGCTCTGCCTCCCTTGGTTACAGAAGCAGCCTGAGTTGATCAAGCTTCCAACTTGGATGCCTAGAGGAGAAGCCTAGTGAGGAATCCTGAAATTGCTTTGTTCCAATACTGGTTCCAGGAGAGGATGAGTTGAGATCCTTGCTCTTCCATATAGAGATAGATCCCCAGGAGCAGGAGAAGTAAAGCAAAAGCAATGCAGAGGGAAGGGAGGTTAAGTGAGCGGCTGAATGCACCCTGGTCTCTGCTTCTCATGCTAAGAAGCAATTGAAATATTAAAGGTAATAAAACATGATTTAGTTCATGCTGTGAACTTCAGTTATTTACTTCAGTTCACGCTTTGCATTTTATCTGCTGGGCCTCAGACTGTCTATGTTGATAAATCACAGTGTTCCAAGTACAGAAGGGGGGGGGGGGTCGGGGGTGGGAGGGGGAGTAGAACTATTTATTTTATAAGTATTCAATTATGAAAGTAGGGGAGGAGGGGAAAATGCATGAATCAAATATATATATATATATATACATATATATATATGGAGTTATAAATAATTCTAATGCCATCCTTATTTTACCCTTTCTCAGCCAGAGATCCTTATCACCATTTTAAGGACAGAAATAGTAACTTGTCCAAGAAGGTAAGAATAAAAATGAGGTTTCTGACTGTTGTTGAGTTTGTCCCCTCAGTAAAGTATTTTCTGGAAGGCTCTCAGCTAACTCAGATGCTCAAAGAGAAGCTGCTGCTGCATCTTTAGGGGGCTACCCTTAAAATGATGAATGGTGACACTAATTGACGGAGGCCCTGATAATTAAATGGAAGGTTGAAAGTGATATCCTTTTTTTCTTGTATTTCTGTCTTTTTGCCACCCCCAACAAAGGACAAAATGTCACTCATAAGTTCTGCTCTGCAGAGCTTCATCAATTTATCTCTGTTTTAAATGTTACTTGAATGTTAGATCTTTACATTTGCTTTTCTTCGTTTAAGAAAAGAAGACAAACCAATCATAATAGGCATGAAACTGTCATGAGGTCATAACTTGCATATTGCTTACTGAAAGAAAAGGGACATCTCCCGTCCTATCTGTTAAATAAATACTGAAGGAAGTCTATCTTGCTGGTGTTTATACATTCTCAAGTGTGCTCAGACTGGTACAAAGAGCCAGACTGACAACTCTGCTTGTTGCTGAAACAGTGACAGCATAGACTGAAGGCAGGGTGAGACACCATCATGCTAATACCTTTCAACCCTATTTTGGACCAGGTTGGGATGAAAGGCAATTTGCGCAGTGGAAGAACCAATGTGTGGCCCGCAGAATTGTTTGTCTCTCTTTAGCCTAACATAGATGGTGATGGTATGTGCCAGATTACAGGGGGAAGAAAAGGAAAAGGAAATGAAAATAGGAAAACAGAAAAGGAAAAGGAAAAATGAAAAAGAGTAAGAAAAAAAAAAAAGAGATAAAGAAAAAGAGAAAAATAAGAAAAGAGAAAAAAGAGAAAGAGGAAAAGGAAAACAATGTAAAGAAAAAGGAAAAAGAAAAGGAAGAGAAAGAGAAAAGGAAAAAGAAAATGAAAAGAGAAATGGAGAAAGAGAAAGGAAAAATAAAAGTCTTCATTAGAATAATTACTAAGCTAAGGCTTGGCCAAGACTTACAAATACAACCATTGGATGCCACAATTTGTGTGTGCAAACTGAAACACCTTAGAGATCTAATTTTCCAAAGCACAGAACACTCCTTTTCTATGAAAGTCATGCTCCTTACACAGCATGCCTCTCCCTCAAAACCTAAATAACCCTTCTGGATATCCAGCTTACATACAAACAAGACAAGAAAAAGCCAATAGCCTGTGGGAAGTACGAAGTTTCTCTCTGTAAATTGCCTTTGGATCGTACCCAACTAAACATTAATTAAAGAGGAACGAAATCCCTAGATCCACAGCTTTCTAGAAAGTCCTTTTGGAACCTGAATGTCTGCTTGGGGCTGAAAAATATTCCCAGCTCCTTAGTGAGTGAAATAGGTAGCTTAGTTGGTTTTCCTGCTGCTCCTGCTTTTGTCAGAGTGAGGGATTTAAAACTGTCCAGAAACTTATTAGTTCTACTGAACCGAGGTCCAGTCCATTATGCTGCCATGTGAATGTTTCCACAGACATGAGTGTATGCACAGGGGATGCACTCCTGTGAGATCTTTACCAGTCAAAGCACCTTCAGAAAGGGGATCTCAAATGTGTTGCTTCATCAGCTCTTGCAATTAGTTGCATCTAAATGTCGGGGAAAGCAATAGCAACTACTGAATAAATGAACTGGCAAGAGGTGATCAAAGAGATAATGCAGCTTTCAAACCCTAACAACTTTGTGATATGAAAGGAAAGAAAATGAGGAATGAGCAAATATCCATACCTTCACAGCTTACCTTCCCATCCTCAGAACTGAAACAGTTGGAGCGTTCAGAGGAGAGTTCCTACAGAAAGTGTAGATCACATTTAGCTCTACTTGCAAGGCAAGAGTCTAACTAGAGTTAGACCAAACAGTCTAAAGTTAGACCAGACTGTTGCATGTGCCTAAGTTCCCTTTGAATGCTTAAGAGTTAGTCTAGGAATTCATGATCACCAAATACAGTCCCCTACCTTTTAAATGACCTGTTTCCAAGCCATCTTCAAACCACAGGATATTTTGCTTAATTCTATTCTTGCTCATTACTGACCAGCTGCTTTCACATCAGGAATGCCTCCAGCTTACCCTTTCCTGAGTTGCAACATTATGGCCAATGATTATCACAAAATCTTCTCTCAGGTTCTTTTGTGGCCTTCTCTTTTACATGTTCTTTTTGTTCCTGCTGATGATAAGTAAGTCTATGCTTCTGGGAAGCAAAACACATTCATATGGCATGATGTCTCCTTTCTTCTTTGTGATGGAAAGAGGCAAAAAAAACCCCAAAACTTGGGTGCACAAATGAGCCTGAAATGAAAAACTGTAGATTGAAATGCTGTAGACAAAATGCTACCCATCCAAAAGCTATGAGCTCTAGAGACCATCTTACAAAGCACATGCTCTTGGGGAGGAATAAGTATTGATATCTTTCCTGGCAGATATACAGGCAATTTCAGTTCAGATGTTGTGTTTGTACCCACCAGACACTTTGCCAAGTTCCAGTGAGCCAAGGAAATGCTTGGCTGAATATACGAGTTATTTGGGGTTTGAGTCATGGTGGAAATGAACCTCCCTGAACCTTGAGGCTCAAGCCAGGATTGTGAAATCGCTGTGTGTCTGGAGATCTCTCCTCTTCCATGAATAACAGCTTTGCTCAGTTGACTTTTGGAATCCATCTTTTTTGTCCTAATAATTCTACAGCAACTTCTTGGGGGAATTTATCTTAATCCACAACATGCTCATGTTTCTGTTTGTCCTAATCTAAATTTAGGCTAAGAGAAAGCTACAATCCATCCCTACTGAAAGAAAAGCTAAGAGGGAGCTTTTACTATTTGCACAGGCTAATGGAGATACATCTCCTAATTCCCTCTTTGCCTCACAGATTGAAGCTGCTTCTTGCTTGCTGTTAAAGCTGGTAACTGATTATAAAGGTAGCAATTATTTTTACATCCCTGGATGCCCAGAACAGAGGCTAGGCAGGGAGCCTCATTACTAAACAGTTTTAAATATTTATTCATGTATGTAAATTCCACCGGTCAAAATCTTGACACATTCACAGCGTCACGTATTTCATTCAGTTTATCCTCTGTAATTGTTAGCAACTGCTCAACAGCTCTGAACGATGAGTCCCATTGAGAGCAGGAGGTACAATAAGTGTAGTGACTGTTGCTACATAAATTACCTGCGAAGCCTGAGGACTGCAAAAGTCCTTCCTAGATTTGAGCCTGGAGCTCAGAGAGTGCTGCTGGAAAGTAGTTTGGTGGTTTTGGCTTTCACACCCAGTGTTTACATGTGTGTTTTGTTACCCAGTCTTCTTGAGGCAAAGATGAATGACATAAAGAGGTACAGAGTACACAAGGTAGAAGAGGTCTATGAGACTCATTGCTATAATCAATAAATTTGATGTTATGATTCCTCTTTTTATTTTGAAAATTTACAATACAAAATCACAATGTGCAGCTAGCAGGAGCTGATCTAGAAAGCCATATGAGCATCGTATTTTAGGAGCAAAAATTTTCATAGGGACATACACAAGAATGGGAAGAGACTGAAAAGTAACAGATTAACATAACTTATGGGGTTTTTTTTGGTTAAAATTTATCTCCTGATTCTTCATCTCTGGAAACAATTTTGTCATGACAGACTACAATCAAAAGGAATATTTCCATGAAACTTCAAGGCCTTATTAGTTCAGAATCTGAAACGGTGGGCATTGCAGCACCCATAATTTTCCTTAGGCTATGCTCGCATCAATGGCCCTGGCATCATTGGAAACACCTGGCAGCTAACCCTGAACTGCGTGGCACTGGTGCTGCAGAGCCGGCAGTCCTCTGCAGTGTGCAGCCAAACATAAGCCCATGAAAATGGTGTTTTTGCATGTAACTGGGGCCGTGTGCTGTTTACTTCTTGGATATATCAGTGGTGAAATTACCCACTGTGTTCTCAGTGCTGTGCCCCAACATGCTGCCTGCCTCTTACAGCATCAGCCAGTTCAGCCAAGGGAGAGAGAACCCTTGGAGAGATCTGAGCATTAATAAGACTCAGATTATGCCTTCCACCTTCACACAGGGCAATTTGGAAGACACTACCAAACATGTTGATAGATGAAATAAAGAGTTGAGTTTTTTCACGAGGCCAATCAACACCAGAACAGGAAAGAAGAGCAAAACACCCAAGGTTTTTTAACATATCTACAACTTGCTTGTTGCTTTAAGCAAGACACAAGCGTTGAATTGAAGCCCAGAGAGGAGGTGGAAGAATTCAAACATTATTACTATGTGCCACAAGTAATCACAGACTAGAGACTTACACCGTGGAACCAAAAAGTGAATGGCTGGAGTCCCAAGTCCAGACAAGTGAAAAGTAATCAGGAGGCTGGATCTCACAGAAAGAAAATAGTGAAGAGACTTGCACTCCCATTGAAAAACAAACAAAACTGATCTTGGCACAAATTTTATCTTGGCCTTATTATTACTGCCTAAAGTTTAAGAACTGCACGCTAGTGATTATCATTTCATTGTGGAAGGAGAATGACTGCTTCGGGCTCTGGCTGAAATTATGGCATCTTGTCTCCACATAGCACTCCTCTGCATCTCCAGGCATGTTGCTTATGTGGCAAGAGGCTATCGCTGAGACCTTGACACAGCCACCATTTGCTAGAGACAAGACATGCTTGTTGTGCTGATATTCATGGTTCTTTGACATTTGTTCTTTTTTTATTGTTTTCTTTGAACTTGGTGATGTTAGAGTGAAAGCATATGTTGTCTGTTTTTATAAAGAAAATCATGACCAACCAGCTCATATAAATTAGAGCTGGTCTCGTAACTTCTCATTAGCGCGAGTGAATTTGAGAGCATGTGGCTTGTGCTCACTCTGACGAGGTTCTTACATCGTGTCTGTCTCCAGAACAGGCTTCCAAACTAACGAACGAGTTTTGTCCTTCTGCTCTCCCATGATGTAACCTGGCCTGTCCACTGAGTTCAGGCTGCATCACAAGCTTAGCAGAAATTACTGCAAAGAAAAGAGTGCATAAATGATTAAAAGGAGACTTCACCAGATAAGATGTGAAAGCATTTGACAAAAAAAGTCCATGTTGCTGTCATAGTAATTAATGGTGAAGAGCATTTTGGTGCCATGAGTATTGTACTTAAGGAATTATATCAACATGTTAAAAAATGCATCATGAGAGGGCACATTTCCTTTGACTTACTTTCAAATAGTAACAACTAATAGTACAGAGACATAAAAGTGTGTCAGCAAGGAAAATCATCCTTTCTTCTTGTAGTTTGCTGTAACCAGACACAATTATCAGAGGTCTGAGGGTGTGCCCTGTGGTTAAATTTAAGCTTATCAAGATTTTAGCAGTACTGTTTGGTGTTGCAAACAACATACTGGATGTCACAGAGGGGCACGCTCAACAGAAAAATCAAACCTTTGCAAAGATTTCACATGGAAGTGATGGCGTTTGGCCACATCTTTCACATGAACGGTTATTAGGAAAAAAAATCATCTCCAGAAGAGCAGACAAGCACTGGCACAGGCTGCTCAGGGCAGTGGCAGAGTTACCATCCCTGGAAGTGCTTATGGACCATGGAAATGTGGCACTGAGTGACATGATTTAGCGGGCAATATTGTTGGTAGGTGCGTGGTTAAACTATACAATCTTAGAGGTCCTTTCCAACCTTAATACTTTATAATTCTATGATTCTGTGATACTATGTGCTGTCCAGTTCTCATCCTCCAACTCAATCTCAGAAAGTCTTCAGAAGAACTATAAATAAATGGTGATAAAAACGTGAGTAGGTTGTTTAAACTATATTAATTTTTATTTTATTTTATTTTATTTTATTTTATTTGTACAAGGAGGCTCCATCTGCACTAGTAAATGAAATGGTCCAAATCTCTAGGGACAGGCAGCCCAGCTCTCCTGTGTGTAGCTAAGCACTTCCACCACAAAACAGCCAGATCTGCTCTCTGCTGCCTCTTGCCAGTTCCTGCTTTGATGTGTCCTGGTGGAGGCTTAACATCTTCACTAAGGGAGAAGTTAGAGGACAGGTGAAAAAAGTCAGTTGTAGTTCAGCTTAACCTGAGCCTGCATTAGGACTGAGCATCTTTCTTCCAGCCCCAGAGTTTTCATTTCTGTCGGTTTATAAATACATCGCCACTTACTCTAAGACATGCTGCAGTTTTTCTCAGTATTTTTCAAGTTTTACCTTTAACCCACTTCTGAAGTGGCTGCAGGAGGTGGTGAAGTAATCCTTGTTCATAACAATCTTTGTATTGTATGTCTGCACACAGTGTCCCTTGGGATCCAGCCCCGGTGTTGGATATGTACTAGACATGACTATTTTAGCCATCACTTTTCTATTCAGGCTGTAGGATGCTGCTCTGCCCTCTCTTTCATTTGATGGCATCACCTTCTTCCAGATTTTTTGTTTTGTGTTGAGGAATGTTCCTTGTTTCTGAACTGAATACAGAGGTCACTAATGGAAACTCTGCATCGAAATGCTGGAGGTGAGAGAAAAACTAGCCAGCTTTGAGTGACAACTTCTGGTTGTTAGGATATGTTATGAAACTAGCAAGGGAGACCACCATGTAAATACAGTGATAAGACAAGCCCAGTCTGTGCACATCAGCTTTCTGTCTAATTCTCCAGTGACCTGTTGCTTGAGCAGTGAGTTACACTAACCACGGTGTGCTGGCATTTAACATCTACTCTGTGCGGCTATTGATCTTCACAGGACATCAGCCCACTGCCTGCACAGTATCATGAAATCATTAAGGTTGGAAAGACCACTAAGATCATCTAGTCCAACACAGCATATTAGAAAAGAAGTTGAGAAAGGAGTATGAGTGACACCAGGGGACAAAGCTGCCATCTGGGGGCTGAGGCCCTGAAAGAACAAACATTCTAGTTGAGCTTTGTGTGCTTCCCCACTAAGTGTTAGATGCTAAGTCTGATTAATACAGTCTTCTCTTGCTTTGTCATCAAAACCTTTGGTGGTGTCTAAATTCATGAAAAACATGTTTCTTTTACCAACAAATTGATTTGATTTTCTTTGATAAATTATGAGTTACCATAAAAGAAGAAGCACTCTGTGTGCCTGGTGACAACTTCCTTTGAGGTAGAGTGTATTAATCTACATACCACATGTGCTTTGAAGTCAGAACAAAATCCTGAATCGTGATGTGTGTGCATGATAAAGAGACAGACGGCGAGGTCAATTCTGCTCTGCTGTATCTGTGTAAATTCAAATCAATGCCAAGGCTGCAACTATGATCAAGATTGGGCCCACTGTGTTATCTCCAGGCATACCCCATGCTCAGCAGGATGCAAGAGGAAAGAGAGAAGTGAAAATTCCCCATTTTAGCTGTATGCCATCTCCTTGGTGAAATGTGCTTTGACCAAAGGATGGTCTTGTACTTTAAAGGTAATATTGCATATCTGTGTAGAACAGCTTAAAGCGAACTGGAAATAAAGAAACTCAAACAAAGCAGTTATGATTGAAAATATCAGTGTGACACAGGTGAAATAACTCATAATCCTTTTTACTGACAAAGCGTCAGCAAGATATAGAGCCTATTTCTCCACTCATACCAGTTTAGCAACCTCATAACTCACTAGATGGCAACAGAAAAAATCTTGATTTGTGCTGGCTCAAGATGCAGTTACCCAAATTTCTCTGTCCAGCTCCTTCATTTGCTTTTACCATAATCTATCCTTCCCAATGCTGCTGTTGCTGAAGCCTGTTGCTCCTGCTGACAGGTCCAGTGCTGCACACAGAAGCTGTGGATGTCCCATCCCTTAAGGTGTTAAAGGCCCTGGGCAATCTGATGTAGTGGGTAACAACCCTGACCACAGTAGAGTGGTTGGAACCAAATGATCTTTAAGGCCCTTTCCAACCCAAGCCATTCTATGTTTCCACTACTCATTCATTATTCCTCACTTTTCTTGCTGTGATCTCACACTCTCTCTCCTTTGGCCAAAGCATGTACCTCATGTACAGCACTACTGAATTGGGATATAATTTGCCTTACGATTTATACTTCCCAGGTGTCTCCTAGCACACCTTGGTCAAGTAAAGCTACTGGGGTAGAAGGAGGTGGAAAAATGATTACAAGTATATGCTTGGATAAGATGAGAAAACCACAGAATAAAATGCAGAGGTGGGGAAATCATTGGAAAGAACTGTTTTTGTTACTGTCATTGCTGGGATCCATACAACAGCCCATAATACTCAAAGCCACAGAAGCAATAAATCCATGTGCAGTGTGCAGGCTCTCACATGCAGCCTGGTGAGGATGTGCTTTGGGATGGATGGAGGCATTGTATCTCTACCCAGCACAGAATCACTGGGGCTGGAAGATGTCTTTGGAGATCACTTGGTCCTATCCCCCTGCTCAGAGCAGGGTCAGCAAAGGCAAGATATGCAGGGCCTTGTCTGCTGGACTTTTGAGTATCTCCAAAGAAGGAGATGCTACCAACTCTCTGGGCAACCTGAGCCAGTGTTTGATCAACCTTAATGTAAAAAGGACTCCTTTGAGTTTAATGGAATTTCCTGATTTAAATTTATGCCCATTGCCTCTTGTCCTGTCATTGGATATCACTGAGTTGAATTTGGCTTTATCTTCTTTACACCCCAGTAGGTATTCATACACATTGATACAAAGTCCCTGCTCTTCTCAAGGTTGAGCAATCCTAACTCTTGCAGTCTCTCCTCTTCAATTCCTTAATCGCTTTTATAGCCCTTCAGTAGGCTCACTCTAGTACGTTCCTTTCATACTGATGAGACCAGAAGTGGACCCAGCCCTGCAGATATGTCTGAGTAGTGCAGAGGAGAAGGATCACCTCCTTCAGCCTGCTGTTGTTACAGGAAGATGTTGGCTTTCCTTGTGGCAATGGAGCACTGCTGACTTATGTTGGATTTAGAACCCCAGATCAGTTTCCACCATGATGCCTTCCAGCTGGCTGGCTCTCAGCATTTAGTGGTATATGAGTTTGTTCCTCTTCAGATGCAGGAGCTGAAATGTCTCTTTGTTGAAGTTCATGACATTCCTACTGGTCATTTCTGTAGCCTGTTGATGTCTCTCTAAATAGCAGCAGAGCCATCAGCTAATTCTCCCTGTTTTCTGTCATCTGCAACTTTGCTGATGGTCCAGTCTGTCCAAACATTTGGGTAATTATTGAAGCTGCTGAACAGTATGGTCTCCGCTAGTATCTGGCCTCCATTTTGTGCTGCTGATCACAACTGCTTGGCTTTAGGTGCACTGCCAGGTCTACCTGTCAGTCTACCTCACTATACACTTACCTAGCCTATACTTCATCAGTTTGTCAGTATGGATGTTATATGAGTCACCATCACAGGCCTTGTTAAAATGGCAATTAACAACATCCACTGCTCTCTCCTCAACCACCAAGCCAGTCACCTCATGATAAATGACTATTAGTTTGGTCAGACAGGATTTCCTCTTCACAAGTCCAAGCTACCTTCCCCCAGTCATTTTTTCATCCTTCTTATGGAAATGGCTCCATGAAGATTTGTGCCATCATCATCTCAAAGTTCAAGGTGAACCCAAATGGCCAATGGCTTCCAAGATCCTTCTTTCCTTTCTTGGATTCAAGAATGACATTTGTTTTCTTCCACTCCTCAGGAACCTCTCTCAGTCACCAATGACTTTTCAAAGATAATGGAGTTGATGCTCAGTGTCATTGATCAGATCCTTCAGCACTCATGAGTGTGTTCCATAAAGTTTTATGGACTTCATTTTAAGTGTTTCCTAACCTGATCTTTCTGTATAGAGGATGGGTCTTGGTATCTCATCAGTCCACACTTTCCTACTGGTCTCATGGTCCTGGGATTCCTGAAGACATGACTTAACAGGTAAGAACCAGTAAAGATCCTTCAGCACTATATCCATCTATGAATGAAAACTCAGATTCCCTTTTTTTTCTTTATAAATAGTAAAAATAAAAAAAGAAAAAGAAAAAAAGTATATAAACGGGGATTAAACTAAGTAGCACATAGAAGCCAATTTTAAGAAGATAATTATTCAGTTAGATCCTCCCTAGTGCTTGTGAGATTGCCAAATAAATTCTTTTCTTATTAGAATAGGAATCTCTTTGACTTATCAAGAATGTTTCAATGACACAGTCTAGTCTTCTGCATTTTCCTTCCATGCCTATAAATACTGTAGAGTCTCGTTTATAAATACTGCAAAGGCTTGCCTATAAATACTGTAATCTTACTTACGCAGAAGTCAGTTGGGGTCTTCAAATAGTTTCCCTTTATACATACCTCATGGTATTATTTGGGGTTCTTCTCAGCATGTGATAGCAAGAGAAGCAACCAGGAAGGCAAAGATGCAATCTGTACGTTGGATCTATTTCAGCAATTATTTTGGTGTGTGTTATATGTAAGAGATCGTTTGCATCTACACCATCTTTGGCTTTTCATTTATTTATTTTTTAATATAAATATATATATATATATATATACATATATATATATTTGAAGGGTGGGTGAGAGAGGAAAGAATTTGTTTGGGATCTTATCAAGAAATAAAAGAACACACAATACATCTTATGAAAGAAGAAGCATACTGTGCCTCTTTTTTTTCTTTCCACTGGCCTACTGCCTAAGGGAAACATTCACTGGCAAATCTAAAACTTGTTCAAAACCTTTTGGAGAAGCAGACTATTATTAAATTATTTATTTTATCTTTGAAGTGCTTCCATTTTTACACTGTTAAGGATTTCTCTGTAAAAAGCCAGGGTGCCTGAGAATGTTTGGCCTGTAGTGATCTTTGAAACATAAGCCTCTTTTTTTTTTTAACTTTTCTTTTTCTCCCCCCCTCTCTGTCTGTTCTTCTCCCCCAGTTTCTCAGTATGAATGATGATCTGTCTGATGTCGAGTGCCTCTACCCACTGGGGAAATTTTAGGAGACCTTTAGTAGCTGGAGACAAACAGCTCCTGATTTGGTCCGTGTTTGCTTAATTTTTTTTATTTTTTTTTTTAAGAGAAACAAACCTGGCAGAATCAAAAGGGTAGGAGACATATTCAAATGCTCTCAAGCGATTATTAAAATGTTATGCAATTAACTGTTAAGATCATGCCTGTAGCAGCATCTTTTGAAATACCTGTTCTAGCAGCGCCTTCTGAAAACAGCACAGGAAAATAATCCATTTGCAAGGCTACCTGCCATTGAGGCATGCACATCGAAGACCCCATTTAATGGGAGAACTCCCGCTGACTTGCGTGGGCTTAGATGGAGCCTGAGGAGAGCTCTGCTGTAGTTCCTCAATGTGATCTTTGCAGACTCAAAGAATGGAGAATCACACTGCTATATGATGAGTGTAGTGCTTCATGCTGGAGTTACTCTGAGGTGACTGCAGCAGAGCTAATGGGGCTGAGCCCTCTGCGGGTGATGTGTATGGGGAGGGATGCTAAGCTGGATGCTGGATGTGGTGCTGCTGCCAACAGGAGCTGCACTGCTTGAATACACCAGGACCATCACTGGTTCAGCAGGGTTTCTTACCAGGCTGAAGAAAAAAGATGACACAATGTGCAGGCTAGTGCGGGAGCCTGATAGAAAAATGTCTTTTATAGCAATATTATGGGATAAAGCTGCCCTCAACAGTGAGAAATTAGCACACTGGTAATCACAGGATAGATTTGGTTGGAAGGGATCTCAAAGATCAGCCAATTCCAGTCCTTCTGCCATGGGCTGACCGCCCCCCATAGGCTCAGGCTGCACAGGGCTCCGTCCAACCTGGCCTTGAGCATCTCCAAGGATGGGGCACCCACAGCTCTCTGGGCAGCCTGTGCCAGTGCCTCACCACTCTCTCAGTGAAAAATATCCCTCTGACATCTAATCGAAACCTCCCTTCTTTTAATTTAAAACCATTCCCCCTTGTCCTATCACTATCTACCTGTGTAAAAAAATTTCAGTTCTGCTTATAAGCTCCCTTTATGCATTGGCAGGTCATAATGGGAGAGGTAGGACATCCCACAGCAAAGGGGTTGCTGAAGCAGTTGATGTTGCTGCCTGCAGTGTGTAACATGCCAGCTTGTACCAACCCATAATGCTCACTGGTCTTCACTGAGATGCGTTGTGGGGAATTTCTAGCTCCCAAGATTACTGGTAGTGAGATGCTTTCCCTCTTATCTAGCTCTCTGATTGAAGGGCACAGCTAAAATGCACTGAAAGCTTGTACATTTATATCTCTGAACTTCATTTCACAAGGGAGAGCTTCGGCCTTGTTCTGTTTTGTCTTGTGCAACCTCCTTCTTGCCGTCTTAACTGCATATGATGATTAGGTAAATGAGTCTCTTCTTTCCTGTAAGTAATGGGCGTTTTCACTCTTCAGAGCAGACTGGGTTGCACTGGATCATCTCACGCTTTTTGCACTCAGCATATTGCCTGTCATTAGAAATCTGCTCATCTTCTCTTCATTTCTAAGGCCAGTTAAGTGCACACGGCTGTAAATGCCTTCCAGGTGCTGTCTCTTCTCCCATAGCTCTACTTCTTCAAAATATTCAGAAAGTAACATACTGGAAGCTCAGCTTAGGATGGCTTGCCCTAAGTCCAAAGCCATGCTTTCAGGTCAGATCAGTCACCTCTGCAGATCTGAATTTGAGCAGATATTTGTCACATAACAGCCAGGATGGAAATTATCTTCGCCGTTATGGGAAGCCTAAATCCATGGTCTGGCAGAACAATCTTTGATATGAGGTTAATCTGTGAATAGTTCTGAACAGCTGTCGAGCCCCTGGCAGACCAATGCTGCATGTCCTGTGGTCTTAAATCCAGCACTTTGACCCCAAAGCCAGAAGGGGCCAATCATCTAACCAAGGCTTAAGGCTGCTACAGATTCTGTATTATCTGGGAGTTGGACTAGATGACCTTTAATGGTACCTTCCAACTCAAGCGATTCTACGGTTCTGTGACTATGACGAGAAAGCAGGGGCCTGCAGTGCTAGGTGTCCACGTCTTATTTCTCATGACATAACTTCAGCAAGTGCAAATAACAACTGTGGGACAGAAAAAGCAATATTGAAACGTTAATAATTCAGAGGTTTGTGTTACTGTGAGCAGCCAAGACAACAGGCCAGCCTGTGGTTTCTGAGAAAGCAGTGAGAATTGGCGAGGTCACATTTCAGCCCTTAAAAAGGACGAGTTTGGAAAAGTCCTGCTAAAATCGTAGGAATTGCATGTGCTTGTGGGTGTCCCTAAGGCAGCTGCTTCTGATAGACTGAGAGGTTGACAGAGCAGAGTACAAGGAGAGAAAAGCCATTTTCCTCATGTACAACATAAAACCCAGAGCCAATAAACAGCATTATATTTATGTTCCCCAAATAACGTGTTTTTTGTTTTTTTTTTCTTTCAGGTTTTTAGCATTTTCATCTGCTACTTGCAGAGCTCGACACTCAAGTTCCCTCTTAGCAGATGGAAATTGAAGGAAAAAAAAAATTAAAAAAAAAAAAAAGAAAAAAAAGAAAAAAAAAGACGGTATGTGCTGGCATATCCATATGGCATTCAAGTGAGAAATCACTTGGAACACAGGGCCTCTTGTGGGTCACAGCCTCCATACGTTCTTTGATGGGTGCAAAGGGTCCAGAAACTTGTTGCTGCCATAGCAGCGGGGGAAAAGGTTTGGTTCAGCACAGGCTGAAAATCACTGCTGGAGGAGGAGGAGAAGGCATGAACTATGAACAGCCCTCAAGGTATTTAGATCCCTACCTGCCCTTGAAATCTTGGGCACCATTGAGAATCTGGACCTGAGTGCTTTTGAATGATTTCCAGCCTCATGCTGAAAGACGATAATTACAACAGAGCAGATATACTCTGGCTTTATCATGTGTGATAAATCCGATCTGAGTAAGGCTCTCCAGCACAGAGGATCTGCAGAGGATGCTGCGTGCCGTGTGGGGAGAGTTTGGGCGATTCGGGAGCTTCATGTGGGCTTTCTGTCTTATTAGGAGGACGTGTGAAGACTGCATGTGCTACAGAAAGAGAATGAGTGGATAAAAGACACCTTCACACATTGTTCTGAGAAGCTCAGCACTCTGTTCGAGTCTTCTGAGCAGCTACATGAATGCCAAAGACTGACTTTGAGCAGTCTCTTTTCTCTTGTCCCCCTGTGTTATATAAACTTGCTCTACAGTCATCTGGTACATCCATCTTCAGAATTTCATTGACTCCAGCAGGTTTGGCATCAGTCCTGCGTACGTATAGATCTGTCTGTGTAACTCTCCTATCTGTTTACATATCTGTCTTATGTATTTATTTTCCCTAGTACCCACCACTGCAATGTCTAAGGCAGGAATCATCCTCCACAATGCCAATTTCTTTTGGCTTCTTTCCTGTACGTGTTTGGCTTTGCACTTTTCCTCTGAAATTGTGGCTGGGATTCTCAGCTATCCTGAGATGTTGCTCAGGCTCTACTTCAAGGCTCTACCGCCATCTTCCATGGGAGTAGACCCAAAGTCAGGATGAGCTTTTCTGGGTATTCTGCCCTATAGCAGAGTTTGGGGTTACAGTGTGCCCTCTGATCCTGTAACAAGCAAAAATAAGTGGAATGTGATTTTTCCAGAAAATCAGAGAGGCTTCAGAGACTGCAGATGCTATTCCTATCTGGCCAGGCTTAGTATCAGTTGTTGCTTCTCTTCTCAGGAGTTAAAATAGCTGTGAGGAATACATATTTTTTGAAGACAGAATAGAACAGAATTTGCAGAAAGAAAACTGTGCTCAAAACTTTGTTCTACATCATAAACACAACCCTAACCTGCCAAGCATATAAATGTGATGAGGGAAAAAATCCATTTGTTCACATTCAGAGTGCCAAGGGGAGGTTGTGAAGTCCCAGGCTGTGGAGAGTCCAAGGCTCTTCAGGAGGCTCAGCCTCTCAGCAGCAGATTGCTATGATCCTTCCCAAGCTTCTTCACAGCCAAAACCCACCACTACCAATGCCCCAAGCCCACTCATGCAATGGGAAGCCTTGGGCTGACCTCCAGATCCATGGAAAGCTTCCAGGAATTCAGCATTGGCCATTCAGCTCCAGGACAGCTGAGAGACATAACTCCGTGCCCCTCAGAACTCCCTCCCAAAAAGCTGCTTGTTTACATGCCATTATGTTAAAGACTAATCTTTGTTACAAGTGCTGACACAGACTTTTCATTATTAAGCACCTCTGAACTTGAGTGGCTCCAGGTCAAGTCAGTTGTTACTTCTAATTTTTCAAGAGGAAAGAGCTTTTTGAAATAGTGCCCTTCTCTATTTCTTTGTTTCTACCCTTTACTCATGTCTAACTGGCCTTTAAAGAGCCTTATCAGAGATGTGCACTTATAAAGATGAGGGGCTTTTTTTGTGATAACTATGCAAAAGACAGCAAAATCCAAATGCAGCTAACACTTGTTTGTGCATTGGAAGTCCAAAGAGCCAGTCATTATATATGGACAGATTTATACCAGACGTAAGTATTGCTTGGCATGGGTCCTTCTTTAATTGCATTATACAAACATAACAGAAAATTGACCCAAAGGGGGAAAACAATTTTATCCTTAGAACACTCTTCTGACTAAGTACAGAGCTTTTAATTAAATTCCCTATACAAAGTGACTGCCTGTCTCTCATGTTGAGCCTAATTGATATCAAAGCCATCCTTAAAATCGATATTTTTTCTGGAAAAAAAAGAGCAACTACCCTCTCCACCCCAACAGAATTCAATAAATAATTTGATAGTACTTGACTCCTAACTGTAATCTTTGTCTCATTTGAGCAGAATATAAAGTGAAAATTTGTCCCCACTGCCCCCCCAGCATTCCCATTGCATTGCAAATCAGTCACCGCAAAATGTCCGTATCCCAGATCTGCTGCTTCCATTTATTTGCACGAACCACGCTGAGCAAGGGAGGAATTTAAAACCTTCAAGTGGCAACACATTTACGCCACTTTTGTTACCTATTTTATGTTTTTCACTTATTTGTGATTACGGTTGCAATTGGATCCCATTAGAAGGCTCTGTAAGATCAAAGGCTTGTTAGGGCGGGCGGTAGACAAATCCATGCTCTTTCAAGCCTGCTAACGGAGAGTTTGCAGTGCACCATACCCTGCTGCAAACCCATAAGCAGGTGCTTAACTGTGCTAGGAATAAAGGCATGTGGGGCTCCAAAAGACGAGTATCAGCTTTGATGAGGCAAACACAAATCAAAGAAGCGAGCCTTGTTCATTACCTTTGCTTTCTAAACAGCCTCTTTCATCTGTCCTTCTACCCTGTCAATCTGTCCCACCATAGCTGGCAAAAAAAGCTGGTCCCCTTCAACAGGAGTGGGTTAGAAAATGGATGGAGGAGAGCAAAAATAAAAATGAAGGCAAACATTGGTATTTCTTGGGCTTCTTTTCTACCTTTTTTTCCAACAAGAATAGCGCAGTGCAGTGGGGAGCTGAAAGTCTGGCCTTGCCTACTGCCCCACCAAAAAATGATTGAAAGTCAAGGCAGAATTAATGTGTGCAGCCCTTTTGCATTGCCTATTCCTGATAAAAGCAGGAGACATCTCTGCAGAGACCATTGCTGAGTGAGGGAGCACGTACTTGAAAGCTCAGCCCTGATTCTTCGTTTTCTGCTCTGTAATGTCTCTCTGTTGATATTGGCCCTTGGGGACTCTTGCTACAAGCACAATTTTCTTTCAAGAGCGTATGCTAATTGTGGCATTAGGGGTGTATTTATGATCCCTAGCTGGCTGTGGCAGGTAAGATGGAGAGGGAAGTGATACTGAGTCTGCAGGCAGACCGTACTCATAAAGCATGATTTTGTGCTTCCCATGCTCTGTGACATCCTGAAGCGCGAGGGATTAGCATAACGAGTAACCTGCCTCAGTGGAATAAAAATTCATCCATGATTTAGGCAGGTGAACCAGCTCCTCAGACCTCAGTGTGCTTGTGCTCCAGTATAATGATTTGAGAGATGGTTTTCATAGGCAGACAGCAAAGCCTATCTTCTGTACTGGGCTTTGGGAAAGAGGGGAAACTGTGGGAAGGTTGAGGGGATGGAATAATTTTACTCTTTTGCTATGATGTCTGTAATCTTTTATTATAAATATATATATATGTATATCATTTATTTAGTCCTGGAAATAATTTCGTTTCTTTCTAGAGTGGTCTTGTGCCCTCATACCTACTCTGTGGTCTACCTCAGAAGAAAAACGCCATGGCCAGAGAGATAGCAGCCAATCAGCCCTCTTTAATGGCTTTCAGTTGCACCACAAGAGATTCAGGTTAGGTATTATGAAAAAATTCATCACAGAAAGAGTGGTGATGCATTGGCACAGGCTGCCCAGAGACGTGATGGGGTCATTATCCCTAGAGGTGTTCCAGAACTGTGGACATGTGGCACTGAGGGACGTGGTTAGTAGGCATGGTGGGGATGTATTGGTGATTAGACTAGATATTTTAGTGGTCTTTTCCAACCTTAATGATTCTGTGATTCTATGACATGCCTCATTTGGGGTCTGCATCTCAGAGACCTTTTAAAGATTGGCTGCCAGCTTTGCCAGACAGATGGGATCAACACTTTATTGCCCACCTGGTATGGCAGCCAACCCTAGAAAGCAAAACCAACCCCACCACAATGCAAAGGCCCTTGTGAATGGCATGTGTTCACACACACCACTATTTTCCATTTAAGATAAACTTTTTCAGCTACGTGCAATACAACTAAAATATTCAGCAGAGGTTGTCCATACGTCTGAATGCCATGAGAAAGAGAGAAGGGCTGGAAATAAATACTGATGTGAAGGCTCAGTGTACCTCAGGTGTATGTGTCACTATTTTATATGCTCTGCTAAAGGTTTACATCCTGATTCTGCTCCCAGCAGCACTGATGGAAATCTGTTTATAATGATGGGCCTGATGTCTGAATCCTACCACTCCAAACATGATGCGTATTTCTGTCCAGTAGGCCGAGCATTTCAGTGCTGTCAGGAAGATCTCTCTTCCTATTAAGCTGGATTTCTTAGGTATCCTCATAAAGATTGCCACAGAATTTCTATCAATGATCTGGGCCTTAAAGTAACAATTTTCAGGCTATTGTTATCATTAGTAGACATGGTGTCTGAATTAGTAACTTAATTGTTATTACAACCAATAAATCTTGCCCTTCTTGGTCCCGTAAAATGCAGCCAGTGGAAAACCCCTTAATAAGAATGATCTCAGTTTGGAGGCAGATCTTGGAAAATCCCTGCAGTGATGGAGGTACTAAAGGGAACATCCATACCCACCCAGAAGGCAGTTCCTGCACTCTCTAACATACTGCAGAAAATGCCTTTTCTGAGACGTATTCTGAGCATGGGCACAGGTTGCCCAGAGAGCTGGTGGATGCCCCATTGCTGGAGACACTCAAGGTCAGGCTGGATGGGGCTCTGAGCACCTGATGGAGCTGTGGGTGTCCCTGTTCATCGCAGAGGGGCTGGACTAGATGGCCTTTAAGGATCCCTCCCAACTCAAACAATTCTATGATTCTCTGGTATTTCGATTTAGAGAAGAATTAAACTGTCATTTAAAATTGTTGAGATGTATATGGATATACAATAAATTTTGTTTTGTTAAATGTATGGCACAGAGGCCTCCAGCATAACTGGTTAATTTTACCATGGATAAGTTGCTTTGAGTTAAGAGAAACACTTACTGGAAGAGTCTCTGTTGTCACAGCAGCACAGGTGGAAAGAAGAGTGCATCTTGGCCAGCCCTTAACATGAGCCCAAGAGATAAGTGTTTCCAGTGCTGCATGCCAGTGATGTAGGGAGATTTGTCTCCTGCCCAAGCTAATGGCAGAGCCATGTCACCATATGTGTGGTTAGTTTCCAGCAGCTCCTCACTTTTTCAGCATGAAGGGAGGATGACAGATTGTGTATTAGACAAATTACTCCTCTCTTGAAAGCAGCAGTCATGGTGATATCCAAGTGCCTTCTTCACTCTCTCTTCACCGAACAATTTCTGCACCATCACTCAAAGCTCTCTGCTTTGCAATGAAGAGGTGGATAGTAAACAACAATTATAGCCCAGCTCCTTTGCTCCCAGCCAGCACAGCCCAAGGCGATGCCTGTATCAGTGAAGGCAGAAGGCTGCAGTCCATTCTGTGATTCTCAGTCCAGCTGGCATGGCACGATGGCCATGGACCAATCATTTTCTGGAAAACAGGGTGGCCACATCCCAGCTGCCTGCTGAGAGCAGCCACAGACAAATACCTGCTAGGGAAGATGGTCATAGGGACAGTGACCGTGTAACCTTACTGCACTTTGAGCTTGTATCCTCCTGACAGAAGTGACTCTGAGGGTCTGCATGGATAACAGGGAGGAAAGCAGTCATTCTCTGCCTGTTGAGGGCTCCCAGGAAAGCCTCCAAACAAGCAGATTCATCAGAATGATAGGCAGGAGGCAGGAACTGATGTCCTCAGGGGAAGCTGAGATGACTAAATATCAGGGTGGACATTAGGAAAAATTTCTTCTCAGAAAGAGTGGTGATGCAATGGCACAGGCTGCCCAGAGAGGTTGTGGAGTCACCGTCCCTGAAGGTGTTCAAGGAACGTGGAGATGTGGCTCTGAGGGATGTGGTCAGTGGGCATGGTGGGATGGATTGGTTGCATGTGGGGATCACAGTGGTTTTATCCATCCTTAATGATTCTGTGTTTCCATAATGACCGGTGTGTCAGGAATAACCCTCTTGAGCTGTTCTCCTCTGAGGACAAACCCACAGTTCCCATCAGCCACATATTGCCAGGGTTTCAGCGCTCCATGTAACCCTGCTCTTTTGTGTTTGCTGTTGCCTCATATCATGCATCTTCCAGCATATCCTTTAGGCACCACCCCAGTCACAGAACTGATTCTTGGATTACCTCTTTAGCTATCATTTCTGCCCTTCTGTTTGCCCCCTCCTCAAACTCCTGCTGCTACTCTGTCACTGTGGATTGTGCATTGCCCTCTAATGGATAGATTTCAGACTGAGTTCCTCACCCAAACTAAACTGTGGGCAGAGTCCTTTGACCCACGAATGAGACACATTACCCATGTCTAAGCCACTTTCTATTCCCTGCTCCTCTTGAATCAAAATAATATTTATATATATATATATATATTAGTGCAGACATCAGTCTGAATGTTGCAGCTATTTTTAAGAGCAGGCCATTATGAATCCTCATTCCTTCGTGTTCATGTATGCTTTAATTGGCTTCAGATGGGAAAGCATTAACAAAGCTGATTTCTGTGATTCCGTGGATCTGGATTTCAGGGTGGTTTTTTTGTTCTTTTTTTATTTTATTTTATTCTTTTTTAGCTTGCTTAATCCTGCTTAAAGTCTTAAGATTTATTTGTATGTTTACAAGATGCTGCTTTTCTCATTATATGTGCATTATAGTCACCATTAAAATAATACAAACAAAAGGAAAAACAGAATGGACTTCCAAGCAGCTAATAATTAATTATGAAGAACTTTTGAAAGGGTGGCTTAGCATCTTAAGCTATTCCTTCTGCTGCCAGATGCATGGGCTTGTTTTATAAACTACAATCAATCTGCCACCGGGGGAAAAACTGCAAAATGAACTCAGTCATCTCTGCTCATTTTCAGTTTCAAAAACTGAAAGGCTTTGGAATATAAAGTATCCTCTTCTTTTAATGTCAGTAAATAAGTTGATCTGTTTATATGGTTTTCAATACAAGTAAACTGCTTGCCATTTAAACAGGCTCAATCAGCTGTGAAAATTGACATTTTTAACCATAAAATCAGACTTCATCCTACCATGATATTAAATATTAAGGAATCATTTAAAGGACAGTATACATTTCAGAGACCTGCCTGGAGAGATGAATGCAGACACATACACACAAAAACAGCCCGCTGGCTTGGGCCCTGCTGCTCCGTAAAAGCCACCTACCAGACTCATTCTGGCATGGTACATCCATATTGCTTTGAGTAGACATTCAACCTTCAAGTTCAACCCTTGGATGGCAAAACCACATCCCTGAGACCAAAGTCCAGGAGGCGCCTGCCTGCCCATGCAGGAGGTCTCTGAGGTTTCCAGTTGGAAACAGGGCATTCCTGCTATCATTTAGACTTCACGACGTCTGTGCACAGTCCTCTGAACCCTGCCTTTTTTTCTTTTTTTTCCCTTTTCCTTCCTTTTCTTCCCGTTTCTATCCAATTTTGGGGACAAAAAAACCCGCATTGCTTCTGAGCAGACTTACAGCTGGCACATCTCTTCACAGCTCAGCACCTCCAATGTTCTCCCTTTGCCAAAGGGGTCTTATTGTGTAAGGGGTTTCTCTCTGAATAGGGTAAAGCAAAACGGCAAAGCAGTGGGATTACTGGGCTGCTGAAGGCAGACAATGGGGAAACAAAGCTCAGAGCAGTTAAACATTTATTTTTCAGAGGGGCACGGATGCCTTTGCACAATCCCTTCTCAAGCACTGTGAAGTTTCTCTAAAACAACCCAGTCCTGCAGCTAGATGCAAACCCAGTGCATCCAAAACCCTTCCATTTCATTTTTAATTCAGAAATCGCACACCTATTTACTGCCACAAAGTTTAGAGGTATTAAGAATCTCACAACAGGCTTTGATGCTTCCCTGCTACAGCTCCTCTGGGCATCTCAAACAACAATTGGTGTAGGTAGTGGATCACAGAATCATAGAACCATAGATTGGCCTGGGTTAGAAGAGAATTTAAAGATCATTGAACTCCAATTCCCTGCCATGGGCTGGCTGCCACCCACCAAATCAGGCTGCCCAGGGCCCCATCCAACCTGGATTTGGTTGCCTCCTGAGATGTGATACTTTCAGTGCTGAGCAGCTGTGGAAATTCAAGTGGGTGCAGTTTGCAGTGATGTGCTTCCATGCTGACCAAACACATCTTCTCTCCACTGTCCCAGACTGACTTGCTTTTGGTTTCCTCAATTCTATCCCTATGCCTGCTCAAAGAGCCTGTGGCTTTTCCTCTAGGGAGCAAGGAAAAGGAATAGTCTCCTGTTTATGGCTTTGGGAGCGATCCATATCCATGGTGGAGTGTGACTCAAAAGAAATAGTCATGTCTGGGAAGCTGGCAGTGCCTGAGTTTGCTTTCTATCAATAAGGTGGCTGTGACTGTGGTTGTTTCCCTTGTAGAAATTTGCACTAGAGTCCCCATGCTGAAAGTTGGCCTGAGCATCACTCACTGATCAAAGAATCATTAAGGTTGGAAAAGACCTTTAAGATCACAAAGTCCAACCATCAATCTATCACCACCATGACCACTAAACCATGTCCCTCAGTATCACATCTACCCTAATGTCTCACTTTTCACAAGCATAGCCCCGCACATCAGGCCTTGGCTTCCTGTTTGCCAAGCTTCCCCACTCTAAGGGTAGGAAAAATGCTAGAGAGAGGGCACTAACGTGTCCCACAGGATCATTTGCTATAAGGCTAGCTCTTGGCGGTCCTTTGTTCCACTACAAAGGCATGTGAGATGGGGTGAAGCCAGTCCCATCACAAGCAAATAAATGTACTGAGTGAATTTTTTTTTAATGGAGTCATAAATAAAGAGCTGTCACTGGAGAAGTCCCTAAAGACACTATTTATACTCTATTTTTTATTTTTTTAATGTTGCCAGCTTCCACAACTTCTACAGAGATGTTAGAGTAAATAGCCTGTGATCCTAAAGATCTTGTAATTGTCTTTAACAACAAGAAGATTTTTATACTTTCATATCAGATGAGTTCCCAATAGACATTCTATTCTGTCTCCTTATTTTATGTAGTGTAGAAAAAAAAATAATCCCTGTCCACAGTATATCTTAAAATGTACATCTTTAGCAATTTCTGACTTAAGGAAGAAACAACTAGATGCCTTTGGGACAGAAAACAATCAGGGTTACCTGGGATTTGGAGCATCCCATAATTCCTGTGCTAGCCACAAGTGAGGAGGGAGGGAAAGAAATGATTATTCTGTTTAATTTAACAAACAGAAATTTAAGCAAAACTTAATCACAGTGTGCAGGTAAATTTCCTGATATGCTATGAGAAGGCTCTTTCATCTTGCAGATTAAAGGCTACCTGGGGAAGCTGTTGCTCAGGAACTTAAAGTGTGCATTAACAATCCTAGCTCAGTGTGGAATGAACCATTTTCACTTTCAGACTGGAGCAAATTTTCTCTCAAGAGAAGAGTTACTACAAGGAGCATTTGTACAGTGTGCTATATGTTTACATCTTGCATTTGGGGCAGAGTGGATTACTTCTCATGCAGTGAGATCCATTAGTGAAAGCTAAATCTCTCAAAATTCAATCCAGAAACAAGTATACGCTCTGAACCATAAGGACTTTAAGCTCCTGGAACAACTTGCTTAAATTCCTCATCATTTGACATCTTTAAATCAAGTCTGGAAATGTTTGTAGAAAATATGCTCTAAATCAGCTCAGAGTTAAGAGCCTGGTGCTCGATTCCCACTGTGGGGATCTCTAGCCTTTGTTATATTAGAGGGAGCACCAAGTGAGCAGAATGGTTCCTCTTGTCTTAAAGCTGCTGAAACCAATGCATCCCACACCACTCTTGACCACCTGCATCAGCCTGTGGAGTATTTTTGATTAATTATGGTTTCTTTATTTCTTAATCAACCTCTGGTTTCAACTCTTAAGTTTTCCCCAGATTCCACCCTTTCCTAAATCTACTTCCAAGCGAATATGACTTCCATTCAAAGTATCTTTGCTGTTGTCTGCACTGTTGATACTCCCCTGATCCAGTCAACTATGCACTGTGGAAGGGAGAGAAACACATCTTTAGATATTGCGACCCTTCTGATGAACATTAGGATGATGTGAAGAGTGCCCTGGAATCCACTGTCTCTACTACCTGGCAACTGGGAGTGTCAAGACGTGCCCACTTCTTAGGATCACAGTTTCCTGCAGGAGCTGTATGGGCAACTCTGTGCTTCCCCTAGCAACAGCTACCACCACTCCTCTCTGAAAACTGGCTTTCTCTCCTCCTTTCCATGTATGTGAACCATCATCAGAACCTCAGTGTTTCATTCTATGCTGTAAATAGATATCCTGCTATTTTCACGTCTGTGTTTAGCCTGTATACTTTTAAACCACCGCTTTTGTGGATCTCTGTTCTCTTTATTTCAGGCTATTATCAAATCAGTGCAAACTCACCATGGAGATGCACACAACACTTCACAATGAGGTAGGAACCATTCAAGCTCTAATTGCTTCTGTTTCTGCTGGAGGTCTATACAAAGACACAAAAGGAAAAAGAAAAAAGAAAAAGGTGTGCTAAGATATGTTCTTTGTTCTGTCTCTCTACTGATAACCTTGGAGGTTATTAAAACAGAGAGTAGAAGTTTAGAAGAGAGTCTGTAGCAAATTTGGAGAAGGGTTTGCAACTCAGATGGAGACCTGAAGAGCCTGGGCAGTCCACCGTACTCCTGGGGGGACTGTAAACTTAACTCGGACTGGTGCATCAATGTGTTTTGCCCAGTGCTGTGTAGTGTAGCCAGATTGTGCAGAAGTACATTAGGCATCTCACTTTACACAGCATGCCCACACCTTGGTGTTTATAAGACTATTTAACAAGGGCAAGCCTGGGCCAAAGGAATGGCAGTCAAGAAATCTCCTGACAGGCAGATCTCTTATGCTAGAGAATGATTTCCAGTGGTTGGTAGCTCTTTTTCTTGGGATATTTAAATCTAAATTTGAAAACAATAAAAATCAGCAGTGGAATATGTCCACCCAAACTATCATAGAAGCACAGAATCTGCTGAGTTGGAAGGGACCCTTAAAGGCCATCTGGTCCAACTCCCTGCAATGAATGGGACACCCACAGTTCCATCAGGTGCTCAGAACTCCAGCCAACCTGACTTTGGGTGTCTACAAGGATTGGGCATCCACTGCCTCTCTGGGATGTTGTAAATCTTCCATCTGTACTGCTATCAAAACCACATGTGGAAAAATGGTAATAGATTTTACATCCCAAGCTATTCTGAAGCTGGCAGATGGCACTGGGTCTGATGGGCAAGGATCTACACAGCCACCTTCCTCCTTACTCCACTACGGGACAGTGGCTTATGGCTGCTACCATAGGAAGAAGCATTTGTTGAACAAGGTGAACAAAGCTGCCTGGATCTTCAGCTAAGCCACTAGGATGTCATTGTGATGCCATCACTGCTTTATATTATCCTGTGCCTATCTCTGTTGACACCTGGAACTGTGACATCCAAGGGTAATTCTGTTGACACCTGGAACTGTGACATCCAAGGGTAATTCAGTATCAGACATTTTAGGTATATAATGGGGTAACAGGTTTTATTAGCAGCATCTAAAGCCTCTATATACAAATTTAATTCTTTTGTGCATAAAACTTCAAGAGTGATCTTGCTGGTTATTGTATCTTTGAAGCACAGAATAGCCTGAATACCAAACTCAAAAGGCAAGTACCAACTGGAAGCAGATGGAATTAGAGCTGCTTCATCGCATGGAGATGTGAAGTGAGGCTGGGTTCAGACAAGGACCTTCTTGTTTACGCTGTTCAGTGTTACTTCTTTTTGAGCCAGCCAATCCATTGTAGTCAGGTCATGTGAGCTCCTGATTATAACAGTAGTCAAAAGCAGAATTGAGAGACTCCAAACAGTAAACGAGGGCACCTTTATCTCTTGACCACTCCTAGAATGGTTATTTCTATGGAATATGCAGATGGAGAGTTATAATGGGGTCCCATCTTACATTTCCAGTTCAAAGCAATTTTTGTTTATCTTAAGCCAGGTCCTAGAAGTTACAGTCTGAAGATGATGGCAGCTGCAGTGGGTCTATAAAGTTACAGATCTTTTTAAAACAGAGGAGAACCTTTGAAGAAAGCAGAAACAAAGAGGCTGAATATAGGTCGACTTCCTGATCTGTCTCCCTCCTACTTATCAGGGCTCACACCCTGTCTCATTCCCTTCATGCTCTCTATGCTTCAAATGGCTGAATAGTTACAGTGAGTAAATCTGTCGTTATGGCTTTACTCAGCATTCATCTCAGCTTTCCTGTGGATACCACTTGTGGGATCCTAACACTGCAGACCTGAGACGACTTGCATAATTTGTGTTCATATGAACAGAAGCTTTTGAAATGTTACAGAATCAGAATGCATTTTGAAATGTTACAATCAAATAATCCCATCTGTGGTTGGGAGCTTGTAGCCGGCTGACTTACAGTTGCCTTTTTGCAGCAATTACAGAATTTCCGTGGTAGGAAGGATTTTGGCTGAGCTACACCTCCATCCTCTCAGCTTTCAGCGTACTCACAAGACGAGATTCATAAAGACAATGGGAAATTCTGCATTTTGCATTTTAATTATCTCCAGGAAGACTTAGTGACAGCATCTCCTACTGCCTTCAGAACCTCTCCAATCTCCCATACTTCAAAATCTCTGTGAACTTCCAAGGTGACAGGATGGGATTTTTATCTCTAGACTTTCCTTTACTTTTGGGCAATTCAATTGCTTCATTAAATACAGTGAAGACTCAGAAAAAAAAATCCTCCTCTTCTTCCAATTCAAGCTTTGCTCATCCTGCTGATAATGAAATACGCTGTTGTCTGGTTCCTGCGATGAGTGGCATTTTTGACTGTAAGTGGGACACAATGAAGCCTTCATCAGCATGGCCAATTAAGATAGAAATGTCCCGCTGTGTATCTGGACTGTATTTTGGAAGTATAGGTAAAATTTTTTTTACAAAATAGGTTTCCGTGGATCTGGCTTTGAGATCTGAATACAGGTTAATAAGGGCTTCCTGAATGCTGGTCTCCTCCTCCTGACACTGGTGAGGGCTGCAAAGTGTTTCTGAAAATCAGACCCATTGCTGAAATGTGCTGCCAGACAGAATTTGATAGCTATTGTAAAAGTTCATTAGACTGAAGCCAAAAAAAATCCCCGTCTGGTTTGGTGCAAAGCTCCTGTTCCCCTGAGTGCCTTTGGCTACAAATTCTGCATATTCTAATTTTAAAGTACCATTCATTTTGTATTTGGTGATAAATGCTTTCCTGCATAAGAGCCTTTTGATTGCTCTGCTAATTAAAGTGGGTAGTTTCCTTTTATGCTAGGTGGCTGGGTTTCTGGGTAACTGCGGTGCACAGGGAACAGAGAAGGTTATCTGGCAGCGTTTATTACCTTCCCTCTCATCTCCAACAGGTACTTGTTCTGGAGCTCCACATTCTCAGTAAGGAAATGAATCAGGGAAATGAGGAATTTACCACCCATCCCTCCATGCCCACTAACCATGTTCCTCAGTGCCATATCTCCACGGCTCTGGAACACCTGCAGGGACTGTGACTCCACCATCTCCCTGGGCAGCTGTGCCACTGAATCACTGCTCTATCAGCATTTTCCTTAATATCTAACCTAAACCTCCCCAGACACAATGTAAGGCCATCACCTCTCATCCTATCACTGTCACCTAGGAGCAGAAGCCAACCCTCACCTCACCACAACCTCCTCTCAGGCACTTTAGAGAGTGATGAGGTCTCCCCTGAACCTCTTATTCTCCAGGCTGAACAACCCCCAGTACCAAACAAAGCACCAAGGTGCAGCCTCACCAGTGCCAGTACAGAGGAACAGTCACCTCCTGCTCCTGCTGACTGCACTC
This sequence comes from Excalfactoria chinensis, assembly GCF_039878825.1. Taxonomy (NCBI): domain Eukaryota; kingdom Metazoa; phylum Chordata; class Aves; order Galliformes; family Phasianidae; genus Excalfactoria; species Excalfactoria chinensis. Next base: position 136,291,075 of record NC_092826.1, read on the forward strand.
TCTCTGACACAAGCCAGGATGCCACTGGCTTTCTTGTTCCTCTTGGCTAGTAAATGGTTTAAAAGCCATTTGATGGCTTTGAAGTCCTGGAGACAGAAGTAAGAATGGAATTTCCACATTGTTCTTTTTTTGCCTTGAGTATCTATTGTGGTCAGCATTAATATTAGTGGTTGTGGCATGCAAACGTGATAAGAAACTCATTCTGAATTCTGCTTTAATTGCCAAGCTATAACATATCTTCACTTCTGCAAAAAAATGACTCTCTCTTGATCTGAAATATTAAGGAAAACATAAAGGAATACCCAGAACAGAAATAACCATAGCCAGCCAGGGCAATCTCTTAAGAAAGTCTCTGGGGATGGAGGTGTTGCTACCGCCCATTGTTCTTCTAGGCTGGACTTCTCTCATAGGTATGAGGGCAAGCTATCAAAGAAGGGCCTTGAAACATCTCAGGTGGTTATCTGATAAAGGGCACTTCTGTAAGCAAAGGGAAATACTATGACTAAAACTTTCAAGCGAATGGGGCCTACAGAAGGCAGAACAAACTGTCAAGGAGAACATGTGATAGTGCTTGGGTCTCTCTGGAAGGACACGGCTTACATCTTCAGCATGCTCTGCATGTGAAACCATGTTCCTGCAGGTCTCTTAGTCTGTTCTGTAATCTGTGTAAGGTGTTCACGTGGCTCAGGAGTGTTGTTATAATGCAGCATTACCATCTTGATCCAAAAAAGCTAAATATCATGCTCAGAACCCAGTTTCCCACCCTGAGCAGCAACAGAAAGCGTGAGCCTTGCAGGCAGCGAGGGAGAGCAACCATGGATGCAGTATCTGTATATAGGGTAACTTCTTTTGGTCAGATCCCTAAAGCTAGAGAGGCCATAAAGTGAAATTTTTATAACAGTGCCATTTCAGGCTCCAAAGGAACAGAGGGAACCCAAACTGAAACTCTTTATATCTTAAATGCTTTGATCTTCCCAGGACTCTACATACATAAACTGGGAACATTTAAATCTTCCTCCCCAATTGAACAGATTCTTTGAGCCTGGATGTCGGTGTGTGCTGATACTCCATAACTGTGTCTGCTTGAGATCATGTAAAAGAAGAAAAAAAAAGGAAAAATATTGCCCTGTTATTGGAGACATCATTCCCTGCTTGATGTACGAGATGGAATCAGTCCTACACGCCATGCAACATACTTTAGAACTAATGCAGGCTGCATAGCATGCTGCATTAGTTCTAAAGCCATACCACATGCACTGCACTGACTTGCCCATAGTAATCAGGTTTTTTCTTTTATAACCAACACACCACAGATTGTCTGTATTATTTCCCCAGCACTATCTCTCCTGTTGGTTCTGGGGCAGAGCATCATCTGATGGAGAGTGGCTCATCCCTAAAGACTTTGATACCGTAGATGTGATGCCAAGAGGGTTAAATACCAGGTTCTGAAACCTCCTGTAAAACGGAGAAGGAACCAGGGAAAAAGAAGAGAGTGTGAATCTAACAGTGTGAGTCTAACCCTTGACCATTGTGGTCATGATGGCTGTAGCAATTCATCATTACCAGACAATCTTACATAGGACATAAATGTTGCTCACTTTCCACGGACATGATGCTACCTGCTCTGTGGAGGTGAATGAGCTATTTTAAAGCTGCACTTCCGAGTAACATGTTGCTAATAGGTAGCCAGCAGGCCCGGGATAATAAATATTCTGCCAAATAATTCCAGAAAGCAGAATTTCTAGGATATTGTGGAATCATCACAAATCCTCCTAATAACGCGTTTCAAATCTGGCTGCATTTGTTCTCTGTAACAGTAATTTCAGAGCACCCGCAGAGCTGATGTGGATCTGGGGAGCTGTTTAACACATGGCTCCTTTCAAAAGCTGGGTGAGAAGAGCTGCCTGTTGGATACTGGACAAGAAGTCATGTAAGGATGTGTTGGGTGTTCAGGCAGCCTTCCAACCCAGCACACTTCTGGATTGAGTTCCTGAGCCTGATCAACTAAAGGTAATGGTTAATATGGAAATATGTAGATCAGAAAATGCTACAGTTTTGGTTCAGGCAGGTTTCTAACCATAGGAAGAGGAATGGACAGAGGGCTTTTTTAAGTCTAAGACAGCAAGATTGGGCATGCACCCTTCTAGTACCTAAAGGGAGCCTATAAACAGGAGGAGAGTCAACTCTTAGAAAGGGTAGTTAATGGCAGGACAAGGGGAAATGGTTTTAAGTTGAAGGAGGGAAGATTTAGGTTGGATGTCAGGGGGAAGTTCTTTACTATGAGAGTGGTGTGTTGCTGGAACAGCTGCACAGAGAGGCTGTGGATGCCCGGTCCCTGGAGGTGTTCAAGTCCAGGTTGGATAGGGCCCTGGGGGGACTGGAGATTCATGATCCTTGAGGTCCCTTACAACCCAGGCCATTCTGTGATTCTGTGAGAGATGAGTCACAGGCCAAAACTCTGCTACTAAGGTGTAAAGTAGAAGTAGTCGCAGGCTCTGGGGACAGTGCTATTGTCTGGATTAGAAGAAAGTTCACTTCTCTGATTACCTAATCGAATCGTGTAAGCATTATTGTATATTTTAGGGAAAGAACAATATCATTCTGTATTTCTTTTATAATTCAGTCAACGTCTGCATCCCATTATGTTGATTTTCCATGACTGGGTACTGAGGTCACCGGGAAAGCCATTACAATCATCTGCAGCTCTGCTAAAGCCAGGAAAGTTGGACTCGCTTAAAATAGGTTCAAGATTTCTTAGCCTTCTAATGACTGTAAGGATGTGGTAAGGATGTGGATCCCCATAGGACCTTGTTACTTAGATACTCAACAGAGGTGATGTGAAGACTTTTGGTCTATTCCTCCCTTGTGAAGTTTGAGCATTGTTCTTCACCTGCATACAGCTTAGCCCTTATAACATCTAGTCCTTGTAAACACATCTCATTGGCAGTGAAACCCTTATGCCATAATGGTTTTTTGCCTTTTGAATGTGAAGGTAAGCTCATTGAAATACTCATAGCCACATCTTCGAGATTAAGTAGAAAAAGTTCTCCTTGGCTTTGATGGACAGTAGTTTGTGATTCATGTCATGCAGTCCAAACAGGGAGGCTAATTTTGGAAGAAATGGTTCTTTCTGTTCAGATCCCACTGGTCATTTCTCATAATGACAAGCACAAGTGAGTTGGGTGCCTTTCCTAGACATGGACACATTTCCTGTAGGATGCTTAATGATGCCCTAGTCAGAAATCAGACAGACCCCTTAATTCTATTGCTAGTACTGTGAACAGGGAAATTTGCTGTACTAAGAATGTAACGGTAAAGAAATACAAATCAATATACATCTAATCTAAGTTAAACGGAGCTTTAGGGATTAATCAAATCTTAATGATAGTCCAAACCACACAGCTATAGCTATTTCTAAATTCACAGGCTGAGCATTCAGAAGGGTACTGGGAACCAAATATCACCTTTTTGTATTACTGTAATTAAATATTACACATTCATAACCCTTTCAGATGTAAATTATTAATGTGTGTAGTTGTACCTTTAATGAGGACAAACTCTTAGGGACAGACTCTACTGCTGTTATTTATCTTGTCCCATTTTCCACCAGGAGTTCTCTTAACTAAAGTGGGATGGTTCATCTGAGAAGATGCTATTCATTTGTATTTATTTTTGGAAGAGTGCATAACATGTTAGAGTATGCATTCAGTGAGGGAACAGAGAGGTCTGAAACAGCTTGGAGCCCAAGATCAACAGGCAAGAAAATATAAAATAAAAGAGAAGAAATGGTGGTGCAGGGAAAAAAAATAAAAAAAATAAAAAAAATTAAAAAAAAAAATGGAGAAGCATAGTGGTAAAATTTACAGCTCACATCACTCCTATGTCCAGAATAGGTGACAAAGAATTTCTGAAGGTCGTAACTGAATTAGGTGACTGGACACCGTGAAGGTACATGACAAGTTAGTGTTAGCAGTAGTATTATTTTGTGGGCTTAGCTGTGGATCAAGGTCTTACTTTGCTAGGCACCATATAAACCCAGCTCAAGGTGAGAGTCCTTGCACTGTTATCCTTCAGTTAAACCAGTGGTGAATGTAAAACCATCCATATAAAAAGTGAAAAGGAATTTCAGTACATTGCTTATTTACAGGTGCAGCCCTAACATAGGAGTTGCAATGATAAGTGGCAGGGGATCTAGAGCTAATTCAAAGATTGACTTGATGAGGTTTAAAAATCTTCTATTAATTAAAAAGCATTAATTAAAAAGCATTAATTAAGGCAAAACAAACTGAGCTATGTTGACTTACACTGGCTCAGTACAAGTCCTCTGCAGGGGCTAGTGAATGTTTATCCCTACAGCCACTAATTACAGGTGCCTCATCCTCTCCCACCTGGAGAATCAGAGCTGCTGTCAGCGATGAAAGGGAGCTAACAGCTCCCTGGTTGAAATAATGCACAAGGAAAGATTTGTTAAAAAAGGGAATGCAGAAAGCTTCAGAAACAATGAAGCATCCTAGTCACAACACTGACCAGAAAAAAATATAAATATCTGAACTATTATTGTACTAATCTCTCTCACCCTTCCATCAAACAGCCCAACAGAAGGTTAGGATATGTTAGAAATAGGATGGAGTAAATTTCAGTGTGGTATAAAACCAAGGCTCCTCTCTCATCTGGAATGCTATATGTCACTGCCAAGGGAATTAAAGGATGTTCAGATAAGGATGACAAGAATAATTTGAGACCTGAGGAAAAAAAAAAAAAATCTTATATGGTGAGAGATTGAAAAGATAAGTGGTGTTTACAGTAGAAGGGAGCTAAATAAGAAGGGCTGTGATAAAAGCTCATGCTGTCAGGGCTGTGGGAGGGGAATGGGGAAGAGGAACCCAGGAGATATGGGCAGTGGTGCCACCAAGCCTGCTTGGAAAGGAGTGAGAAAGGGTGGAGAAAAGAGTAAAAGAGTACACTATCAGAAGCAGTAAAAAAGGTATTTAGTGGTCTCATTATTTTTTCAATAACTTCCAAACAAAGTCAAGAAATAAAAGAGTAGAAGGCAAGAAATGAAAGGTTAACGAGAAATCATAGAAAGGTTTGAGTTGGAAGGGACCTCCAAGATCCTCTAGTTGCACCTCCTCTGCTGTGGGTAGGATGTAACTGTGAGAAATATGATGGATTTGTGAAGTTCAGTTCCACTGAGTGTTGTAGATATCTAACAAGATTGATAGAGAAACTGACCATTCTTGAAAGTTGGGTGACATACTATAAAAAAGTCCCCCAGAAGTGCTAACTACCTGTATTCTTTTGTCACACAATGCATGCTGATCTTCCCAAGAGGAGCCAGCCTCCAGCATGAGTCTCATGCTGCCTTTGGTGCCATCCTTGCTCTGGTCAGGAGCTCAGTATTTCCACTTCCCCACTTCATTCAGGAAAACATTCCAGCAAGAGGCTAAATTAAGTTTAGCTAAAAGCATTTCATTCAGATCCACTAAAGACAGTTATCCTATGTTGGATAAATACCCACTGGGTTTTAAGAACATATTTATCTGAAGATTAAGTACAAGACGGAGCTGTTTATCCAGTGGGGCAAGTGGATTAACAAAGGTGAAAACTGAAGCATCTATCCTATTATACTAGAGCTGATGACCTAATTTTGTTACTTTTCTGTCTCAATTTATTCTAAATCACCATTCACCTGCTTCTCCTGTCTAAGCGAAGCTGCTGACCTGAGTCTGCCCAGTTTAAGAAAGGGGAACTCAGTTTAAAATTGGTCACTAGGGTCAGTGATATTAAAAATGCCTTGAGAATGTGAGCTGGGGTCTCTCTCACCTTTCCTTCTTTTTGGTCTGCTCCCAGAACCCCATCTTTCTCCCTGTATTACAGACTCTGTAGCCCTTAAATCTTTAGTCTTGCCCTCCCACTGAAACTTAGGTATATATCCATTTGTCCAAAAAGATTCCTTCAAAGTTCCTCCATTCCATTAGCCAGTAGAAGCAAGTGGTTCACAGCTGTTCAGTTGCTTGAAGAAAGGTGTCCACTGCCATCTGAGATGGTCTAACATCTCCTACATTCCACTGAGGAGAATGAGTAGATTTTATATTGTATCTACCAGCTCCATCCTGTTGTCGTGGATGTCTTGGGTATGAGTAAAAGAAATGGGGATGTGGAAGCATTCTGGATGCAAATTTAGACTTTCAAAGCAAAGGAGCTAAGTGTCAACTCCATCAACTTTCAGCTTATTTATCTGAGTTCGTTTGAAGGCAACAGACATATTTCTTCCAAATCCCCATTTGAGGTAATATTATTACACATACCATCAATGGCATGGCATCCCAAACTGGCCACAACAGTCTCACCTGCTTTAATCACAAGTCTAGCAAAAAATCTCACCTTTGTGTATCACTGAGAAGATAATCAACATCTCTAATTTGTCTCTAACCAGGAAAAAGCTTCTTTGTTGTTGTTGTTACTTTCATGGAAGACAACTGGTATCCTAGAATAAGGATTAATTCTTCTAGGCATTAGTAAAATGCATCCAATCCTGAATTTGTTATTGAGTGGGGCTTTGATCAGAAGACCTCCAGTGTTTCCCCATCAACCTAAACTGCCCTCTCATTTTGCTTTTTGTGCAATGATGTTGAAAATGATGAATTAGCTGGAGAAAACAAGAATGAGAAGCAGACTCTAAGGCCAGGGAACTGTTCTGAGGAGGAATCAGAATCATTAAGGTTGAAAAAGATATCTAAGATCATCTAGTCTGACAATCTACCTACCACAAGTATTGCTCCACTAACCACACCCCTAAATACCACAGATACTCATTTCTTGAACAACTAATGAATGATCATCAACTCTGCTGATGGAAACTTCTTCCATGGGGCAGAAGATACAAAGGGTAAAAAGGGGAAAATAAAATATCCCAGTGGCCTAAAGTTGAGAAGCATTGTCAGTAACAATAGGGCTCCAGATATCCATCAGGAAAGCCTGGATTACCTCACAAGTTGAAACTGCGTGGAAATGGGATGAAACTGTAATATCCTGGCTGTATGACCTTGCACATTCCACTAATTCCTGCCATAATCAAAAATTCTACGGATTCACTGAGGCTGCAGAGGATAAATACTTGAATGTTGTGTTTAATCATGTCTGAGCTACCAACGTCATGTCACGTCATGTCAGACTAATGCAATGCTGACATGTATCAAGAGACACATTGCTAGCAAAGATACAGCTGTATTAATGCCATCATACAGGCAGCTGATGAGCCTCTCCTGGAACAGCATGTACAATTCCCGTTGCTGGTGTTCACATCTGATGAATTAAGATTGAAACAGGAAGGACCACTGATCAGGGAAACGAGCAAACTGCTTTAGCAGAGGAGATTGCAAATTCCACTTCTTCAGCCTGGGAAAGACAAATGTATTTAATGGCTGCTTATAAATGTATCAGGGAGGTAAGCATCAAGGGGGATGGACCTATTAGCCTGCAGGACAGCATTACCAAAGGAATAAACAGGAAGGAATTGGCCATAAATATAAACTAGTAAGTAGGAAGAAGCGTGCAAGTGGCAGGAGAAGTAAGTCCCTGTAGCAGCATCTTGGAACTGTGAAGGGGAAAAATCTGGTTAGATGGAAGCTGGAGCATGACCATTTCTGAAAGGGGAGATGAGGAATCTGACACAGCAGGAACTTGTTTAGAAAATAAAATGCAAAAAAAAAAAAAACAAAAAACAAAACAAAACAAAACAAAACAAAAAAAACCACAGAGGTACCTTTTAACCTGGTGTAACCCTATTCCAAGTTTGTTGGAGGCCTAGGCAGCCCTGCCCACAGCAGGGGTTGGAACTCAATGATCTTTAAGGTCCCTTCCAACTCAAGCCGTTCTATGATTCTGTTTATTTGTTTTAGTAGTTCCATTGCTCACAGTAGCACTGCATGGACATGAAAGGGGAAAAGTTAGCTGTAGGATGTCTTCTAGGCAAATCTCCAGCATCTAGGTTAAAACAAAACAAAAAATTCCTCCCAAACGTGTAGCGCTACTTTTGCTTATCTATTTTTAAGTTCCAAACCCGTATGGAGCCCAAGTCCCCAGAAAGCCCCAAAGGTTACAAACTAAGGCAGGGCCTCTTTTTATGTTAGATGCATTTTATGATGTCTCGGGATACTTTGCAAACAGGGCCAAGTCACAGAATTAAATTCACAATATGCTTTTAGCGTTTGGTTGATATATTAAACTGGATTATAGACTTGTATCATAGGAAATTATACTCGCGCTTTAGTTCCATTAGCCTACTTTAAACATTGGTATTAAAAGCGGATACTTACTTAAATACCAAACTGTGCCGGGTTATAATCTGTTTCTCTGATATCGTAGATCATTTGCAAACCACAAAGCCCCTTTGATCTTGTAGAATGCTCAACTGAACTTAAAAGGAAATTAAACGCAGAGCTCAATTTTTCATTAAATTGTCACCCACTGTTTTAGAGTTATGACTCTTCAGATCTCTTTCTTCTAACAGGTGGACAAACAGAATGTTAATACTGTGGTATCTGTGGAGTTATAAAATCTGTACTGTGCAAGACGTTTTCTAATTATTGCCACTTCTTTATTAGCGCCTTTAGCTCTCTTTTTTTTTTTTTTTTTTTTTTTTTTTTTTTTTTTTTTTTTGGCATAAAGTCTTGGGACACAAAAACGCCGCTGAAAAATCAGGTCTTCAAAAAACTGGGGACAATTCTGAAGCCTCAGATGGCTCCAGGCAATAAGAGCTAAAAAGACTTTTATAAAAGTGGAGCTGCAAAAATCAGGACTTATGTGCAATTAAAGAAGTTCGTGATGGGAGCTGTGACTTTGTAAAACAAGATATGCTCCTTAAGATCGGCAACAGAGATGCAGACTTTGATTATGAATCTCAAACTGCCACATTAAATCTTGATAGTACTCCTGCCAGTATCCATCTCACTGAGCCTCACCGAGAAGGATCACAGCAATCATTGTGAACCCAGCACCCCAGCTCCCCAAAACCTGTGCCGTGCCTTCAAGAGCCTGTATCAGGAAGATGGGTGGTAGGAAACATAGGTGTGTGTTTCTTTAGTTTCTTGCTATCTCATCCTCAGAGAAATGATCTGTTGCTGCTCCATCCAGACTGCCTTTGGTGTCTTTAATCCCAAAAGTGGCAGTGCACCATTTTAGGCTTTAAAGCTTCCAGCTTTGGCAAAGATCGTGGTCACAATGGATAAACTTACCAAGCTGCCTATTAAGAACACAGCCTGATGCTGAAGATATGGCAAAGAATGGCTGGAGGGGAAAGAGGGAGAGCAGGAAGAGGGCGAGAAAGAGATCGGGAAGCTGTTTAATGCTTTTGTTTTACTAACATCCATTTGCCTAGACCAGGATTAGAGCTGAGTTTTGCTAAGAGGTAGGCAGATTTAAAAGCTGACTTGGATCTGAGAACTACCCACAATTCAAACTCTTATTTATTCAAACCAGAATGTTTCTGGTGGTGGGGAATGGTTGTGGTGAGCAAGGCTGATCTGTATCTGTAGCATTTTGTCTGAATCAAGCTCATTTCTCTGCTTCTCATTTCTCTGCTGTGTTGCTGGATTTTGCTTGCAACTGCGATTTTTTAACATTATTATCTTTCCTTTTCATTTACAGCAGTTGAGTAGATGGAGGAGTTTTGATGGGTTCTGCCAAGTCCAGTGAGTCTTGTCCTTGGAAATCTTCACTTTTTTTTGGTTGAGATTTTGGATAAATCTCACTCTGGTTACAGAAAACCTCCTCCTTTGAGAAGTTGGATGAGCTCTTGTTTGCTTGCATGGCCCCTCCTCTCTCCCAGGAAATACATTCAGCTCTAAGATTTTACTCTGTGAGCAGCCTCGTTGCCTCTCTGGGCTGCTAGGAACAGCATGCTGGCTGTGTTTAAAACCATAAAATCAGAATCATTAAGGTTGGAAAAGACCACTAAGATCCTCTAGTCCACCCATCAACCCATCAGCTCACTTACTGCTCTTCTGCCAGAGCCCCAGTGCTCTGACAGGTTGAGAAATGGAGAGCAGGAGATGTCTTTGAACTGTGCAAAGAAAGAAACCTAGATGGGGAGACACTCCTTTCATCTCGAATTTCAATGAGTCTGAGAAAGCACAGCTATTACTTCCCCAAAGATTTCCAAAGTACTGGACAGATGCATTTATTGTATCAATACAGTCAATGTTAGTACAATATCAATTACAGGCAACTATTACCTCTGAGTTTGGAAGTGAAAGAAGACATTTTGTGTGCCCTCCTTCCACAATGTGGGAAGGAGTGGTACTTTAGTACTTCAAAAAGAGATGGATTAAGGCGAAAGGGTCTGAATCTCTATGTCCAAGGCCTAGTGATGAAGAGAATTATAAGAGACTGCAAGTAATGATGTCAGCCTAGGCTTGTTTTATCTGAGCCCTGAAGAAACTACAGGTTTTAGCTGTAGCCCAGTGGAAGAAGGCCAAAAGAGGTGCCTTCTCAAGGTAGTAGCTGATCTGAGAAACATTCCAAACCAAATCATTACAATCGTCACAAATCTGTGGATCACAGAATCATAGGATCATGAAATCGTTAAGGTTAGAAAAGATCACTAAGATCATCGAGTCCAATCATTAACCCGTTCCTACCATGCCCACTGACCACATCCCTCAGTGCCGCATCTCCATGGTTCTGGAACGACCCCAGGAATTATGACCCCAACACATCTCTGAGCAGCCTGTGCCACTGCATCACCACTATTCTTAATATCCAGCCTGAGATCAATTCTAACAAATGTCCTTTCCATGCTCTCCACACCTGAGTGAGAGCAATCCTACTGATATGGGCTTTGTTGATCCTGAACAATTTGTCTACCTGGTTGGTTTGAAAACCTTCCATTAAAGGCATATAAAGGAATAACTGTCTTTCTTTTGAGGTTATTATGCCTTGGGTCAGACTCCCATTGACACTCTTTCCCAGTGGAAGATGGAACAAGATGAGGAATTTCTGTTGAGATCTTGCTCATTGAAGAGCCACTGGGCTTCGTCATGCCAGGAACTTGCATTGTGTACAAAGACGCCATCCCTGACTATAAATTACCTATAAGATGAGGCTGAAACCACCTGTGGTTTACCTGTGGGTGCAAACACAGAAGAGAAGCACAAGGCAACAGCATAATACTTATAACTAGTTTGAAACAGCCACAAGTCTCTTGGCCACATCTTCCCCACTGTAGTGTTTTAGCTATTGTGTGCAAATAAAGAGCAGGGAAGAGAAGCTTCTCAAATGGCACTGCAGAAATAATAATAATAATAATAATAATAATCTAAAAAATCTCTACACTTAGCCTCCATTAGTCTTTAGTGTTAATTAGATCTCCTGGGAACTCAAACAGTCTTCCAGAACAGACTTCTGCTGGGAGACAGAGTATGGATTGGAGAGAAGATGATCATTCTTTGGGAACAGAAGGCTCAGAAGCCTCCTCAGATAATTGGCAGGTCTGGTTTACTTACAGGTTCCCTGAAATATACCTGTCGGACTAGGTGGGAGATCCAAAATTCAGAAAATCCAATACAGAGGGTTACCTTTTCCTTTGTGACAAGATTTTTTAGCTTGGAAAACAAAGGCTCTGTACAAACTAACACTTAGCCTCTGTGAGTTAGTTCTTGAAGTCTCATTAGGGCTCTGACTACTATCGATGACGTGTCTGATATGCCTCATGCTTAGGTTCAGCTAATGACCAACAGTTAGGCCTTAACCAGCACTACTGAGACTTTGAAGTGAGATGAGACACCCAGTGCACAGAGGTGCAGCAAGTTTCCTGATACGTTTCTAGGTACTTCAAAACTTGTTATAGCAGGAAATACTCTCTTCAGAGGGATGACCATTTGCATCATGGTGCTTAAAGGGTCTCGACCCATTTAAGCAAGGGGAACAGTTTACTGACAAGTATAAAACTTTACCCAGTCTTCCAGTCATAAGAGAACAAGGCTACCAGTATATTATGCAACTACACCACATAACATCCAGACAGAATATGTTATTAGGATTTATTAGGTTTTAATCCTTTTTTGATTAAAAATTATAAATCAGCTCATGTTTGATGTTAACCTATAAATGCAGAGCACATGTTAAGCAAGGCGCAGTGTACACAGCCCCTGGGCACGCACGGAGAAACCCACCATGCCACTTCTATTGCTTTGCAAAGAATAATGGACCCCATCAAAGAGTGTGGCCCACCCTGTGCTGGGGACATGGCTTTCAAGAGGTTAACTCTGAGAGATGGAGTGCGCTAAGCTGTTGTGTTTGATTTATTGTCCCTCCTTTCTTTTTGTTTCTCCTTGAAACATAAAAGCGTGCAGCCCACAGACTCTTGACATTTCTTTTAAATGCTCTTGTCATTCAGAAATTGCCACAGTCATCTCCCGTAACTTTGCACTTAGTGTTTCCAGCTTGCTTGGGGTTACTTGCAGAAATTGAAAAGGAAATAAGAATAGATTAAAGGGCTCAATCCTGAAAGGTAGAGAGTCTTCTAGCTCTGAACCACCACCGCACTTAACCATTTACTTAACTTCAAGGGTGCGAGAACTGCGGTACCACCAAGTGAATTATAATCTTGAGAATCGAATTGTGAAGATGTCTGCAAAATAAACAACCACTCTAGATGCTGAGGGCAGGTGACACGGTGGGATTTTTAAAGGATCTTGTTGATTTACAAGCACGGTTCTGACTTGCACTGGAACCTGCCACTTAAAAGCTTTTCTAAAAATCTCCCTCCAGATTATTTGGGTTAGGTCCCTGGGATCCTTGAATTCTCTTTTGCAGAGCAGGACTGTTTTTCTGCTCATCCTGACCCATAGGCATCCTTATCTTTGATGGATATTAATGACAGATGAAGAGTCTTCTGGCGCTTGAGGCAGCTGAAGAGGTTTACAGCTTGTTATCCCAGGTCCAGACATCTCAGCTGGTAACTCACACTCTGGTCTTTGTAGTCACTAAGGGTTAAGAATAAAAGTTGAGGGTTAAGAAAATCACAGGCTTTGGGGAAAGCATCTTTATTTACTTCAACACAGAGCAGGAATGCCAGGTGAAGCTTTCATCCATTTATGAGCCATTGAAGTAACAAAACATCCTTTAGCTCTGTTAGCTACACATACGGACAGGGACAAAGGCCATCAACTTGGAAATAGCACTACATGCAATATGAAAGCAAGAATAATATCACCCACAATGTTGACTTCTGAAAGATTGCCTGAGGGAAGACACCTATTGATAAGACAAGAGGTGATGGCCTCAAGCTGCAGCAAGGGAGGTTCAGGATTGGATATTAAGAAACATTTGTTCTCAGAAAGAGTGGTGATGCAGTGGCACAGGCTGCCCAAGGAGATGGTGGAGTCACCATCCCTGGGGGTGTTCAAGAAATGTGGAGATGTGGCACTGAGGGATGTGGTCAGTGGGCATGGTGGGGATGGGTTTCTGATTAGATGATTTTAGTGGTCTTTTCCAACCTTCATGTCTCTATGATTCTACTGGGACCTGCCCCAGTTGCTGCCAGTAAAGGTCCTACTGTTCTGACCAAGTGATGATAATGCTTCGTTTGACTTATCACCTGCTTTCAATCTTATCTTCAACTCATCTCCATGAAACATTCCCAGTGCCCCAGTATCTTTTTTGGTGGAATTTATTTTATGTGACTTCTTCTTCCAAAATCCTTTCTTTTCAGCCATGATCGCTATGAAAACTGAATATTAGCCAGCTCTTCCAAGGACATGTGGAACTCATATTTCCTAGCACAATCCTGACAGTTCACTGGGCAAGAATTTTTATTTTTTCTCAAACATGTCATAAATTGGAATCAAAATCTTAAGTTTTTAAAGTTCCTTGTGGCTGAAAGCAGCAGTTACTCCAATATAAAGGCCATGCAGGAAGAGCATGACAGAGTGGTGGCAGACAGATGGAGGTTTCAGACCTCCTCATGCTAAGGGAAAGGACCCAAGCCTTCAGTTTCTTGGGTAAGTGCCTGAAGACAAAGTTACAACAGAAAATGTGGTCCCTTCTCTTTTCACTGTACTCTTCCAAATGCTGTGCTTCTGGAGTCCAGAGCATTCCTTGCCTTCTGTCTAGGACATTTTGGGCCAAGCATCAGTGCTTGTGGAGGTCACATTTTATGACCCAAATTAACTTAATGAAAACAAGATATGCCCAGACACAGGGAACGGCAAGACTTCAAGGAGTCTCCTAGGAAGCTTTGCCATGGAGATCAAGACTCTTACAACTTTACAGGCACCCATGTGGGATGGCATCATTTCTTCTCACAGATCGCTCGGTTCAACTGAGGCGTCTCTATTCAGTGCAATTGCTGTTTTAAATGCTGCCCTTTGTGATTTGCAAGATGAGGTCTCAGGTGGCTTCAGGAAGCTGTGCTGCAGTGAGGAGGCACAGTTTTCTCTCAGCAATCCCAGGTAAGATAGCAGTGACAAGTGACATGAAAGGTGCATTTTGCATGACGTATGTGGAAAAGCCAATTACATGTAATTAATGTTGGTTAAATGCTTTGAAGATGAAAAGCTTTTATGTAAGTGTGATTAACATCAATTCTGTTGAAATGATTGTCTTTCTAATGTTTTAAGAAGCTTAATAGCATGCTTCAGTTCCTCAGTGTTTGTCTCTGAGATATGATGACCCCATACAAAGCATTCACTGGAAAACTGTACAAGAAATACCTTCAGTGGGAGTTGATGTTGGCCACAGACCAAGAATCAAGACTGAGACACTGTGGTGCAGAGATGATTCACTTGTCAATAGCTCAATCTCTTGCAAAAGTTCCTAATCAGCACTCCAGTTAAGTGATGCTTGAGTGTTGCATTCATACCAGGTCTTAAATTTTGAGTGCTCACTGCAGGATGGCTTATGAAGCCTGCAGAAAGAGTCTGTGCAGATTGGGTTCAGCTTTAGAAGGGGCATGATGAGGAACACCAGCTTACACTTAGCAGGTACCTGGGATCTGGCACAAGACCCAACAGGCAACTCCAAATGGGATTTTCGCCACCAATTTCAATGAACTACATTGCAGCGTGCTCAAAAATAAATGGTTATTGACTGAAAGCTTACAGTCAATTGTCTAACTCTGATATACTTTGCTTTCCACAGTAAATAAAGCGGATTTCATCGTAAACCACTTGCAAGGGATGAGAAACAATGTGGGTCAGACACCGAACAATAGATGTTCTGAGAAAATAGTGATTTCATACATTGGCAGTTGTTGTTATTTTCTGAAAACGAGTGCAGATGTTTTAGTATGCTGAAATCACTCAAGACTTTTATGGCAGAAAGAGGCCATGGAGTAAATAAACTGGTGACAGGTATAATGAAAGGCATTCAGTTTATTTGCTTGTTCAGAGCAGTTTTATTCGAGAGAGCTCTGCTATGCCTACCACAGGCAAAAACTCGAGACCATCTTGAAGAGGTATTTCATTGGAAAAAAAGAATCATGCAAGACCATGTAGCAAACCTAGGGCTTCTGGATGACAATCAAATAGGTTACTTACTTTGCACCTTGTATGGAATTCCTAGAAAGCATCAATTTTTCCCATTTATGAACACTTCACTCCTTATTTGCTTGGGGGAAAACATAAGGGCTGCATTTCCAGAAGTGAGGGAAATGCCATTTAAACCGTTCATGGGGCTGTTGCCAAGAAAAATATCCAGATGTCACCAAACATCATGCTGCTATTAAATCAGCAAGCTAAATGTCGGTGAGGTCTGAAGGGTTACAGGTGTAGGAATAGATCATGCTCCTTCTCCCCATCAGCCAGGTTCCCAGATGAGGTGATCGCCAGCTGGGTTAGGACCTTAAGGGAAGGTGCCCTGAGTTGAGGAATTCAAGTCAGTCTCTTGAGTTTTCCCTGCATGGTGGAGGCTGCAGGACAGCTCAGATCACCTTGCAGGGATAGAGTTCAACCAGCCCTGGAAAGACCCTTCCCTCTTGGCATTGATGGGGACAGTGGGTGCTGAATTAAGTGTGTGCTCACCAAAGCAGGGGAGATGCCCCCAGCTTCACTTGGACCTGCTGGCACACGGAAGATGGATGAGGTCCTCAGGGCTTATCTCTGTCAGCTCACATGTGTTAATGCTATGGCTGCTTTGCCTTTGCTGAGATTTTACCTCTGGCTAATTACTTTGTATTTGCTAATGCCATGTAGGGACATGTATTTTTCCCCCCTGGTGAAACTGCTTCCAGAAAATGCTCACCTTCTATGCAGCTTGCAAAGCCAAGCTACTTTGTCTGTCAAAGATACCTTGGGTACAAATGTTAGCATCAGATTTTCACCCTTCACAAACACTAAATTCCCCGAGAAAAGAATTTTAGAGGAGAGAGCTGCAGCAAAGCCAACCTTTCCCTCCTAGAGAGACGTGTGATAACTTCAGCTTTTGTTCCTCTGACCTGCCCTTGCCAGACTGAAAAGAGCTTTGAGCACACACCCAGGAGAGCAGGAAATCTCCCCTATGGATCACTTGTAAAATGGCCCAGATTGAAAAACATGCTGCAGAAAGAATGAAGCCTGACTGCAAAGGAGAGTGTTGTGGGTTTCTTTTTTTTTTTTTTCCCCTTCTCATGAATAGGATTTCAAACTAGCAGCCAAAGTGAATCATTATACATCCTTTCCATATGCCACTTTCAATCAATAAGGCCTTATGCTCTGCTAACAATCATCCTAAACTATACCTATTAACAAGAACGCACATTTTCATAGTAATATTCCACGCACGTCACTGCACACAGACTGCAAACAGTCAGGAGTGATCACAGCTGAAGGGAGATGGAGTTTCTGGAACAACGGGCTGTGTGTGGACATACACCGCAATGTAGGGGCTGCCGCTCTTTCGCGTGTAGGCTGGTTTTTGTTTTTAGCAGCACATGAGTCTATAGATGGACTTTTTTTTTACTCTCTTTCAAGCTTAGGTTTACTTGCTGACCCTGCCAGTGTCCCTCTGGCAGGTGAGGTGACCCAAGGGTTCCACAGTGGTGGTTGATGTGGCGCAGCGGCAGCCACAGGAGCATTACATCTGGCTTCAACAGGATCATAAAGTGGCTTAGGTTGGAAGGGACATTAAAGATCATCTAATTCCAATCCATGGGAAGGAACACCTCTCATCAGATCAGGCTGCCCAGGGACCCATCCAACCTGCCCTTCAGCATCTCCAGCATATCCACAGTTTCACTGGGCAGCCTTTGCCAGGACTTCACCACCCTCCGAGCAAGTAATTCCTTCCTACATCAAACCTACATTTCTCCTCTTTTTAGTTTAAAGCCATTCCTCCTTAACCTATCACTATCTACCTGTCAGTGCCCCTCCTGTTTATAAACTCCCTTCAGGTACTGGAAGGCCACAATGAGATCTTCCCACAACCTTCTTTTCTCTAGTCTAAACAAGTCCAGCTCCCTCAACCTTTCTTCATAGGAAAGGTACTTCAGCCCTTTGATCATCTTCACAGCCCTCCTTTGAACCCAGTGCAACAGCTCCACATCCCTCCTGTACTGAAGACCCCAGGTCTGGATGCTGTGCTGCAGATACAGCCTCACAGCGGTAGAAGGGGGCAATCACCTTCCTGCCCTGTTAGATATCCCTCCAGTCTGGACAGAATGTACTGACTGCAAAATTCAGCACATATCTGAACTAGCCTCTCTGTGAATATATAGAAAACTGCAATAAAAGAGGTGCAGAGCTTCAGAGGTGTGGTACAGGAGGTGTAGGCTGTGTTTCCTACTGCCTAACCTTGATCACAGAGCACCTCAGTTAGCTAACTACTATTTCGTTTATCTGTTTACATTGCAAACTCTTCATGATTGGTGTTGCTTCTCCAGAAATACTGTGCTTGCTGCGGAAGTTATTGACTGAAATGCCACAGCTCAAGCAGCCAACTCTTACACCATGGCGTAAAGAACTGGGTAGATTCACCCAACTAAAGCAAAAATCTGTATTTAAGTCGGCCACCCATGGCTTCTCTGCTAGTCATTGGAGAGCCACTCAATACAGTCAATGGAGTCTACAGTGATTCATCTCACCCTGAAGTAGATAGTTAAAACAGAGCATCTGAATTGCACAATAAAAAGACTTATTTCTTCTTACTTCCTGAAAGCCCAGTGGCAGCCTGATGGAAATGTCTTCTCTGTGGATTCCCAAAATGAGATAAGTTTAATCTCACCACTGCCCTTGTGACGTTCTTCTGTTCTGATGTTCCACATTCATCTCAAGCATTTATCATTATACCTCTGTACCCTGAGGTGTTCATGGAGTTAGCTGAGGGATGTCAGAGCAAGGAGAGGTGCCAGACCTACATTTGCTTGGCTAAAAGATACAATCCCCAATTGCTCTGGAGCTCCCATGACCTGCTCACGTGTTGTGGACACATGGCACAAAAAGCAACTTCTGAGTTTTGTATGGGGATCTCATCAGCCCTGGGTTCTGGTCATGCAGGAGCTCAGTGTTTTTATGTCCATATATCCTGTATGTCCTCTTCTTCCAGGTAACAGCGACAGGATGAGAGGTAATGGACTCATGTTAAGCTAAGGCAGGTTCAGGTGAGATATTAGGACAAATTTCTTCTCAGAAGGAGTGGCAGTGCATTGAAACAGGCTGCCCTGGAGGTGTTCCAGAACTGTGGAGGTGTGGCACTGAGGGATGTGGTCAGTGGATGATACTGGTGGTAGGTGGGCAGTTGGAATAGACGATCTTAGTTGTCTTTTCCTGTCTTAATGATTCTATGGTTCTATGATCCCAATGCAGCCAAGGCCTGTGGATACTACTGCATTAAAACAGAAACAACTTTTATCTTTCTCTCAGATGTGAATTTAATCTTCGCTTATTTTTATGTTTCATAACTAGAGGCTGTTTCTGTAACCCCTGTGTTGATTCCTCACACATAGTCTATGTGATACCTACCCTTCATGAGTAATCCTTGTGTGTTTTGCACGATTTGACATAAAAGTTCTCTGCTAATCAAAAGCTATTGCTGCTGTGATGTTTCTGTGCTGTGAAATGACCCCCAGTCAATGAAAGCCCCCACCAAAACATCCCTGCCTACACCTACTGCTTTGTGACCTTGTTTCCTGCGGGTGAAGGTGGGAAAGAAGAACATGCTTACCTTTGAGCAAAGAGTTGTGTGACTGTGGGTGTCAATAATATCACCAGAACCTAGCTGTGGTGTTGCAGTGCCCTTTTGCTGGCTTTCTGTGCAAGCGCATATCTGTAATAGCATCATTTGTCGCAAACATTTCACTTAGTTTCTTCCTCTCAGGCATGGTACGTGATCATTGAATCTTGAAGTCATTCCTCAGACAAGTCATCTTGCCTTTGATGAAGATTTGTAATCCTTGAAGGGCTGTTCAAAATCTATGCCAGTAATTTTTCATATTTGGAGGTATTAATGATTTACAAATTCCTGGGTTCAGTACTGGCCAAGCTGCTACAGTCTATTTTATATGTGGAGTAAATACAAATGATCAAAGAAGAACTAGCTTGAAAATGTGCAAATGCTACCATTATCAGTTGAAGTAATTACATGGCATGTACTTGTTTAAATACTCAGTGTAGCTGCTGACCCTATGGCATCATCTCCCTCTTTTGTAACATCCATGGACATTTTGACAGGTTTGCATTTGCCAATGGAGCTCCATCCATCCCGTGTCTCCAGGCATGATGTACTACATGGTTTGGGACATGGGACTGATTTCTTACATCTGTCCTCTCTGACTCTTTAGGAAGGATAGCAGCTATTGAGGTTATTATGTTGCTACCCATATTCTACCCATGATTGCAGCGCAATCTCATGCTCTTGGCTGCTGTTTCAGAAACTGCCAGTGGGGCTGTATCTGCATGGATACACTGAGCAGAATTTGGAACAAACACCAGTGCTTGTGCTGCATGTAATTAGAAGATGCTTCCAGTGGGTGAGATACTGGAGGAGTCCTTTGGCTATGGCAAACCACAGTCTCTTTCCAGATTCAAATCCACGCCCCCAGCAACTACTGAGGGATATTTTCTCTCCTGCACTGGCCACATCTATTAGCATTTGTGTCTTCATTTTTTTCATCCTTCATTTTACTTCACATAGTCTTATTTTTCCCAGTCAATAAAAATGACTTCACTCTTCTTAATTAGATTTTTTTTATTATTTTTTATTTTTTTTTAGGTTTCCCATAGTAATTAATGCACTTTTCTTCAGCACTATAACCTATTACAGTAGTTAAAATATTAAATCATGACAGCTGCCAGATCTAAGGGACCAAGAAGCATAGGTTCTTCAATAGTCACTTTGTCTTTATCTTTTAAATTAGTTTGCAGACTGCTTTACATTTTTGGGTAAGTAATAACATTTGTTGATTTGAATGAGGAGCGATATAAAAATAAATTGCATTGTACTTTTAATTACACAGTCTTAATTTTTGTGGTGACACTCCAGGCTCTCATATAATGTTGTTTAATGTTTGCGTCTCTTTATTGATTTGATAATTTAAATACAAAAAAAGATTGTTTAATTTGCAAATTTCTGCATTCAGCCTTGGGGTACTTTGTTGATTAAGGAATCAGAGGAGTGCTGTCTTTTCCCCCATCTCCACCATGCACATGGAGGCATGTACGTTCCACACTTGCTTTTTTTCAGGCCCCAAATCCCAGCTACCAAGATGGTTTTCTCCACTGCTCTGAGAATGCAGTTCTCCCCCTACTTGACATTTCAAGCAAAAGTATGAAATAAGCTGCTGCTCGAAAGGGCCCTGGTTTTGGTAATCCTTGATGTGGCTGAAGATTGCAGTGGGAAGATCAAGAGCTCCCATTGGATGAGGGGGCCTTGGCAGGTTCTCTCTTCACCCAGCAAGTCAAAGGGCCTCACTGGTCCAAGAATGGTGAGAGACCATCCATCCTCTGTGGAGGACACGGTGGAAAGAAGACCTCAAAAAAGCCAGCAAAATGAGTGGGAAGAGTCCAGTTTGATGGGCTCCTTCTGTTTCTGATTTTCTGCTCTCTAATTATTCAGACCTTCCTTTCTCCAACCAAAATGACTTCTCTAACCTAACTCTTCCATCCACCTTTGCTCCCTTGGAGAGAAGTCATGAGAACTCCTCCATGTTACCCTCAGCACTGCAAGTCACTGTGTCAAAACCCACCTATGGGGGCTGCTTTTGTGATGTTTGTCTTTCCCTTTCAGAACTGCAGGTATATTACAGACCTCCTAGGAGTTTAGCAAAATTCAACTCTTCTTTCAAAATCTATCACCATAACACTGATTTTCAATCTCTCTTCATTAATGATTTACTTTCCGTGGAACAAATGCACCAACTGAGGACAGAATCATTATTAAAATCTCAGTTAACAACACAGTATCATTTTCGTCCTTTCATTTCCTCCATTATTATAAAATTCAAGACTCA
Source organism: Excalfactoria chinensis (assembly GCF_039878825.1). Classification (NCBI taxonomy): domain Eukaryota; kingdom Metazoa; phylum Chordata; class Aves; order Galliformes; family Phasianidae; genus Excalfactoria; species Excalfactoria chinensis. The sequence continues at coordinate 136,312,496 of NC_092826.1, forward strand.
TTTCATCTATTAATATTAGCAATCTTTTTTTTTTTTTTTTTTTTTTTTTTTTTTTTTTTTTTTTTTTTTGACCAGGCACAAATTAAAGAGGGAATGATATTATGGAATTGACACTAGAACTTAATCCTTTTTCTGTGAAATCTGTGTGTGTTTTTTTCCCTTCCATCACTTCTCTCCTAGCATCTAACATTGGCTTCTTTTGCATCCCAGCGGCTTCATTTGATACCTGGCACTACTCCCACGCAAGTCAACTGGAAGAGGCCAACAGACTTCCCTGGAAGGTGATTAAAATCTAGTGTCAGTGAAGAGCTGAAGGCTGGAATATGGGTTTGGGAATGAGGGAGGTGGGTTCTGGTCTTAGCCCTGTCACAGAATTGCTCTGTGACCCTGAACAAGTCATTTCATTTCTCTGTACTGCAGTTACCGTGTGTTTAAAATAGGGACAAGAGTGTTTGCTATTTATTGTTCAAGTCTCCAAGCAAATAAAATGTGGTATTTAAGAGCTAACGAAGCAAGAAGGCACAAGGCACAGATCCGACTCTCTGGAAATCTGTCCTAGAGTAGCAGCAGACTGTGAGAATGGGGCAGAACAGAGATGCATTTTTCATAGAGCTTACAAATTGCTTCTGTTCCTTTTATAGCAGATCATTGTCACTGCGTTCTAATGAGATTTTCTTTGTGCCACTGTAACACTAAACATAACTGATATATATATTTTTTTTTGCAGCATTTCACACAGAAAAGCTCTGCTTTCGTGCAGTGTTTGCTTGTCAGAGATAGGTTGGATTTGTAATGCCATAGAATAACCAATTTCTGTGGTTATGGCACACGTATTTGCCAGCCTGTGTCTGTACCGCTAGCCATAAGAGCTGCACATAGGCTAAGTATGCGCAGGACTGCTCTTGCAATCTCCTTCATTGCAGGTCTTCACAAACACTCAAGCAGTGAATTCTAATGATTCCATTTGCAACTGGAAGAAACAAAACAAGGAAATCTGACAAAGCTCTCCAGGAGGCCCCTGGTACCAATGGCACACAAACCATCTTGCAAGCCCTTTGACTAAAGCTTTCTGCAGTGAAAACAGCGATGGGTTCTTGTGCTAAACTATTCATAGCACTGGGAAGTTTCTCCTGATGTTGTCTGTTGAAGACTAAGCCCTTTACCCACCCTACTTGCAGAAGATCATAGAATCATAGAATTGTTTGAGTTGGAAGGGACCCTTAAAAGTCTTCTAATCCAAATCCCCTGCAATGAACAGGGACACCCACAGCTCCATCAGGTGCTCAGAGCCCCATCCAGCCTGACCTTGGGTGTATCCAGGGACAGGGAACCGACCACCTACCTTCTCTGGGCAGCCTGTGCCTGTGATTCACTACCCTCACATCCAGTTTTCCTTACATCCAATCTAAATCTCCCCTCTTAAGGACACATTGTACCACTCCTCTTTGCATTTGCCTCACATGTGTTTGGCAGCTTGTTTTGGTCCCTTGGTCCCTTCCTCAGACCACACACTTCTCTCCCTGTCAGCCTTTCCTCAAAGCCAGATTTTCTACACCTCCAGTTTTTTCTCTTTGCACCTCTCTGGGCTTTTCCCAGCTGAGCCATATTTTTCCTGAGGTGTGGAAATTGTTCTTGAGCCAAGGCTCTACTATTGCCAAGCTGAATGGAGAGACTGTCCTGTGCCTCCTGCAGGGTTCCTCTCTGCACAGGCATCCCAGCACCACTGTGACATTTTGGCAGAGCTGGATTCCCACAGAACTCGTAAACATCATGGATCCTTTCTGCCTGGCAGCAGCCCGGCCAATTGCTCCTCATCTTGTATTGGAGAAATTGATTTTAACTCCCCTGCCAAGGAGTGCAACATTTTAATTACTTCTGTGGATAAAGCCCATTGTTCCCATTCTGATCAGGACTTAAGAGATAAGTAAAGCAAAGCCTATAAGAGATCCTGGAGAACCTTGAGCAGGAACCCAGGCCACCCGAACAATTCCATTCTGTACTTCTACCATACGTCCCTCACCTTCCTTGTCCTTGTCCCGTTCCACCGCTGGCATAATTCTTATATCTTTCTCCTCTGTCCCTTATTATTGATTTATATTCAGATCTGGTGTTAGTAGTTGCAATCTATTTAATCTCTGACAGGAGAATAATTAAGTGTCTGTGCACTATCCCTCAGCACAGTTAGGATACAACTGGGAAACATTGGTCACTTGCTGGATTAGTGGTAACTTCCCTGCTGCCAGTTCCTGTTTCCCAACACAAATGAGTGACATTTGGTGGCAAAACCAAGGAATAAGATCGGTGGCCTTTGGAAGCAAGAGAAGCTGGGGGGATATAGGGCCAGCAAAGCTGAGAAATGAAGTGCAACATTCTTTCTGAAGAACAAAATCCCAATTTATTGTACACCAAGATACCTACAAGTAGATAAAACCTTTAGACTGACTGCAAAATAACTTGTTTGGTTCTTCCGAAATCCATGGAGAAAATTATATAATCATGAAGGTCGAAAAGACCCACCAAGTTCACCAAGTCCAACCATTGACCCACCCCCACCATGTCCACTGACCACATCCCTCAGTTCCACAGCTTCACAGTTCTTAAACACCTTTAATGACAGTGACTCCACCACCTCCCTGGGCAACTTGTTCCAACACCTCACCACTCTTTCAGAGAAGTTCTTCCTAATATCCAACCTAAACCTCCCCTGGCACAGCTTAAAGCAATTACTTCTCGTCCCATTGAGAGAGAGGCACTACTCATACCCACCATTTCCATCGTGACCAGCAGGGCTGGTTGCTCTCACTTCTGAATGTATTTCTCCTTGATAACATACCAACATATTCAAGAGCTGAAGGCTGGGAAGCAGACTGGATTCATTTTACAGGCAGCAGTACCTTACCTGCACTCATATCAGTGATGTGTCTCTCTGAAGGATTGATGGAATAGTGATGGAGAACTTAACAGAACAGTTTTTACACCTGGTACTCTTATGACACACAGTATGCTCTGTGCTAGGAAGCTAAGTAAACCACTGCAGAGAGCGTATAAGGACATCTGAGTGCAAAGCAGCTGATAGGAGGGTGAACCAGTAAGACCAAGGTGGGTGCCTGTGAAACTTGTTTGGATGAGCTTATAAGGGAGCCCTGCAGTATTCCAAGGTCTGGCAGTGTAACCAGGAGGGCTGAACAGAGAGAGAGGATAGATGAATTGGCCCACTTTGGCTGAGGGAGACTAAAGAGAGCTCTGATATGCACTACCAAAGGGAGGAGGATGGACAGGGTGACACCTGAAGATCCCTTTCAATGCCACCTCTCCATTCGCACTTCACCAGCTGCCAGCACATGGAGATGGGTCTCCTCCAGACAACTTAGCTCCCAGGAAGCAAAGACTATCATCTATCTCTAAGGTCCCTTCCAACTTGCACGATACTATGATACTATGATACTATGATGATCTATGGTGTAAAAGAAAAAACCTGGACCCAAAACAAACAAAAGAAAAATCACTGCACCAGTGATGCCCAGTTCATTACTCAGTACAACGTAACAGAGCAGTGTTGCAGTTTGAAGCTCAGTGCATCTGCCTTGCTCTATATATACTTGAATGCTTATCACCTCCTGCTAATGGCAGTAGAGTATTTGCCACAAAAACTTCATTATTTACCTTCTCTGGGAGAGTGTTTTTCCTGATTCAAGACTTCAGGAGTGCAATCTAGGATGCATTTGGCCCCACTGGGCATTCTTATACTCTTACCACTGAAATCCAGGACAAAGGCCAATAATCTGGGACAAGTTTTATCGGTCCTTCTACGTGTGCTTCGAGTGTGTCAGAAAGCACAAGGTAAGAGCTGAAAGCCAAAGCTGCAGTGTGGTCCAGCTGGCTGCAGAGAGGTTGGATGGCAGCAAGAAGGATGGGGTTGGTTGAAATATCCCTGCTGGCATGGAGAATTTCAGTGGCACGATGATTCCATATGAACCTTCTCACTGCTCAATTGCTGATGGTTTAAATGGGCCAAGTCCAGCTTTTTAAATAAAACTTGGAATTTGAAGGATGATGCTCTTCTGCCAGCTGAACATCAAGGGAAAGAGGAAGGCGAGGGAGCTGGAGAGATGAGCGTTTGGCTCTGTGTTGCTGTAGTCACCATACACACTGTAGAGTAGCTGTATTTTCAGATCAAATATCAACAAGACAATGTGGGCAAATCTAAGGTCTGACAGCGATAGGACAAGGGGGGAATGTTCTTGAACTCAAAAGAGGGCAGATTTAGGATAGATGGTAGTAATTCTTTATTCAGAGAGCACTGAGGTGCTGGCACAGGCAGCCAGAAGCTGTGGAGGCAGCACCCATCTCTGGAGGTGCTCACAGCAGGGATGGAACTGGACGGGCTTTGAGGTCCCTTCCAACATACGCCATTCTATGATTCTATACTCATTTACAGAGGATGGTAACTGAAGTGGGTGACAGGACATGCAACCAAATGTGTTCTTCTGATTGAAGGAAGGATGCACTCCTGGGCTTCATAAACTGCAAAACCCCATGGGATCTGCTGGCAGGCACTCATTAATGCTGCCCTGACCTGATCCAAGCACACACTGAGCCCCGGCGATGCTTCATGCCTTGCCCTCCACCTCAGCTGTGTCAGCATCATCACAGAATCACAGAATCATAGAACGGATTGAATTGGAAGGGACACATTCAGTTCCAACCCTTCCATGGGCAGATAACTTTAACCACATCAGGTTATCCACAGCCCCATCCAACTTGACCTTGAGCACCTCCAGGGACGGGGTATTCACAGCTCTCATAGTAAAGTACAGCGAAGAAAACACCTGAAAGGAACCTTGTGCACGAGGCAGCCTGCTGGCTTTTTGTCCTGTGTTAAAGATAGAAAACACAGCCCTTCACCAATTGGGCACACACCGTCATTGCAGTCAGTCATATGATGCCCATAATCCCCCTTGTCTGAGCACAGAAGTCTCCATGCTGAGCACGGACGTGCTCTGGTTCCTGGTTGCTGGCAGGGTTGGGGTGTGGATTAAGGCCGGGACTCTGCTTTTTTTGGGAGGCTTTGTCGTGTGGCACTGATGCTGCCTGCTGCTATTGAAAATACAACCAAAAGAAAAACCCCAAAGAAAACAGCAAATTATGGCAAGTCACAAAACTATTGGTCTAAGGGCATCTCAGGAGCAGACCCCTTTTGCCTGCTGTATCCCCCCCCCCCACCCCATCGAGCTGTCAGCACCTGATGCCTTGCTCTGTAGCCCAGAGCTAAGAAAAGCCCTAAAAGCAGCAGTGTGTCTGCCCCATCCCTCACTATTTTTACTGGCCTTGCTGAAGCCAGACTGCAAAGGGCAGATTTATCAGCACAGGGTGGGCTTTTTTAGTGCAAAACCCGCAGGCTTATTCAGACAGCAGCAGGGATGGTGCACAGCAGCGTCTGGAGGTCCTGGCTCTCATTTAGAGCTGCTGCAAATATAGAAATTCCAGTGAAGTTAATTGTAGCTCCTGACTGACAACTTAGGACGCTGTTATACAAGGGCTGCACTGAAAGTAATGCCTCCTGTTTTGTGATGTTGGCCCACGATGTCAGAGGTGAATGTTGGTAGGATGGCAAAAGAGGTTGAACCTTCCCAACCATATTCCATTACATTTTGTTTCCACGTCACAGCTGGACAGAATTGTGTCTGATACAGGAGAGCCTGTGAAACAGAGGTGTGGAATTCAATTCCTCCATGCAGAAAAAAATGGCAGCCATTGACATTCATCAATGCTTGCTGAATGGTTATGGAGGTCTAACAGTAGATGTGAGCACAGTGAAAGTTAGACTCCCTGCAATAACCCCACCATAGCAACTGTGAAACAGTGGGTGCAGATTTGCACAAGTGTGGCATGCAAACTTGTTCACGGCTGGTCAAAATGCATGGCTAATGGTGGTGCCTACGCTGAAGAAAAATAGTGTTTTGTAGCTGAGGATTTGCACTATCAAATAATATTATCGCGCTCTTTATATCAGTTGTAGTTTCCAAGGGAATAAATAAGAGGCATTACTTTTGGAGCAACCGACGTGTTATTAAGACCCCACTCCATAGAATGGGAAGGACTTGATGATGACACAACAGGGAAAGTGAGAATTTATTTGCTCAGGGTTAATCACATAAAGTCATACACACGTATTCATATACACGTTTCTGTTTCTCTTACCCAGAATGGTGCATGCCTCCTATCCTACCCACAGCAATGCATTAGGAACCAGTATGGGAAATGCAGCCAGAACACCATTTTGCTGCCTCGAGTCCCCCAGTCTGTGCTCCTCACTTGTTGCAGGCAATGTGGGTTTTGCTTCACAAGGCTGCAGAGAGATCAGAGGGGTTGCAACATTGCCCTGCAACATGCAAAATAAATCCACATCAGCGCATACAGGAGGAGGTAAAGGAAACACCGGGTCCCTTCCCTCTATATTTTCCATGTTTTATAACACCCCTGTCAGCATACATGGCCATGCACTGCAGAAATTACATCTCACCAGCACTACAATAGGATTTGAAGATAAATGACACACGAGCAGCGCAGCTCTGTGCTGGCTTAAGTGATCCCAGTACCTTCATCATCAGGACCTCCCATGCAGGGTATTGGGATGCAAGGAGCCCCACTTGTTCCAATCCGTCACACGACAAAGATTGAGTGTCATATGACCGTGTGCAGCACAAAACCATCCTGGACATTTGGCTTTCAGAGGGCTTTCAGACCGCGACGTGCGATGATGGCACCTAACCTTAACCCTAATCGCTAAACCCCTCCAGCCCCATTTCCAAAACTCCTGATGGTTGATGCAAGTTTTCAAGTGTCCTCGTGCCCAGGCTGTAACATTCCCATCCGCCGTACAGCTCCTGTCCTTTCACGTTGCAAGAGGTGAAAACATTTTAGCTTTTCAGGCGGGTAAACACCTCCCTGTGAAACAATGTAAGCAAGGCGGGCTGCCGCCCAGGTGCTCAGGAGATAAAGGAGAATCAGGGTGATTGCTTACACGGGGGCAAAACTCACCTTAGGGGCCACAGAGCACAAATTGGGGTGCTGGGAAAGGGGCTCCGTTATGGTGCTGTGATTGAAAACAGGAGGAGTGTTGGTGGGGGAGTGCTTGGGGAGCCTGACCGGAGGGCTGCATTTCTCTTGGTCAGAGCTTAAGGATGAATGCTGATGGGTGTCAGCTTGTTTATATTTTACTGTCTCACCCATTTCTCTATTCTTCAGCTACTTTAGAGTTTATCCTCCAATGAAACAAGCAGCCCTGTAGCAGATGTTGGCTCACGTTTTTTCTTCTCTTGAAGCCGTGACACTCCCTGAGCGTCAGCCAGGAACCCCCTTCTCTCCATGTCCAGCCCCACTGCACTTGTGTGTAGTCACACGATAGAACCATTAAGGTCCAAAAGACTTCTAAGATCATCTGGTCTAACCACCAACCCATCCCACCATGCCCACTATGTTCCCCAGCGCCACATCTTCACGGTTCTTGAGGTCTTCCATGGTCAGTGACCCCACTGCCTCCATGAGCAGACTGTGTCAATGCAAAGAGCAGGGATCAACCTCCAGTTCTGATCTCCCACAAACACATCTCCATCTCATTTCCCAGCCACGCTTTAACTTACCCAGGTGCCATGACACACCTTGCTTTCTCCTGACTCCCCATGGGCTTTGGTTTCAGTGCCTTTTGCTCCATATCTGTATTATTTTGGATGCTTTCCTGCAGCTATACCGGCTGCACAGTCCCCATGACCTCCCCATGCCATGCATGTAAGTTTCCGTGGGTGCCCTCCCTTTCCACCCAGCACACACTTGAGGAGGCTTGGCAGCATGAAGGATACCGGTTATCAGTACCCAGCAGCTCCACTTGGGATCCTGCTCACAGCACAGAGCACGTTCCATGGCTGTTATATACATACACAAAAACCACCTTCCCAGAGGTTACAACCTCTCCCTAAGGTGAAGTTGTTTCCCAAAGGTGAAAAAAAAAACAACAACAACACCCAAACCACCCGAATTTCTCCTCGGAGCAAAGCGCTTCTTAAAGTTTGCAGAGAACGATTTCCATTTCCTTTTATCACCCTGCAGGGCAAAATCCCCGAAGCTCTGGGCACCCAAACTGACCATCCGGTTTATCCACCCCCCCCTTCCCCTTAAGACCCCTCCGGTCTCCCCATGTCCGCACGATCCGTATTATAATTGCAATAAATCGCGGGCGGAGCTCAGCATCCGCAGCGCTGCCGATGGAGAGAAGCCCGCTAACAGCAGAAGGGCCCTAACAAGGACATCGCAGGGGCTCCCCCAGCCCCGCACCTCCCGGCGCAGCGCGGCCGCAGGAGCCGCGGGCGGTACGCGGAGCACCGCGGGGTTGACGGGCAGCGCCGCGCCCCATTCAGAACTGCGGAGCCCCCGCTCCGCTCCGCCCCTCTCCAGCCCTCTTTGTATCAAACATCCGGGTTTCCCCCTCGCTGGCTCCGCTTTGGCTTCTCTCTCTCTCTTTTTTTTTTTTTTTTAGAAGCCATTTTGGACTCGGTTCAGGTTTTTTTTTTTCTTTTTTTTTTTTTTTTTAATAATTAAAAAAAAATCTCCTTTTCTTCCCCCCCGATATATTTTTGTCCCCCCCCCCCTCCCCCAATTTATTAATTGATTTTTAATTAATTTCCCCCTATAGAACTCCCCGCCCCAATCTCTCTCCTCCTTCGCGATGCCGCGCCCCGCGCCCCCTCCTCGGGCTCTTGCCTGGACGCGGATCCCCTCGCAAAGTTTCTCCTTCAAAGAGGGGGGAGGTTATGGAGGGGGGGGGGGGGGGGGGGGAAATGAAAAAAGGAGGGGAAAAAAACCACAATAAATATATAGAGGGAAATAATAATAATAATAAAGAGAAAGGGGTGGCGGTGCGTTGCGCGTGAATTGCGCGGAAAGCCGAGCGGAGGGGGGCGTGTGCGCTCGGCCTTTACTGCTGGGGGAGCCGGAGGGGCTGGGTTGGGTTGGGAGGAGGAGAAGAGAGGAGGAGGAGGAGGAGGAGGAGGAGGAGGAGTGGGGGGAGGCGGTGTGCGGTGCACGCCGCGCTCCCAGCACAAAAGCGCAGCGAAAAGAAACTCTTGGAAAGCGCGGAGCGAGCGGCGGGGCCGGGCGGAGCGGGTCGGGCTCTTCCTCTCCACTGGATACATTTTGCAACTGCGAAGGAATTAAATCCGATTTTTCAGGATTTTTTTTTTCCCTCCCATTTATTTTTCTTTTTTTTTTTTTCTTTATTTTTTTTCTTTTATTATTATTATTTTTCTCGAGAAGAAGCACCGCGTCGTTTCCCTCCTCCTTTTTCCCCCCCCGTCTGCTTCCAGCTCTTTATTTTGAATACGTTTTATATTTCCCCTTGGGAAAGAGGGGCACGCGAGGAGAGAGAGAGAAACAAACAAAAAACCAAAACGCAAAACCACACCGAGTGAAGGAATATGAGCGCTTCGTGGCTGACTTTGGCCGTGCTCTGTGCAACTTTGGGCGCAGGTAAGCGCGTTCCGCCGTGTTTACCTCTACGCTCGGCTTCCCGACCTCACCATTGAATGGGCCGGTGAGGTTCTGGATAGCCTTAAAAGCGGAGCGGAACCCCAAGACCCGTCGGGTTGAACCCTATCCCTCCTTCCCCCCCCCCCAAAGCTGTGAGATGTTTGTTTTCTTGCCCCCCTTTCCCCCTCTTTCACCCCCTCCCCCCCAATCCGTTTTTCCCCAAGCTCTGTGCTGGCAGGACGGAGCCTTGCCGTGCTGCCGCCGCTTTTTTTTTGTTCCCTTCGCTGCCGGTGGGAATTAGAGGCGATGTAAACACGGCGAGAGATCGAGGAAACTTTGCGGCGATGGGCATTGACTCGTGGGGGGGGGAGGGCTGGAACGGGTTGGAGAATGGGGTACACACACACACACACACACAGAAGTTGGGGAGCCGGGGGTGGCTCCGCTCAGGTATTGGGGCCGCGTGTGTGTGTGTGTGCACCCCGTTCCTACCGGGGAGCTTAACCCTGAGTGGAGACCTCCCCCCTCTAAAAGAAACCACATGGGGACCCCTCTCCCTTCCCCTCAGCCCTACAGGGCTTTGCTTGTTTGCACCAACCGAGCCCCATGGGGCTGCTCGGCGCTGCTGGGAGAAAGTTGGGCAAAAGGGGGTGTGTGTGTGTGGTGGTGGTGGGGAGCATCCATCCAAGAGGGGTTTCTGTTGCATTGAGGGGCAAGGGGGGGGGGGGGGGGGGAGAGCGTTAGTTTGTTTTTCATTCATTTTAATTCATTGGATTAATTCCGCCTTAATCGAACCGCTTTGCCCCCAAAGTTCAGCCGGAGGGGGGTGGGGGCAAGGGGTGAAGTTCCCGAAGCGGCCGTGGGGGCAGGGGGGGCAGCGCAGTTGGGAAAGGCAGGGGGAAGGGGGAGCATCCCGCAGCCCTTTGGGGAGGCAGAACCCTGTATGCTCCCCCCACCCCAATAACAACTGCAAGCACGACCACATTTGAAACCCCCTTGCCCTCCCTCCCTCCTCTCCTGTTTCCCCCTTCTCTTATTTATCGTTTTTTATGACTGCTGTATATTCTCCATGTGCAGCGGCTATTTTTTTGTGCCCCCCCCCCCAACCTTGATTCCCACTCAGAGCCCCCTCATTAACCTGGGTGCTGGGCAGTAACTTGTTACGTTCTCTGCAGCCCCAGGGGGGTCACATACGCAGGGATGGGGGACGCGTATATATATAAAATATGTAATGGGAGGGGGGACACATATAAGGGGAATACGTATAATGGGGGGGGGGGGGGGGAAGCACCTTTGAAGCTGAGCGGGTGCAGCGTGTGGGTGGGAGGCAGCGATGCTGCGGCCGTGCCCATCGCGGAGCGGGGAGTTCCCCTCCATCCTATAGCAAAGAAGGATTTGGGGGCAGGGAGGGAGGCGGGGGTGGGGGGTTCCTCGTGCCCCTCACCCACCCCACGCCCCCCCGGTTCGGCTCTTCGCTCGCGGGGGGAGCGGTGCCGGCCCCGGGGCGCTCCCGCTGCCGCTTCCTTTGTTCCGAGTGCCCATTAAATATGCGCTGCCACCGCCTGACTGTGGCACGGCGAGCGGTGCCACGCCGCTTAATTGTCATTATCAGCGTCGTTATGGCTTTATTTCTTAAGGCGCGCCGAAACCTGGAAGGAGGGTGGGAAAGGCGAAAGGAGGGGGTTAAAAAATGAAAGATTAGCGGGGAGCCAAGGCAGCTCGGGTTTTTATCGCATCGCCGGGACACTTGTGTGCAGCTTTGTTTCCATGTGCATGGAATGGGGGTGAGGGCATTTACGTAGCAGGTACTGGGAAGGTGCTCTCCCGGCTGCAGGATTCTATTACATGCAGCAAAGAGATGGATGGACGATGTGTTTTCTTTCTGTAGGTCTCGGAATCCTTTCATCTGGTGTGGTTCGATACAAGGGATGGCTTCCGGGTTGGTTGGTTTGTTGTTGTTTGGGGTGGGTTGGGTTGGTTGGTTGGGTTGGGGTTGGTTTTCAGCACGTTCCTATGGCTGTGCGGAGATCGGAGTTGGAAGAGAAAAGTGGTTGATGGCAAAAAATAATAACTAACCCTGAAAGGTTCCTTAATGGATCAGGTTATAGAAAGGATAATGTGATGGAGCATACCTACACTGACCACCCCCCGAAAATATGATAAAGAAAACCCCGAAAACGATCGCAATTCAGTTTGTTTGGAAGGATCCCCGCGGATCGCTCAATCAGAGCTGGAGCAATTCCCTAAACCCCTCCCTCTCTTTTAAAGCCCTTTCTGCATTTCTTGTGCTATCGACTAGCATTTATTGACACGATCCTCGTTGTCCGGTTTTTCCCTTTCCTAAACTAAGAAGAAAGGCACCGAGTCGCCGTGCCCCAGGTTGGAGCACGTTGTTGGGTTGCACAGCCGGGCTTTGTGTGTGTGTGTGTGTGTGTGTGTGTGTGTGTGTATGGGGCTGTGCAAAAGTGGTGGGCTTTTCGAAATCCACTTTGACCTCCATTGTTGGTGCTCCCTTGGCTGCCCATGACAAAGCCAGCGCAGCCCGCTCTTCTTTGATCTAAATAAAGAAACAAATAAGTAAAAAAAAAACCACAAAAACATAAAGGAAAAGAAATCTGTTACGCTTAATTTTTTTCTCTTTTTTTTTGGAATACTGAGGATTCATTGAGGAAAACATTATGTTCATTTTTAGCCCTTTGTTTGCAAATTTTCTGCAGCCCAAATGTTCCCAAATCGTGTTTGAATCTCGGAGCTGTAGAAAATACAGAAGGTGTAAAAGGATTTGTCTTGCAGAATGCATTGCTAAGGCGCTTTTCCGAGCCATTACATTACTTTTATTTTGGTGCAAGTTTAAGTAATGCCGTGCAGCAATGAACTGTGCTGCAAATGGATCTGCCCTGCTCTTTCACTGTCTCGTACTTATCCTCTTGTGCTCGAGAAAGGGAATAAAACTGGCTTCATTAGCTTGCTAATTAAACACAATGAAGTGCGTGGCCCAAGGTTAATGGCGATGGCCTTTAAAAACACAAAACTCTTGAACAGGTGTTGGGATCTATATATTTTTTTTTAATCTGTCATCAAATCCAGATAATTATACCACAGAGATAACCATTGTCACAGCTCCGTGGAGAAGAAAATGCCGCGGTAAAGATGCGAGCAGGCATTATTTTCAGGGGTGTTATTCATACAGTGCAGCCCCTTTCCCCCCCCCCCCCCCCCCCCTCCTCCTTCCCCATTTCAGAGCATCTTCTGCACTCTGCCCTCGGTGCTGAACACAGATTCCGGATCCATGGACCCGAAGGAGCTGAAGTATTTACACACTGAAATTTCTGCCATTTCTCGTGGCTCTGAGCAGCCCATCCTTGGCCAATTAAAGCAGCCAGCTCCTGCTCCCTGTGTTAAAGCTGTCACCAACCTCCTGTCCGGTCTGCTCTCCATCAGCTCAAACACGCTTGTCAGGTTTTTTTATGCTTGGTGTGACGCAACAGTTGTAGACCTCCCCTGCTGCCTCTGAATAGATGCTGGAGAAGAAAGAAAGAAACTGACCAGCCTGATTTGTGGGTTTTTGTTTGTTTGTTTTTTAATACTTTTTTTTTTCTTCTTTTTATTTATTTTTCCTTTCTCTCCCTACCATCTTCCATTCCCTGGCACTCCCCATGTCAGCAGGGACCAGTGCAGTGCCATGGAACAGGTTGCCCAATGAGGCTGTGGATGCCCCATCCCTGGAGGCATTCAAGGCCAGGCTAAATGTAGCTCTGGGCAGCCTGATCTGGTGGTTGGTGACCCTGCACATAGCAGGAGGTTGAAACCAGATGAGCACTGAGGTCCTTTTCAACCCAGGCTATTCTATGATTCTGTGATTCGTTCTGTGGATGGATGGGTGGCAGCCAGTGACAGTGCTGGGGTTTGCAGGGCTGGTTTCCCCACAGGAGTGTTGTGGGTGAAAAGGAACTAATATCCTTGTTTTAACTGATTGAGACCTAAAGGGACAGCAGGGAGGTTTGAGGCTGGGCACCCAGTGAAAAGGTAGATGCGGCACTGAGAGACGTGGGGCAGCAGGCTGAATGGGAACTATTGAGTCATGGCCTGAATGATTGAGCACCTGGGGGAAGGACTGGGTCAGCCCTGAGAGCACAGGTGAAGGCAATTCACCTGTGTCACTGGAAGGGGTGGAGCCTTGGCTTAGACCTCTTTTCAGAGCTGACTGCCACTGAGGAAGGATCTCTTCCTGGAGATCTCTCCCTGGTGAAGCTTTCCCCTGCAAACCTGTGATCTTCTGATATAGGTGAGCAATCTTCTTCCCTTCTTTTATAGCACTTTTCTGTTGTGCTGATCCTTCCCTCATTATATACCTCCAGTGAAACACCATTTCCCATTGTATATCAAATATCCAATTGCTACACAGGTGTAGTGGTGAAGAGTTGATGGTTGAACTGGATGATTTTAGTGTTCTTTTCCAGCCTTTATGATTCCATGAAGGTGGCCTTGTGTGCACATGGTGTTGCTCATAGGAAGCCTGGACATCAGGAAATTGAGATCTGTAAATGAATAAAAGGAAGAAGTCCAAGTTGCTGTGCTTCTAGGTGCTGGAGTGACAAGTGATTTGGCTGTCACGTTTCAGGGCCTAGTTGCAGAAGTATGTGTGAAACATCCTGTTAATAGCAGTCCACACCTGGAGCCACACTAGAGTAGAATTATGTTTAGGTGGGGCTCCAGCAGCACTACATCTCTCAGGCCTGCCAGAATCCAACACCTCCCAACCCAACGTGCTCAGGAGCATTATTTTTAGCTCAGCATAATAACTGCACAGTAAAAGCTGCAGAAGTTGATAAACTGAGGGGTCTGGAGCAGAAGTTTGATGAGGAGCGGATGAGGGAGATGGGGTTGTTCAGTCTGGGGAAAAGGAGGCTCAGGGGAGATCTCAGTGCTCTGTACAGCTCTTTGAAGGGAGGTTGTGGTGGGGTGAGGTTAGCCTCTGCTGCTGCTAAGCAGTGATAGGATGAGAGGTGATGGCCTAAAGTTGTGTCAGGGGAGGTTCAGGTTGGACATTAGGAGAAATATATTCTGAGTGGTGATGCACTGACAGTGGCTGCCCAGGGAGGTGGTGGAGTCACTGTCTCTTAGAGGCATTCAAGAGACGTGGAGATGTGGCACTGAGGGATGTGGCTTAATGGACAGTATTGGTGGTGGGTGGGCAGTTGGACTAGGTGATCTTAGAGGTTGTTTCCAACCATAATGATTGTATGAATTTATGATGCAGGGCAATTTGCTGGAAATACTTCTACAGGGAGCAGGGAGGGAGGGAGCTCATCCCCATGGGCTGGAGTAATGCACTGTGATTTGGGAGGGATGGAAGCCAGGAGGTGACAACCCATTGTGTTTAGGTGTAACCAAGACTCAAATGAGGGCCTTTTTGGGGCTTTGACTTCAGCCTTTGGAGTGTGATTTACATGTAAAAGCTTTACAGCCTCAGATCTGCTTTGGGAGGGCTTTCTTTTGCTTTTGGGGTGAGGAATGGTGTCGGGAGGAAGACAGCACACTATAAAGGTTCCTGCAGCACCCGCTGTCCCAAAGCGTGCTGGGAAGTGGGAACCACAGTGCAAAATCTCTGCTTTAAAGAGGTGTTGTCTTTCCCTTTTATCCCTCCTTGGCCTTTGATTTTAAAGCTAGCAGGGGGGTGTGATTTCCTTGCCTGGCCAATGGTGCTGCCTGGACTTGAATTATTCAGTGCAGCACTTGGCTTTCTGCGCCCTGCTCCCACTTAAGCTCTTTTTCACTCGTTCCTTCATGTGGAGATTTTCACATCAGTGCAATTGGATGTGTTTAAGAGAGGTGCTGGTGGCCGCAGCCTGCACTGATGCAAGCTCTTCCTTCCCCTTGCCTTTCCCCTCCATTAACCACTGAGGATCAGCTGATGTCTAGTATCTTCGTTATTCCTTCACTCTGAAATACTTCTGGTTCTCATTAGTCATTTGTTCCTTTAAGGTCTATTAAACAAAAAAAAATCACTTTCTTCCCTGCTTTCCTAAATCTTTCTTGTAAGTCTTCTTGGAGCCGCTGAAGTCAAAGGGGGCAGAGAAGTAAATTAAAGATGAAGCACCGCCCACATTCTGCAGACTCAGCACGTTTTATGCTTAGATTTGAATATGTGTTGGTTTTTGTTTTTTTGGTTTTTTTTATAACCAATTTCGTGTTCTTTTCTCTCTTGTCATCATCCTCCTTCAGTGCAGCACAGTTTCAATTCAAACTAAAAGTTAAGAGCACCAATTGTCAGTGTACGCTGTAAAATAATAATATACTCCCTTCCAGCACACAAGTGCCTCTTATTTTGCCAGTATTTGAGTTTTGCTGCTCTGATTATGTTACTGTGTATGGCATCCATCCATCGTGGTACTTAAGGAGAAATACATGTTCCTGATGTCTAGGTGCTCTGGAGAAATACAGCTCCTCTTTCAGGAAGTGATGCTCATGTGGAGAGTGGGTCCTTGCTCTCAAAACACTGAGTTAAGGGGGAGGCAGAAGCACAGGGAGAGGTTGCTGGGCAGTCTGATCTGACAGGGGGCAACCCTGCTCATGGCAGAGGGTTGGAGCTGGGTGATCTTCAAGGTCCCTTCCAACCCAGCAGTGCTATGATTCCATGAAAGGGTGAGCTGCCTGCTCTCATGAATAATTCCCAGCCTGGTGATGTTTCAAGCAGGTCAGATTTCTGCTGGGAGGGGAAAAAGTCTTTGAGTGGGAGGTTTCTTGGATGGGGCTGCAGTGGCTTGACCCAAAGACTTGATTTTGGCTCACTGATGGGTTAAGGGGAGAGATAGAGTTATAGAATCATAGGATGGTTTGTGTTGGAAAGGACTTCAAACCCATCCAGTTTCAATCCCCTGCCATGGGCAGAGCTGCCTCTCCCCACCAGGTCAGGCTGCTCAGGGCCCCATCCAACCTGGCCTTAAGCACCTCCAGGAGTGGGGCAGAGGGAACTGAACTGTTGTTGCAGGCGCTGCTAGGAAATAAATCTGCAGATGTGTGTGTCGTGTTGCTGTATCTCAGTTTATGACACATCCAGAGTTTACCAAATAGTCATGCATTTGTTGTTTTGATACCTTGGACCTTGTAACACCACATTCATATATGTGGTCCTCTTTATTTAAAAATAACAAAGTGATTCCATGAAGAGATGCAGTACTTTGCAGTCTGAGCTATGTTAATCTCCCGTCTAAATGGATGCTTGATCAAATCAAGGCTTAGATTTTGAACTCTGCTCCTCACGGCTGATTCCTTCCCTTGTGTTATAATGGAAGAAGAAGGGGCTCACAGCAACACAGGCAGTGAACGAATCCTTCTCCCGTAGAGCTGCAAGCAGAACGTATTGCTGTTGTCTCATAGAGAAAGTAACAAAATTGGGAGAGAAGAGTGTGTCTGTGGCACTTGTCAGAGCAATCCGACATCCCAGGGCTGTGCTGAATTATCCACCACCACAGCAGCAAAATCTCTCCTTGTAACAAATGTACATAGCTGCCACTGCACAGTAGCATCCAAGGACTTGTGACTGTCTTGACTTTTCTTCTTTTTAATTTAAAGCTTTTCCAGTCATATAACCTGCTTTTGAGCTTTTCTATGCGGAGCCTGCAGTGCTAATGCAATGCTTACTCCTAATTTATTGCTCCAAGGTGTGAGATTATAAGCCTCTTGAGTGGATGAGAGGGATAAAGTTAGCTCCAGTTGTTCCTGATTTATCAAATGGTCAATCTGGGCTGCTCACCCTTCCTCCCTCTGGCATTATCTATTTAAAATGCGTTGTATAATGTGTGCAACTTTTCAGTTTGGCTTTTAGGAATAGCATGCGTGCACCTCATTTACCTCTGCAGATGAGTTTAAGTTCCTGGGAAGGCAAATGCGGGTCAGAAGCGAGGAGACTTTCAATCGAGCTCCATTTCCTTTTTAAAAAGTGATGTATAAAATGAGGGCATTTCAGGCTTTTTGAGCCCTGTTCGTGCTCTGCTGGTGTTTTGCAATTTGCGGGTCACTCCTATGGGCTCGTGCTCTCTGCAGTTCTGCTGAGCCTGGGAAACTGCGCTGCTCTCCAGTGGCTCTATTTGCCATTGATGCTTTCTTTTTTATTTAACCCAGTGCATTCAAGCTTTACAAAATTGATGCTGAGGCAGAAAACTGAGCATCCCTCCAGTGAAGTTGCGAGGAGACTGGTACCAGTGTTGGGATAGCTGATAAGGTGAGCTTGAGGCAGTGACAACAGGCATCAGTGCAGAGATGGAGGCTCTAAGGAATGCCCTGGTGTGGAATTTCTATGCGTGTGTACAGCTTAGCGAAGAGGAGGAGAGCAGATGGTGCAACTGATAGCTGGGGAGGGAGCTCTGTGGGGTGTGGTGGTACTGGGGCATCTCTGTCTGGACTGCCGCATGTGCCTTTGGGTGAGGATGGATCTGGGGATGCTGGGTGAACATGAGCCAGCAGTGTGCCCAGGTGGCCAAGAAGGCCAACAACATCCTGGCTTGTATCAGAGAGAATGTAGCCAGGAGGAGCAGGAGGTGATTGTTGCTCTGCACCAGCACTGGTGAGGCTGCATATCAAGTGCGATGTTCTGTGTTTGGCCCCTTGCTAAAAGGAGACGTTGAGGCCCTGGTCCCTGTCCAGAGAAGGGCAATGGAGCTGTGAAGGGTCTGGAGCACAAGTGTGATGGGAGCAGCTGAGGGAGCTGGGGTTGTTCAGTCTGGAAAAGAAGAGGCTTTTTCCTGAGAAGAGATTGTGGCAAGGTGGGAGTTGCTTTCTTCTCTCAGGTAACAGTGATAGGATGAGAAGCGATGGCCTTAATTTGTGATGGGGGAAGTTCAGGTTGGATATTAGGAAAAATATGTGCTCATAAAGAATGATGCACTGGCTGGAGCTGCTCAGGGAGGTGATGGAGTTATTGTCTCTGGAGATGTTCAGGGACCATGCAGATGTGGCACTGAGGGACATGGTTAGTGGGTATGGTGGGTTGGGTTGATGGTTGGACTTGGTGATCTTAGAGGTCTTTCCAACCTTAATGATTCTGTGATCTTTCTGCCGTTGTTCTATCTGTAATAATAGTCATGAATCCATTCCTTAGGCTTCTGGTGCACCTTTTTCAAGTGCAAGCACAAAGCTGCAGGAAGGGCAGGCTCAGCATGCTTAGCTCTATCAGAGAATTCCCATGTAATTCCCATTTAACCACCTTTCAGCATCTTGAAATTCAGCCTCAATTGCCAAGCTCTGTCCTGTTGGCAATAAAAATGCTCAGGTTAGATGGGATCTTGGGCAGTGTGATCTAGGTAGTGACATTGCCCATGGCAGAGAGGTTGGAACTCAATGATCGTTAAAGTCACCCTCCAACACAGGCCATTCTGTGATACTATGTTAGGAAAAGCAATGTATTAAGACACAGGTCTGATGGACAGACTTGCTGTTGCAGTGTAGCTCAGTTCCCCTCCGGGCTAAAACAGGTGGCACAAAGATCCATCCGCCTTTGTGGGGAGGTGATAGGTGTCAAAAAAGAATTAGAATAGAAATAAACGCTTTCACCAATGGTACCATTGGCTGCCTGGCACTGTGCCTGCTAGCATCAGCAGGGAGTTTATCCCCATGTGTCCCTTCCCCTGGGGCCTTTTAACATTTGTATTGTACCTGAAATAGCTGGGGAATTCCTTTATAGATAATTTTAATGGCTGTAGATAATTTTCCATAGGTAGCTTCTGCTGTTGTCTAATGAGATGGAGGTAGTGCTGCTGAAAGCAAACATGAAAAACCTTTTTTGACTGGCAGTAGAGTTTCCTTTCCCATGCAACCCTGTATGGATTGATTATTTATTCTGTAAATAACAGCCACAAGAAGGCCTTCAAAGGTAACTGTAAACCCTGGAGCTGAGACCAGTCCTACCCTGATGGGTAAGTTGGATGCCAATACATCTTGCCATCTGTCTGTAGTCTACATCTCACCACGTGCAGGCTCCTCCAATGTGAATGCTGATGAAAGAAGAAACCTGTAGGAGAACCAGGCTGGTTATTGCCCGGCCCTTTTTGTGCACGGAAATGATTTCGAAAGAGCCAACGTGCAAAACTTTGAAGAGCAGTGCGATGAGATAAAGTCAGCTAAAAATAGGCCTGGATCTGAAAGGCAGTTGAAAACTGGGAGGGAGGCGAGAGTCGTTTTACAGGCATTGTTGGTCGAGTTTCAGGGTCCTGAGAAGGGAAGATGAATGTCTTTCTGTTATAGTAACAGCTGTTCTCTGTCCATCGGGATCCAGTGTTTGCCCATCCAGCTCATAATAATTAAACAAAAGAGTTATTTCATAGCAGCCGCGGTGGAGGATTATGGTGGAATTTTATCTTTCTCCATTTAGACTTCACTCCGTCTATTAAAGAAAAATACAAAGTTAACCTCTCACCTGGACTGGCTCTGGCTAATTACTACTGGGAGGAAGCCAGCACTTAACTGGGCAGCCAGAGTTATCTTTAAAGAAAAAAAAGAAGTCTCCAAGTGTCGCTAATGCACTTGTCCTTAAAGAACACTTGAGCTTTTTTTGTTTTCTGAGCTCTCAAGCCCCTGTGTAACTCTGCTGGGCCCTTAGTGACTTCCTAGTCTGGCCATTTAGATTTTGGTATCTCATGCAGATTGCTTTATTTTTGAGGGGTTATTAATGTTATTCCCCCATTGCTGTTCGTTCTGAGAGCTAGCAGCTAGTGTGAATAAGCGAGCAGCCCCCCAAGAAGTCCCATAGGTTAAGTGTAGTGGACTGCTTCCCACATCTACAACAGAGCAGAACCATTAAGGTTAGAAAAGACCTCTAAGATAATCTAGTTCAATCATCCATCTACCAGTATTGCCAAGTCAATGGGTACATCCCTCTGCACAGCGGCCTCATGAGACCTGCACGGTAATTCTGTGCCTCTTACCCTTTTCTGAAGGAGAAGAGGCCCAGTAGGACTGCGAGGTTTAAAGCTGAACGGCGCTATGTTTATATTAATAATTTCCACTGGTGAAATATGGATCTGAGATTTTCCTCATTCATTTAAACCTCGTAGTTAATAGGCAAGAGTGGAAATGTACCATGTACGTGATTATCGCAGCGACCTGGTTTCACATGTATTTCTGATCTGACTTCTGTTAAAGGGGAAAAAAAAAAAGGGAAGGAAAGGGAAAAAAAAAAAGAATTATATATAAAATTGATTTTGGGAGCCCTGGGAAGGAGAAGGAAACCATTTATTTCAACCCCCAAATTCCTTTGAGCTGTAGAAACATTGTCAAAGTAATTGTAGCCTTTTCAATTTTTCTGTGTGGATTTCTTTCTGTGTAGTCTAAGAAAAACTGTGCTCTGTTGATGGATGTCACTGGTTTTTTTCCTCTTGACAAATATCTCCCAAGGTATTGTTTGAGTGATGTAAAATTGGTTCGTGTGTAAAACTTGAGCTTTTCATGAATACTTTATTGTGGATACGCGCATGCCAGTTTCTTCTGGATTAAGGTGTTATAGCTTTAGTGGTTTGCTGCGGGATATCATCTTAATCATTTTTTTTTTTTGCTGTAATTGAATCATCTTAATTAAAACTGCATTGAGTTGTGGAAAGTAATTTGGGTCTGGAGAGCAGTGGGTTTTATATTTGTAGGTTGTTTTGTTTTTTTTTTTCCCCCTTGTTAGGAAATGGTCTTGGCAAGATTCTGCTTAAAAATTAGCACAGTGTACAAAAACTCATGTTGCCAAGTTAGTACAGTATTTCTCTGGCTAATTGTGGCCTTGACGGGTATAATATAAAAGGTCATCTTTGTTAGTGAACTGCAGGCTTCTCCTGCGAGACAGAAATCCATGTCCTTATCAGGGATGAAATCTTGGCTCCTTGGTTACACAATTGAGCTCCGCTGTAATTTGGACATCATTAGGCTCTTTATTAAAGCAGCGGAACACTCTAATCAATCTTGGTGCTTAGCTTTCTTAAATGTATGACTGTATGTGAATTTCTGTCAGAGCTTTCCTTTCTTCACATCCGTGGATCCTGCAGAGGGGAAGGGTCTGAAGATGGGATTGGTTGCTGGTATCTCCCATTTGTGAGGCTCTTTGTGGAGAATGTTCCCATTCATGGCTGTGTTTTTTTTAGAGCTGGGACACTCATAGAATCATAGAATGCCTTGGGTTGGTAGGGATATCAAGGATCACGAAGCTCCCACCCCCTTGCTGCATGCAGGGCCGCTAACCTCCACATTTAATACCAGCCTAGGGTCCCATCCAACCTGGCCTTGAACACCTCCAGGGATGGGGCATCCACAGCCTCTCTGGGCAGCCTTTGCCAGCACCTCACCACTCCTTGTGAAGAACTTCCCCGTGACATCCAGCCTAAATCTTCCCTCCTTCAACTTAAATCCATTTCCCCTTGTCCTGTCTTTATATACCCTTGTAAAGAGTTGATTCAGCCACCTCTTTCTCTTCTATTGTAAAGACCTCAGGGGTGGCTGTTCTAGAGGGATCGGTGCTGCTTCTGGTTGTGCTGTTGGGTGGAGACAGAGAACAAAACCTCTATTTGGGTATGTGATGCTGTGGAAGTGGCTGTCCTTGAGATATTCACATGGCTTAGAAATTTGCAGAAGCAGAACCAGCACTTTTGGATCATCCCTGTAATGAATTGCTTTTCTGCAGTGTGTGCCAGTTTCATTGCTGGACATCCTGAAGATGGTGATCCCAGAGTACTACACCAGTGGGGTATGGATGTGCTGTTTTCTGCCTGCACAGATAGGATCACAGCAGAGATGTGCTCTGTGGGAGTGGTGCCCACTTGCTGGTGTTTGGGCAAACTGAAGTCCATGGTCTGATGGCTTAAAGCAGGGATTTGTTCCCTCTAGATCACCTCAATGTTCCCACTGCATGCTAGGACAGGAAAAGCATTTGAGAGGTAAATGCCTACACTTGTTATTGTTTTAATAAGTCTCCATGTAGGTAGCCTCAGTTCCAGCTCAGGTTCAGTGGCAAGCTCCTGTTTTTTGCAGTGGGTTAGGTTGCATGCCATGGCTTCTCTCTGTGTTTTATAGAATCATGGAATGGTTTGGATTGGAAGGGACCTTAAAGATCATCTAGTTTTTTAAAGGTAAAAATACCATCACCTGGAGAAGTGACTGCATTGAACCTACAAGTAAAGAAATGTTGCACAGGGGTGTGTGGCATCAGCATCTCCTTTTCAGGAACCCTTTTTCCCACACTGGCTTTCAGAGGGCTCCCAACTTCACACTCATACCACCGTTAGCAGCTCCTTGCCACGTGGATTCATCCCAAAGTGTTGAGTGGTGGTCGAAATATTTTGTGTATTGCCTCATTTACAGCCCCCCTGCCTGGTGTTTCCCTGCTTTGTGGAGCAGATCTTTGTGCTTTTTCACGGGAGCTCTCCCCAGGCATTGCTGGTTCATACAAAAAATTTGCTCTTCAAGTATTTAGGAGAAGCAAATATTTCATAGAATCATAGAATTACCCAGGTTGGAAAAGACCTTGAAGATCATCAAGTCCAACCACAGCCTAACCATAGTACCCTAACTCTAACAACCCTCTGCTAAATCATATCCCTGAGCACCACTATCTCTGAGCACCTGTTTTGCTCAGAACAGGAGAGCTTTCTCAGGCTGCATGTTTTTAATGAAAGCTTTAGGTTATGAACGTGTCATCATCTCATTACTGTCCTTTACCACTTGGTGTCCTATTGGTCTGAGCTTGTTTTACTGTCTCCAGCCTAAATTGAGTGCTGCTTTCAGTATTTATAAACTCTACAACTGTTGAAACAAATGGAACTTCCAGTTTCAGCAGTGGTATTGGGGTTGAAGACAAGGAGTTGTCTCTAAGGAATAGAGTCTATTATATGTTGGGTATAAATCTACCTCTGACGTGTGGGTGTTGGGAGGAAAATTTCCTTGGGGACTTGTAATCCAGGAGCAGCCTCCTATAAATCTCGTTGGGCCTTCTTCTGAAGTGTGTGATGGTACTGGAGAGATGATTATAGATGGAGACCATGGGTCTGGGAACGTAAAATACTGCCGCTCCTTCCCATCCCACTGCTGTGCTGGACATACGGGTCTGACCAGAAGATTATTGTCAGTGTTAAAAACGATGAGTTTGTTGTCCTGTTCTTTCCCTCCCTCCTGCTAAAACCCACCGACTTGGCTTTAGATATTGGCAACTGCAAACAGAGACCAATGTATGTGGCCTGTGTTTTATTTGCTTTTGTGGTTTCAGGTGTGAGAACGTGCATTGGTGGCCAGGGACAGGCTGGCTGCTGTCAGATGGACACAGCAACACATCAAGCTTGTCCTTGCATGCTTTCTTCAAACAGCTTTTGTTTGGTTTTGCTTTTTTTGGGGGGGGGTGCAGCCCAGTTGCTAGCAGCTTCTTATTGCTGTGGGTTAAACATGCTGATTGAAGGATGGGTGATTATGGGCAGCTTTGGTCCATTTGGGCCTTTCAATGAAGGGCATGGTTTCCATGAAGGAACATAGTCGATGTCCCTGAGCCAATGAGAGATTCCCAGTCATCATCCCTATTTTCTACCAGAAAAATACCTGCAAGTAGGGTGGTTCTGGGTGGAGTTTATAGGTCTTCTGCAGGATCAGGCACCTCCTACACAATGTGGGACTCTACCTCGTGTTGGTCACCTCCTCCACACGTCCAGTTTGAGCGCTGCTTATTGGGGTTTCGCAGCAGGTTTTTTCCTAATGGGAAATGCAGCCACTAACAAATGATAGATAGATGGATGGATGGCTCAGGTTGTGTTTATTTTTAATTTAATTAACCTTTTTTCCTTTTAACATTTCTCATGCAGCTTGTCTGTTTTTTATTTCTCACTGCTTCTCTTTGGATGTGTTCTCTCCACCTTCCTCTGTCTTTGGAAGAAATTTTCTGTTCTGATTTCAGTAAACATTTTCTCACTTGTCAGAACAAAAGCAGGTGAGCCTGGTGGTTGTTTTTTTTTTGTGTGTGTGTGTGTTGGGAACGTGTCAGGCTGTTTTTATGGGCAGCGCTGCGGAGCTTGTCAGCAGAAGCAGAACCGGGAGATCCAGGCTCCTTTACAGATTACATATCTCTGCAGATGTTTATTTCCATTTTGCAGTGTAGGATAGCCTGAAGTCAGTCCGGTACAGATGACAGCTGTAACAACTGTTGTACCTTTGACAATGGACCCGTCCTCCTGCCTATTAGAGGAGGTGATGGGTGCTGTGGGTAGGGATGCTCTCACAGCTTCTCCATTGCAAGAGTTGAGTTGTGTAGTGGTGGTTATATCTGTCCCTCTGCTTGTGCAATGAAAGCTGCTCCTTTGTCCTTCCTGCTATGGATGCACACTTGTTGCTCCTCATGGCTGGAGGAGCCCAACTGGGAATGGAGGAACTTCTCAAACA
The DNA here is from genome assembly GCF_039878825.1 of Excalfactoria chinensis. Lineage (NCBI taxonomy): Eukaryota > Metazoa > Chordata > Aves > Galliformes > Phasianidae > Excalfactoria > Excalfactoria chinensis. Next base: position 136,337,408 of record NC_092826.1, read on the forward strand.
GGGGAGCCCTTCCATCCCTGTCCTTATGAAGGGAAGACCCTCTCTGAGTCTGCTCCTTGGAGTCTGAGTGACAAATTGCTTGCTGTTAGTCAGGAGTCCCTAAGACTATGTGTGCTGAAGGCATTTTATTTATCTTACTCCTGAATGGCTGTTCGGAGGCAGATGCTTGCAATTCTTTGTGCATATTTCTTCTTCTCCTTCTAATGTTCAAAGGGCCCTGGAAAGGAGCTTTACCAACCCTATGGGGCCAGAGCATCTGTGTCCCTGGAGCAGTTCCCCCATTCACCTTGACGTGTTTCTGCACAGTCTAGGCATTGCCTGCTGTGATTCCATGCACTTCATCTGCAGTTTACAGGTGCTGCAGGACCTGCTCACACATACAGACACTGACACTAATTGCTCCCTGCTCTTCCCCTGTGGTATCTGACACATGGTTATCCACAGCAGTTTGCTGTTTTGGGGAGGATGAGCTATCAGGAGTTAAACCACAAGCAGGCAGAAGGTAACTGCACTAAATTAAGCTGGCAGTGCCCTACCGACGTTCTCTCTTACCTTCGTGTCTTTGGAAGTGCCTTTTATCCAGGCTGCAAATTAAATTATTGTTGTTGATGTCGCTTCAGAGAAGTTGGAGGAGTGAGTTAATGGGAGCTTCTCAGGGAGGTCTCCCAAGGAAATCTCCTCTTAATGAAATGTTAAGGCATCTCTTTTCCTCTCTTCTGTTCTATCATTGGAAAATGAGGGAAATAATCGCTCTGTCTTTTCCACTTGAACTTTTGTGTTATGTTTATAAAGCCCTACAAAAGTCTCAAGTATCATCTTTTCTTGCAAGTTTCATGTTAAAAAAAAATATATTTACCGAGGCCTTGTGGGCTCAAAGTGTCACAAAAGTGACGTTTTTGGTTTTATTTTTAAATGATTCTTCAAGAAAAGCAAAAGGCATAGCCTGGAAATAGATGTTTGTCTGACTGTTTTGCATTTCTCTTATCAGATAGGAATCTGAAAGGGGAAAAGAGCTGTTCCTTTCCGTTGCCAAAGCTGGCCGAGTGGCAGCAAGTGAATGTTTACAATGAAATTGCAGTTTAGTAGCATACAAAGGTCCTCAAATAATAAATAAATAAATAGCCTTCTTGTTTTGTTTTCGTTTTGCTTAATTGCCCTCTTTGTGGGTTCCCAGGGGGAGACAGGAAGGGGGCCATTAGGAATTCCAAACATCAGTGTGATTTGCAGAGGAAGGAGTGGAGTAGTCGAAAGGTTTGCAGGAAGAGAGATGAGGCAGGCTGTTGATGTTTCCTTTCTCCTCTTCCCTTGCTTTTTTGTTTCTGCACCTCTTCTGCTTCTTCATCTTGGTATCATCACGCAACTTACTGCTTTTGATAGCTGCACCTTCTGCAAGTTTGTTTGCTCATCTGTTAAATTCCTGTTAAAAGCATGTAGCGTTTTGGTTGGGCAAACAAGCCAACCGTTAGGTTTATGGAGAAGCAGGAAGGCTGGTGGCATGGATAGCCCTTTGCTGAGCACCTGGGGACCCATTTGCACAGAATTTCTTGCAGATTTTAATGTACAAGCTCTGCAGGGGATAGATTTGATGCAATGGGACCAAAGCTGGGAGGAATTTAGGTGTTAGTATACTGTAATAGAGAAAAAAGTTCCAGGACATTGATGCCCCCTTTGATGTTTCCATGGGTAAATTCATGTCTGTGCTCAGACATAGTGGAAAATCTACACTAGCTGTAGGGTACTGACAGCCTGGAGGATCCCCAAGCACCACATGGGAATCCCTGGCTCAGAAAAGCATGGGGAGAAGTTATCTTTAAAGGTGTTTAGATGTCTCAGGCTGGTATCTTAGCATGAGGAGTAGCTATCTAAATGATTTTTACTATTTCCATCTGCAGCCATAAAGACATGGGGCTCACTACCATCATGAGCTCTGATGGCTTCTAGCCAGGGCTGTAAGTTGGACTTGCGCTGACCCTGAAAATGTTTGATGAGCTAATTCCCTCATTTGTCATTGGAAGTGCAAACTTTGGAAATCTTGCCTTCGAGTCGGCCAAGAAAAGACGAAAACCAGGTGTGGAGAAGGTCTCTGCAATGGAGATGTTGCTCCAAAACTCAGCAACAGCTACTTTCCTTCCCAAGCACCCTGCAACCTCCCTCCCTCCTTTTCAAGTAAAAAATCATCTTTTTGCTGAACGCAAAGGTCAGGGTGTGTGTGTTCAGAGCTGCTGCCTGGGAAGGGAATAGTGTAGCCTTTGTCCTGTCAGGCCTCACCTCAGCTGATCTGTGCTGCATGTCCTTTGAGGTAAGCCGGGTAAGTGGCTCGCAGTCAGAGCAGGGAAAGAGAAATCCCATTTGAGGCTGACCTGATGTTACCTGACGTTTTGCTTCTTTGAAAAGAGGAGGTTCTGTATGGGAAGGACTAGTTCTGGGTTGCCACATTCTCTTGCGACATCTTAATCTTGAGGGTGAATGACAGGTTTATAAAACGAGGCTATTTTTACTCTACAGGAAAGACTTGCACTGTCCACCTACGTCTGCTTCCATTGACCTTGCTCCAGGAAGAGAGTTGCTCCTGCCCACCTCAGAAACTGGCTTGGGAGACGGCTGCTGCCCTATCCCTTCCACATCCTGTGGGAAACCCTTCCCAGTGTGCTGCTGGTGTGGCTTGGTTTAAAATCTCTGCGTGGAAAAGCTGCTGTTGTCCTTACAGGGTCATGTTTTAGAATGCCCTCTAATTTGAAGTTGTAGCTGAACTGAACTTGCTTCTATTCTGTAAGCTCGCATTCATAAAATTCATCCAGATTTTTCTTCCTTTTTGAAAGCGGTGCTACCAGCTTTTCCAACTGTCATTAAAAAATGAATGGGTTGCTCTAGATCCAGTGAGTAGATTGGCTTGGAAGCACCTTCAGAGTTTTACCTGCTGTTGTCCTCCCTGCTTTGTGAGTTGACTTTGCTGTGTTCAATGGCTGGTCCAGCAGGAGAGTGAAAAAGGGGGAAAATTTACTGTAACAGATATAAATCTGATGAGGATGGAATGGGGAGAAGAAAGACCCCATTGGAGACAGGTAGGCTTGTGCTGATCTTCATCCAGGCAGGCACAACTCTGTTTCATCTTGAGGTTTCCTCATGTCTGTCTCAATCTGATGCTCCTGGGCTCTATCTAGCTTCTTTAAATGTTCTGCCTTCCCAAGAGTGTATCTTGGGCACTCTTCAATCATTATGCACAGATGATGATGAACTGCTTGGAGCCTTTGCTGCCTGAGCAGTGGGGACCAACTGTGTGGGTCAGGACCAAGTGTAGAGCAGATGGTGGCTTCAGAATTGTTTTTCAGCCAAACTCTGATTTGTAAACTACAGGTCCTTTTTGACTCCCTTCTTAAACCGTCTTCCTTCAAGTTTGGGTCACCTCTTAATCCCTACATTTATTATTATTATTATTATTTTTTTTTGATAAGGCAAACACAGATGGGAGTGTTGTTTTCCCTTTCTTCCTGTATTAGCTTTTTGTGCTGCACTAGCTTTTTGTCTGCGGTCATAGAATCACAGAATGGCTTAGGTTGGAAGGGACCTCAGTGATCATTCAGCTCTTGCCATGGACAAGGTTGCCAACCACTGGATCAGGCAGTAAATTAGGTTGTCATGTCTCCTACCTGAGATGTATTCACTTGTCTGCAACTTTGTGCAACCAAGTGATGGTGAGGTTAGCAGAGCTGGTGGGATGCTTCTGGATGCATCTTACCCATTACCAAGATATGGAATAAGTTGCTCTCTAGGAACAACTTGAGTTAGTCTTGGAGTGTTGAGAACATTCCTGCTTTGTGTTGAACCCAGCATTTAAAACAAAGCTAAACAAAATCTTCCCCTCATCTGAAAGAAACAAAACAACAACAAAACAAGAAAACCATAACCCCAACAACAGCAAAACAAAAGCAAAGAGGAATTAAGATCAAGTAGAGTGTTGTGAAGTTTGTACCTTCCACAATCGAAAGTAAGCTGTTGCTCAGAGCCAGGGACAGCATTACTGAAGTGAAGGCTTAAGCTCTATTATGAGATACTGGTTCTAGCAGTAAGACCAATGTTACATACCTAGAGTTTAAACCACTAAGTCCTCTAGCTTGTGAAGAGGCATATCTTCTCCCCAGAGACCTCTCCATGCGTGGGGAACAGCAGGTGGGTCTTTGGTCTCTCTTCCTATGGAAAACCTTTATCATGCTCAGGAGGAGCTGCTATCTCCAGCTCCTTGCAGCCTGCCAAAGACATCCTTTGCCTTCAACACTTGTTAGCAAAAGTGAAACTTTGGGGAGTGTTGGTCATTCATTTCTTTTTGCTGAGAGGTCACTGTGTGGTGTAACCTCCTGCAGCTAACACTGCAACACCAAGGTGAATTGTTGAGATGTTGCTTTTGGACTGGCAGTAGGAGGCTTTGGACAACAGCTTTAAACTGGGTCATGCTGGGTTTTTGGAGAAGGCAAGGCAAGTGGGAGCCATGGCTCTGCAGCTGAACAAACATGTTGTTTCAGTGCGACAGGCTTCCACATCCTCCCCTTCTAGAAATGCTCCTGGAGATGAGAACACCAGTGATGTTCATGAGGACGTGGTTAGGCACCTCCTGAGGTATCACATAACTGTGGAGAAAGCTTTCCTTGTATGATTTTAGAGTGGTTTATAGCCATTGTGCAGTGGTTACCTTATGGAAGAAAATACAGGTTTGGGGCAGATTTTACTTGTTAGCTGCTTTAACTTAGCTCCAGTTATAGGTTGAGAGAAAACATCAATTTCTTCCCACAGCATGCAAGGTCAGAGACCCTGCATACTTTGTCTGAAACCTGAAAGCACCCGGGGAACTACATAGCTGGTTCTACTAGGTGTGCTCCAGATTGTGTTATGCTGATACAATGCTGAAAGGGCTGTGTGTACTGTTTGACTGCAGCTCTCGGTTGCATAGTCTGCATACCCAGAAAAGCACTGCTGTCTTGTAGGCTTGGAAAAGGAGGGTTGGGGAAGGGGGGGGGGGCCGCTCAAGTGGCCTTGGAAATCCTCGCCCTGCCTGCACGGAGCCTGGCTCCAGTGGGAGGGACCCTTTGGAAGCGGTTCATAAGCGTGAAATTCTGCCCTGGCAGCATGAATTTCCCCCCTGCCCCTCCAGTGTAAGTTCTGCTCGTGCAAAAATCATGCAACAACTTTTCCGTGCAGTTTTAAAGTGTGCCTTGCAAGCACAAACCAAACTCCCTTCTCTTAGCTGTAAAACATTCTGAATGGGCAGCCTGCTTTCAGAGGAGTTATTTAAGCGTGGAGAGCTTGGTGCTGTAGGTCATCAATGTATTGCACATACTATGGCCATGCCTTGGCATTTGTTTTTCGTTTGTAATCCAACACCCAGCTGCTCCAGCCTCCAACTACAAGCAGCTATTTAGCGGTTCAGCTAGTGTTGAGGAATGCATTGTGGTGCTGTTTACTTCATTACGTGGAAGGCTTGTGTGTAGTACAGAGAGGTTCAATTAAAAAACACAAAAGATGAAAACTCTGGCCGGGAAATGAAAGCTTAAAATAGATGTTAGTGCAAGACAGAGGAGGGGGACTTGAAGGAGAAAAGCAGGTTTCTGTTCTGCAGTCATTGCAAGCATTCTTAATGATGAGAGCAGAGATTACTTACACTATGATAGGGAACTGGACCAAAAGGAGGAGGGGGGGGAAATGTATCCATCTCCTTTCTGCTGCAGCTGTTCTGTTGCTTCTCCATCTCTGGCTGGGGGAAAATAGTGGAGAAGCCACACCCCGAGCAGCACATGGAGCCTTCCACTGGTGCCCTCTGCCAAGCCAGTCTCAGGGCGGCCTGGCTTCTTGTTGGTCCTGATCCAGGTTAATGTTTCAGTTGTGGATATGGCAGTGCAGATGCTCTCACTGAGTGTTTCCACTCCTAGTGCCCCAACTCTGGTTTTCTTGCAGTGATGTCGGACCGGATGCCCCTCGATTTCTGTCCAGCGTGTGAATCACAGAATCATTAAGGTTGGAAAAGGCATCTAAGATCACCAAGTCCAAGCCATCCCACCATGCCTACTGACAGTGTACCTCAGTGCCACATCTCCGTGGTCTTGGATCTTATGAGAATATAAGGTACCAGAATGGTACTGCTGCAGGGCAGGTCTCTTCCCACACGTAAAGAATGCTGTGATGGTGTCTTCTAGGTTGCAAAATGGATTCTCAGAGCGTCATGGAGTGGTAGACATCGGCAGGACCACAGAGTACAATTCACGTGTATTGCGTGTTGCCAGGAAAAAGAGGAAAAATTGGCTTCTTTCTTTTACTGAAAGTGCAGCATATGGTTGTAGCCTCTTTGAAGAGGCACTGCAGTGATACCTGCGAATCCTCCAGTAAATGGGTTCTGGTGCCTAGCAATAGGGCTTAAGGGGCTGGGCTTGAGTGCTAGTATCTGCCTGGGTCACTTTGAGGTTCTGGTGGAACAAGAGCAGAGTGACAGCCTTCCCCCATAAATTGTGGGACCACAGAATTGTGATTTCATTAGAGAATAGTGCAAGTTTAAATTAAGACGTTCAGTTGGAGAGCAGTCATTCCAGGTCTATGCTTGTTTTTTCCATGTTGCCTACTTGTCACTGGGCTTTCTGAGCATGCTGTTGGCCTGGTTAACTTCTCAACGCTTGTGTGTGGAGCAAACAAGGGACCTTTTCTTTTTGCATGGCAGGACTCTGCTCCCAGGTAGGCAGTGGAGAGGCCCCAAGTGCCAGGTGGACATAACTATCCAGTGAAGCAGTTTTAAAATGTGTTTGGTTTTATTTGAGCAAAATATCCCTCAGTATATTCTGCCTCATCTGACGTGGCATTTATTGTGTTAAGTTCAACAATGGACTTTAAAGCCCGTGTATCACTGACGTGGTTTTGGGGATGCTGCTATATCCACCAAGCAAACTATGCTGGGCTCTAGGAAGGGTTTAATGGGAAAAGGTTGGAGAGCTGACCTTTTCCACATCTGTTGTTCTTGATGTGATCCTGCCGTCTGACTGCCCCGCGCTGCTGGCTGGAGTCAGGGTTTTATCAGCCTAACTCAGCACTGCTTATCAAATCCCTGGACGGGAGTTCAGTTTCAACGCCAAAAGGAGAAACTCCTTTTTTGCAGAGGAATGAATTTGAGAGAAACTGGAGAGATGGTAGTTGGTTCCTGCTCTCATTCCCAGGGCAGGGAGCTGATGGAGGCTGGGCAACAGGCGTGGTGCCTCCCAAAAATCAGAATCCTTTAGAAACGTACCACGCTCCTGTGTTAGAAAGAAAGAAAACTGGAAGCCTATTTGTAACAAAGCAAATAGGAAGGAGTGTTTTATTGAGAAGGGACTGAGACATCCCTTAATTCCAGTAAGCTCTTTGTCCTTTACAGTGGCAGTGGAGAAGGATCTTCCTGCCTCAAAGCTGATGCTTCCAGAAGGGCTTCTCCCCACACCACAACAGTCTTTACATCCAGAGAGGTGTCAGATCCTTCAAACATATTCAGCTGCAAAATGGTTATTATCCAGCTATTTTTATAGCGGAGGACACGTAAAAGTGGCTGTGTGGATTTCATTTCCCTGTTTCCTCTGTCAGCACAGGTTAGGTACCTTGTCATATTCTGCAGCGACTTTCATTAAAGTGGTTTCCAGGCAATAGCACTTCAGTGTTTTTTTTTGTTTTGTTTCTTCCTCTCCTCACTTTTCTGGCAGCATGTTTCAGGCAGTTGAAGAAAGCTGGATGTGTTTTCAGTGCTTTCTCTGAGCAAGCAAATCCTTCTGGGTGCATTGGGACCAGCTCCTGCCTGCACCCCATTGCTACAGGCTCCTGAAGCTTCCCAGTATCAGAATTAAAGACTAGCAGATGCCTTCTTATAGGATGGTCTAAAAATAAAGCACTGCCCCTTTCTAACAGAAGCATGTATTATTAAAGGAAGAAGGAATAGATGGCTGAAATGGAATAAAATTGTAGAATCATAGGATCATTTGAGTTGGAAGGGACCCTTAAAGATCATTTGGTCCAACTCTGCTGCAATGAACAGAAACACCCACAGCTCCATCAGATGCTCAGAGCCCCATCCAACATGACCTTGAGTTCTCCAGGGATGGGACATCCAACACCTCTCTGGGCAACCCGTGCCAGTGTCTCACCACCCTCAGCATAAAAGCCTTCTTCCTTTCATCCAATCTAAATCTCCCCGCTTTTAGTTTAACACTCTTTTCCCTTGTCCTATCAGTGCCTGTTCTTGTTGGAGATGAGCATTTAAAAGCCTTAAGCCAAAATATTCATACCTTTTTGAAAATATAAACATTCCTCTTCTGGAACTGCAGTATAAACTGGGACTTTCTCAGATGGGGACAAGGCTGTTGTCTGCCTCTGTGAAGTAGTTACCAGGTGATGGGTGCTGTTCTCCAAGAGGAGCAGCAAGGTTGGAGCCAACATTTTGCTCCCTACTACGTGCCCTTGTGTTTCTGCCAGGGACTCATGGGTGGTTTATATGCAGTGATAACAGGGCCAATTGCATTTGTCTTGGAGCAGTATAAAATGCACCTAAATGGGACTGGTAGCAGCTAACGCTGCACAGTCATTCACACGGTGCTGTAAAACAATACTGAGCTGCTGCAGTAGCATCTTGTAGTGTCTGCTGGTAGAAATGAACATGATGCTCTGTGCCTTTTCTTGTCTGAATGACCGGTCAGGACACATTATTGAAGGGTGTTTGTAAGCTGTAGGCTCTTCTCTTTGGCTCGGTTTTCTGCGTGTTGCTGGTTGAATAACAGTGTGTATAATAAGCAATTAATGCCTATACATTTAACTTTAAAGGACACTGTAAATAACAGGTTTTACTTCCCTCCCTCCCCCAACTGTTGCATTGAATTTCCTTCCCTTTAATTATACTAACAAATGTGGAAAAAATTATAAATATTTATAGTGGACTTAGTGGCTTTATTCCATCAGCGAGTGAACGTCCCAAGGTTGATTATAATCTTCCGTTCAATTACGAATCAAAAGTATCTATTAGGCAACTTCAAGAAGGAAACTCCAAACTTCTGCCAAAGGGAGAATGAAACATAATCGGATGTCAGGAATGCTGCTAGCTCGAGCCGTGGTGTGGCTGACAAACACACGCATGTCGTACTTGATCTGAGCAGCTAAAAAGTGAATTCCGTGGTTGTAATTCTTGTCAGAGCTATTAGCTGGGGTGGCACAGTGCGTTTTAGATGCTGCCAATAACTAATATTTTGGAGAACAAATGCCAAGCGTTGCGCTTTGATGTCGACCTTGATTCGGCGTCTCTTGCAGGGTTTTAGATTAACAGAGGATATTTGGACAGGTGAATGAAATGGTTGGGGTACACAACTATTTCTTCTCCATCTTTTATTGTAAAGCTTCCAGTTTTAGTACTACAGTTACATCTCGTATTTCTTCCCAGCAACCTGAGTTTCTTTCTGTATCCTTTCCACGTATGCTGCTCACAGCAATCCTGGCAGAGCAGGTGGGGGGAACACTGTGCACCCATTTGTCTTGAAGAATATCAGCAGCAAAACCCCTTGCGTTTCCTCAAGAAGCATTTTTAGGGGTTTTCTGCCTTTTTCTCCTCACTCAAGAAGTGCCCTGCTGTTTCAGAGTGCATTCTGCTGCTGCATTGAGAATGTGCAGTACTAAGCAAAGCTGTGGAAGGATTTGAGCATTGATCCCGTGGTGGGATACGGGAGCTAAAAGCATGATACTGGGGGTTTTGCTTAAACGTGGTTTTAAACAAGTTGGTTTGCATTAGCATTTTGCACATCCTTGCTTTATGGCTGCGTCCATCTATGAAAGTAATCTCTGCTAAACTGCTGGGGCTGCTTCTGTGAGCTCTGGTTCCATACCTACAGCAAACAGCTCCACACAGACCTGCTGAGCTTTCTGCAGATGAGAAAAGAGAGAAAATCTAGTTTAATGTGGTACGCTCAGCCTACGTGTGTATTTATTAGCATTGCAGATATAGCCACTGAGTAATAGTCTGTTTGATTAAAATTTTCTTTAAAAGAAAATAGAAGACTTTCAAACCTCCTTTCAGTCCTTTATTAGCTATTCCTCTTTGTGTCAAGCAGCTGCTGTAAGGCAGCCAGGTAGACTTTTAATGGTACAGATTGTATTTTATAAAGAGTCCAGTATAATAGAGTCCTAACTGGAGCCCTTAATAGAGACAGTAATCATTACTGGCAATAAAAACTGGCAAAAACACTGGGAACGTCATGTGATTTTATAACTTTAGATGCCTTTCTTACAGTAGGCTTAAATAAATGGATCTCAAATTAGTAATCGAAGGCTTAAATTAGACTAATGTTCCCACAACTTTCACAATGTTTGTTTTGACTCTGAAGAGCTGAAATAAAACCACTTCAGCCTATCGCTCTTCCCTCTTGCCTTTTTATTAGTGAAGAGGACTGTAACGTCAGCTTTGAAATGTTTTAAATGTGTTTGGATGACATGTTGGTACTGTTGGCTTTCTAATATGTGCTTTCAACAGCAAATAGCTTTCAGCAGAGGCTTGAGTGGAAGACACATCAAACATAGATTTACAGCCTTTTTTATTATTTTATTTTATTGGTTGTTGTTTTGTTTTTTAAGGGCAAACTGTAGTGATGCTGCATGCTCCCCTATGTTGCAGCCCTTGGCGTTTACTCCTTAGGCCTCTCCAAAGCCCTCTGCATCCCTGCTGCAGCCCCCTCCATGGCATTGCTTCTCCAAGCATCCTCTCCATACTCCTTCGCCTTTCAACGTGATTCCTCCACCTCTAACACTACACCGTCTTTCTTTAATCTCCTTTTCCTTGTCTTTAAAGATTTTCTGCGGCTCCATTCCTGGTTGCTGAAGTCATGGGGTACTTTGCCCATTGCTTGTGTGATGCTGGCCTTCACCATCCCTTTGTCTGGCTCTTCTAGGCTGCTCTCTCAGTGTGCTTCTTAAATGAATTTGTGAAGCTGCTTTTTCTTCCTCCAAATTGTTCTTTAAGACTCCCTGCTACCCCAGGAGAGCTGGTATTCACTCATGTCAGGAGAAAGGTCCATTGGGTTTGCTGAAGTAGATCATATAGGGAATTCTGGAGAGATGGTTCCAACATGAAGCTGGGGGCACTGACTTGCCAAACGCCATGAATTTTAGGTGGTGCCTATGTAAAATCACATTAGCTGTGTGTCTTGTTTTGGATTTCTCTTCTTGTCTATAGTGCTGTCCTTTCCCATTATTTTTTCTTCAAGTGAAATTGCAAATTACATGCAGTGCAAAGCAGGAGCAAGGGCAAGAATCTTTTCTTGCGTGCTTAAATGATTCCCACCACAGGGAGGGCTGGATCCTCTTCATATCTTCATATCTTCGGCCCTTCCCATTCAGTGCCATGTGTGATTCCCCAACTGCGCCGTCCATTGGCTGCCTCCTGGAGCTTTCATCTGGCCTTTGCATAGACCACAATGACCTTGTGGTACTGAGAAATAGCTCAATTTATTTTCTTCAGGGCCCTTCCTAAAGATGGAATAGATTACTTAGTACCGATGTTGGCAAGGACCAAGCTGGTAGGGCATATTGTTGCCCAACTCCATGAGTCAAACCAAATCAGTTGAACAACACTCCCTCATACTTAACTGCAGCCTTCCAAAATCACATTGTGCTGGATCTCAACTGTTGTATTGGTGCTGTCTGCTGTGGATGTTCACCATGGAGCTGTTGCTGTCTGCTCTAAAAGCTATATTTCCACCTAGGCAGGCCCAGGAGCCACCCAAGTATGGGCCCTGTGAGAGTGGTTGGGGCCAAGCAGGAGCCAAGTACAAGGAGGAGGAGGAGTGGGGAGAAAGCAAGGTTCTAATTTTTCCAAAGGGAAGCATGGCTGAACACCTGCTGTTCCCCAACAGAATAATATGAATTTGCATCAAAATGAGGTCCCAATCAGTTGTGCTGGCTGCTTTTGAGGAGAGCAGTTGTGTCTGGAGGCATTCTGTTGGGGGAGATGTCTTCCAGTGAAAGCATTTTCCACACAAGGGCAGTGGGGCCCACCCTGCGGCTGGCATTTAGAGAGGGGTGGAAATGCTATTTAAATTTCAAATGGCCTCAAGTTTTCACAGTTGCCATGTCAATAGATCAAGTTCCTTGAAATACATTTTAAGCAGAGTTTACACAGAGCCGCAGGAGCTCGCATTGACTCCCAGGCCTGCCTTTATTGTGCCTCCAGCAGCGGTAAGTCAATATGGCACATTGAAAGCAGCTCTGCTCCGCTGTCGAGTGAAAGTTAGCAAATTCCCCCATCTCTTTCCAGCTCTTTTCCTGGGCAGCAGCATGTTTAACTAGAGCCATTTTGCTTATGCTACACTGAGATGGTCTCAGTTTTTTGTGTTTTTTTTTTTTTTTTTTTTCCCTTTTTTCCTTCTTTTTGACTTATTTTTGGGAGGAGGTGATTAGATCAGGCTATGGAACTCATCACACCTTCCAAAACTCCCATCTAGGCAAAGGGAGAAAAAAAATCAGTGCACACAAGGAAAGGTGACAGGAAAACACAAGGGCCCAGGGCAGCAATGATAAGGGCTGACAGTTGCTTAGTACTGAGCAATAGAAAATAATACTGGGAAAACAAAAGGGGTCAGAAGAGTGGTTGCGTTTCGTTGTGGGAGATGGTAAAGGTTGCGAACCATAACTGCGTGGGTTCCAGGAACAACATCCTCTGGGAGTGACCTGATCTGACCTTCCCTGCAATGTCACTCTTTTCTAATTGTAGATCTTGTTCATTTATCTTTGCTCCGAACCCCAAATACCTTCAAGCTGTATACATCTAGGGCTCGCAATAGTTGTGGTTTGGAGGTGCCTCTGGAGAGCACTGCAGTGGGACCTCTAAGTGTGGCTGGGGGTGGCTGCTCTGGACTATGTCGTTGACTTCCCTAGTCAATGTCAGAGTATGAATGTGTCTGACATAAATGTCATGGGCCAAAACTGCCTGATGTTTATCTGCTTTCTTTTTCCCGTGCAAATGATGTATGGAGAGTTGTACTTCTGTGAGCAATTGCTTATGGCTGATGCTGGAGTGTGCGTAGTGATTCTCTTGTGTCTCTAAACGTACTTCATTTTCCATCATCTGTGCATCCATGGAAGATAGTCTTCTCTCCTTGGTACAACATCTGCCTTATGTGCTGACACAGGTAGAGGTGCTCAACAACCACCTCTTGATGTGCTTTCATGGTCAGTACATGAATTTAAACATCCCCATCTACGGTGAGCAAATGCCACCAACTACTTCTGATTTGTAGTTTGACCTGCTTTGTTGTTTGGCGATGCGACACGTTGCTGACTGGCTGCAGTCCTAGTCTTTCTGCTGTTGTAATGTGAGGAAGCTGGTGCAGTACACAAGCTGGCACCTAGACTTTGAATTTTAAGTGCACAGGGACGAGTTGTTTTGTTTCTACTTGGATTGTGCCTGCCACTTTTAAACACTGGTGCTATTCTACCAGGATAAATTACTCTTGAGGTGACCGTGCATTTCCTGAGAAATACAATCAACTTAAGCAAGCAAACAAATGACCTGGCAAATCATTGTGTGATATTGGACACTGATGATGGAGCCTTTTGTTTTGCAGCCCAGTATATCCATCCCTATCACAGAGCTGCGTAAAATTCTGTGATGCCCCAAAAAAGGTACTAAGGATGGCTAGATTTGCATTCTACTAGAAACAGAGGGTGGCATAGGAGAAACATATGGCTTCATTCCTAAAAGGGGAAAAAAGAAAATATTTAGGAAGAAAAACAGTTCTGTGACTAATTATTTTTAATTGTTTTCTTTATTTAAAAAAAAAAAATAAAAAAAATCAAGATTGTTAAGAGTGTTTCTTCCCCTCTAAAACATCTACAAGTGATCAGGCTACCAAACAGACTAATTAGATGTCAAATAGACTTCAGCTCTTAAATTGGTTTAGTTACACAATGCAAAACATCGCGTTTGGAAGCAGATGGCGTGTCATATTTAATATGTCTAGTAACTTGCCTGAAACCACTTCTAAGTTTTCTTAAAGAAAATGTTGCTGCTACTGACCAAGAGAGATGCCTCTGAGTATCTCTCATCCTAACAGGAAGATGTAGGGCCACTGTCTGGCAAATATTGTGGGTGACTTCAGGGCCTTTGAGGTTTCTTTTAATAAGGAGTTTCTATTCAGAAGATAAGGAGGTAGAACTCTTAGAAAATTGGATCCCTTAAAGGTTGGATGAATTGGACTCCTGGAAAAATCAAGGCTTTAAATATAAATAGTTTTGAAAAGTCTTGATCTATTCCCTGACTGTGCAGGGAGCTAAGTTCCACTGTAAGGCCTTCTGGGCCATGCCTCCATTGCACTGGAATCTAGAAGTTATTTTGAATGGCACTATGGAGAAACAAAAACCCAGAAGCAGCATGGGGAACCGTTAACCTAATTTGCAGAAACATGAAAATGACTCAGTATCTTGTAACTTGAGTCATTACAGCATTAATAAAAACATCATTAACGCTGCCCAACCATTCCATTGCAACTTTAATTACTGAAAAAGTAGTAAATGAGTGCTTGGGTGACAAACAGGTTCAGGATTGTGGTGGAGATTAATACAGGAGTGGAGGGAGAGCTGTGCTTGAGTAATCAAAACTAGGAGATAACCTCAATGGTATTTTGAATCCGTGCCCAAAGCTGTGCTTCAGTGGCCTTGGAGGGTGTATTTGTTGCATAGGTGGAAAAGTCTATGACATGTTGACAGTGGCAATGAAAACAAAGTTAGTAACAGGTGAAGAGATGAGATTTGGTGATGGGCTCTAGGATATATAAAAGGTCAGAGTATCCTCCGAAGATTTAACGCTTGAAGAAACACAGCTCCCCATTGTGGGTTTCATTAAATGTTATTAGAAGAACATCACTTTGAGTTGGGGTTAAAAACAGAAAATAAATCAGTGTAGACGAAATAAGGTTGATGGTTTAATTTTTTCTAATCTTTATTCGTGCACAGCATTAGTTTTGTTATTTAAAATTCGTATTTCTAAAGAAAAGCATAAGTGAAAAGGATTATTTCCAATTTAATATTCTAACCTGCTGTGCAAACTTTAGACGTGTGTTCTTCTCTGATCAAAACCTAATCCGAAATGCTGGAATTTCTTCCTTCCCTTCTTTCCTGTCATTTCTGTGCTCACATACAGCAGGAGGATGGTAAGCTTTGCCACAGGGCGTCCTCTTGTCAGGGATGCTTAATTGCCTCCGAGTCTACTAATCTAATATATGTACAAATACCAAAACAATTAATTGTGTGAATTGAAAACCTATTTCCCCTCCATTCCTCTCATCTTCCCCTCCCCAGATCTCTAGCCACACTCATCCTGTTGGCGACAGACTATCTGTAGTTAAATTGGGCAGCAAATGGATGTTTTTTGGGACCTGGAGGAGATTCTTTGCAGGGTGACAGCTGGCTCAGGAGGGAGCAGGAGATAGAGGAGTTGGTTTGCCTGTGCAGGTGAAGGGTATGAACTGAGGTTTCATCTGAACCCAGTGTTGGATGTGGGACCTTTGGTCATCACCATGGGGAGAGAGGAAAACCAAGTCCAGTTACATCTTCTTTGGGGAAAGAAAAGGGAAGCTGGCCCTTTCAAGTTGTTTTCTCACTCTTTGGTCCCCCTGCTGGTAACGGAGTTTATAATTAGCCTCATTAACATGGTACATGAGGACTCAATCAATCTCCAGGCAATCTCTCCCAAGGATATCGTGCTAAAGGAGTATATGATGAGTGCGTTTGGCACCAGGGCATACTGAAGATTTTTTGTCCATGCCGCCAATTGCTTGTGTCAGCCTTTCTCTGCTGCCAGTGTCACACCAAGCTGGAAATTTTCCTGAGCAGCACTAGGTATCCTTGAAATACGTAGTCTTGCCTATTTTTTAGATCATTTTCTACAGCAATGATCATTTTGTCAGTGCTACTGGGGAGATGTGAGATGGTGCTGTGGGAGAGCCAGGAGGTTAAAGCTGTTTCTCGCCAGGAGTGCTTTAGCAAAATCTGTTTCAAAAAGCAGAGCAAAACCAAAAGTGTAAAACAATAACAACAACAAACAAACAAAGAGTGGCATCACTATCCCTTATTTTCTTTTCTGGCTGCCCCAAAATGGGAGTGTATGACAGCATCATGGTGCACAGAGTTCAAGATACAGAGTAACACCCAGGTGGAGGAGAAGATGTAAATGTATGCAGAAAGAGTGGGATTAGTTTGAGGTTTTCAAAGAAACAAGCATGATAGTGTGATTGACTCTTTCTGCCACATGCATATGAAGTCACTTTCTTTGGCTCCTGATGTGGCTTTTCCTTTGGCACCCAATGGGTTTCATCCTGTGTGGCTTTGTGGAAACTTTCCACATTTTTCCTGCAGATTTACAGGTCTCATGGAACATCTTTAATTATGTTGACAACAGGCCTGCTTTGTGAGATTGTTTCCTTCATCAGTAGTCCCTGTTTCCTTCAGATTCCATGCATCAAAAGTTTGAAACTCCTAATTCTTTGAGGTACCTCAAAGGTGGTGTCTCAGCTGGGTTTTTCTTTTAAATGCAGAGGAAAACTGGAAACTTCATTTTGTTACAGAGGTGTTGTGGCAACTTTCAGCATGACCACACTTGTTATCTCACAGTGGGAGCAAAGATGCTGGACCATTTAAGAGAAATCTGAGGACAAAGTGGGTTCTCAGGTGCCTTGGCTGGATGAAGATCCTGGTTGTTTGCTTGCTGTTGGCTCTTCTGCCTGTCTTCTCTGTAGCTGTGTATTAAGAAAAACTGTTAGGAGGTGGTTCAAGTCTCTGAAGTAATCATGCTGTTTAGAGAAAGTGAGAAAAGTAGACAGTAAGCTAGAAGGTGGAAGACAATGTAATGAAGCACTGGGCACAGCATGGTCTGACAGAAGACTTCGAATTCTTCCTTGCTCATTGCTTTAATTACAAATATTTTACCAATTCTCTCATTTACAATGGGGCAGGACTCTTCCAGAAGCCTTTTGACCATTTGTTGGAATGAACGAGAGCAACCCAAGAAATGTGACCTACCGTCACCTTTTGTTCTCGAAGATATTTTCAGCAAGTGTAGGTTTTGTTTGCACCATGTCTCAAAAACCCCTGCAGCAGCCTCAACTGGTGGGCTCCTGGAGGATGGGAAGGCCTTGTAACCATTTCCCCTATTTTATTTTCTATAAAAGTGCAAGCATTTTAAAGAGAAAACCTGACAAGTCGTTTCCTATCATGCATTGTAATTATCTATTATAATAGGGAATAAAGGATTAATTAGTTTTCAAGCTGCAGATATGATTTAATTAGTTTTCAAGCTGTATCTGAAACACCTGTCTTGGCAAAATCAAAGTTATTTCAGTTAGGGGAATAAAAGAATAAGGGGAGAAGGAGAGGAAGAGAGGGGGAGTCCAAGTCCAGCAGCACTCACCCACTTTAGTGCTGACCACAGCTCCATCATGGGCAGCACTTCTCCATTAGAATTAATTGTGACTTGGGAGAAAAATGGATATAAAAGGGAGGTAGGTTTTACCATGGCATCACCATGAGCATCTGACCCTTGGGGGAAGATTATTGCCCACCGCAGCTTTGCTCTGCATTGAGTGTAGTTGCATCTTTCATCCATAATAATAATAATGCAATTATCCTGCAAGAAAATAAGCTACTTATACAATTATAGAATCATTAAGATTGGAAAGACCTCTAAAACTATCTAGTCCAACCATCAGCCTGTCCCCACCATACCTGCTAACCATGTAGCTCAGTGCCACATCTTCACTTTTCTAGATGGTGACTCCACAGCCTCCTTGGGCAGCCTGTGCCAGTAGGGCATTACCAAGTCTATCTAAGAAGGATTTTTTTCCTATTATCCAACCTACTTCTTCCCATTCTCCCCCCCCCCGGAAATCAAATTTCTGATAGAGATTTCCAAAGGAACGAGAGTTTTGCATTGGAGATGGGGAAGAAATGGACCGATTCTATTCTGGGGGCAATATCAAAAGATTTTTTTTTTTTTTCATGCACCTTTTTACCTTTTTCCCCCTGTTTCTCCCCTATGCATTTATACTGAACGCTGCCTTGCAGAGCTGCCGGCCGTGCTGCAGCGCGTTCTCTTCCTGTAGTAGTAGTAAAGGTCGCTCTTCCCCGCGGTGATTTTTTTTTTGGCCGGGTTATTTTTATCTGGGAGCAGCCCAGCCGTGCTTCTCCCCTCCCTGCAATCACACCCGCACGCCACGCGGCCGATACGAGCCGAACCACAGCCCGGCTCCGTTTGTTTTGCTCTCGCTGTTGTTATTATTCTTCTTATTATTTTATTTATTCCTCTGGAACCGCTGGGGCTCTGCGGTGGAGTTGCGCCTGGTTGCTCGCCAGCAGCTATAAATAGCGTTGTGTACAAGCAAGAAGCGCCTGAATGAGGTTGAGCGGCAGGAAAGGAAAAGCCCCTTTTGGCTTCCAGCTGGCTGTTGGCCAAGCAGCGCATTGCTTCAGCAGCCGAGCGCTCAGAGGTAGCGTGGGAAGGAGAAAGATGGTCGTTCTCCGGTTAGAGGTGCTGGGCTAGATTTAGGAATAATGCAACTATGGGGTGAGGGTAAGGGGGGAGGGGGGGAGGTTCCTGTTTGCCACCTGGCTGGATGTCCTGAAGGCTTTGGAAATGGTGGGGAGGGTTTCTGGCATTGCTGGGAGGATGCTGGTGTGAGTGGGGCTGTGCAAATGCACTGCAAGGAAGCACTCAAAGCCTAAATATTTACATATTTTTCCTTTAAAGCATTGATATTTCTTACTTTAAAAATCTTATATGAATGGATATATATATATATATATTTAAAAAGGTAACTTTAAGTGCATGGATTAAATGACACTGTTAATATAACTGAGGGAGCTGGGCTTGTTCAGCTGGAGAAGAGATGGCTCTGGGGATACTTTATTGCGGCCTTCTGATACTTAAAGGGAGCTTATCAACAGGAGGAACATCAACTTTTTACATGGGTAGATAGTGGCAGGACAAGGGGGAATGGCTTTAAACTGAAAGATAGAAATTTAGGTTATTTGTTAGAATGTCTTTTTAGGTTGTCTATACTCAGAGGGCAATAAGGCAGTGGCACAGATTGCCCAGAGAGCTGTGGATGCCCCAGAGGAGCTCAAGACCAGGTTGGACGGGGCCCTTGGCAACCTAAGCTGGTTTCTGTTCATTGGCAACCCTGACCTGTTCTGGGTAAATCCTGACCTTTTCATGTGCCATTCTTAAGGCCATCCCAATGGGCTTTTAGGAATGGTTGCCATCAGTACGGGTTAGATTCATGGGAGGGAAGCAGGTTGAAGGGAGAGGTTGCTGACTTGTAAGCTATTACAAATAGTGATGAGAAGTAGAAATATCTAGGGAATTGATTAATTCTTCCTTTTCCCTATTATCTCCTTATTATCAGCAAACATAATGAGGAATGTTTCTGCTGAAAAAAAAATAATTACATCCTTCAAGAAGCATGGCCAATGGTTTACTTAACTGGGTAAGATTTCCTAAAACTTCAAAACTGATCAATTAGCACTTCAAGGAAGCTATCAGGACATGAGGGATTGGCTGATACGCTGATGAAGGCAGCATGAGCTTTTAATAGTGCTGGCAATGCATTAATAACTGCTTATATGGCAGCCCAATCCATTGCAATGCTTATGGTCATCTTTGCTGTGCGATGACAGAGATGTCACTGGAACTATTCCCACTCCAAATATTCCCAGATCCTATGGAGTTTGCTTCAGAGGAGTCACATGCTGTGGTGTTTACTCTGTCGCGAGGACTTTTTCCTTTTGAGTGCTTTGTGCTATTACATTGACGATCCCACAGTATAGATAGTGCAGCAGTAATTTAGTTAATAAATAAATCTCCCTCTTTCTGGTTTCATACCTATTCACATGCTATCGCTGCATTATAGTGCTGGATAATTTTTTCTTCCATAATTGAATAGTCTCAAAACGCAGAAATGGCATGCTATTTATTTGAAATGTTTAGAGGGAAATTAATCGGCCTGTTTTTATGACTGGCCCTTTGTGTCACAGTCATATTTTTAATGGGCTGATTTATGAAGCCAGAGTAAGTGGACCAAAAACAACAAAAGTCTCCCTTGCATGGATTGCTGAGGCTTATTTTATGGATCTCTAGGTTTGGGTTTTGTAGTTTCTGCTTTTGTAGCAGGAGGTGGAAAGTTTTCCCTTGTGCTGCAGCCATGTCTGCATGTTCTGGTGGGGCAGAATGTGAAATATCCATGTTTTCCCTTGTGCTGCTGTGACATGCTTTGATCTCCCACAGTGAAACGTGAGATGCTGCAAGAAGAAGGGATACCTGGGAGACAGGGGGTCTTCTCCAGCCCCTTGTATTCCTTGTGCTGGCCATTTCAGGGGGGATCCTCTGGAGGCAGGGGCCAGGTTTGGAGCTGCAGCTGGAAATGCCATTAGGGACATAAAAGCAACGGAGGGCAGCAGAACTGCAGGAGCCCTCCAGGATGATGCCGAGAAGTGTGGATGAGGACTTTTCCCTTGTTCAAAGCAGGCAATTTGTTCGGCTTGTTGGGATTTGCTCTCTGAGATCAGAGACCAAATGCAGAGGGAGTCTGCTAGCAATAGTTCATGGTGCCCGCAAAGAAGTGGAGGTGGAGGCACTACTTGAAGTCCCAGGGCAGCTTCGAAGACTTGTGAGCTGTGGTTTCTAGCACCATGTGTGGCTATGGGAGTTTTCCACCCACGCTGCGGGGGAGCCTCTCCACGCCAAGACCTTGCTACCCAGGGAAACTCTCTTATCTCTCTGATGAAATTCTGCTTCTGTTGTTTTTGGCAAGCAGCCCTCTCCCCTTGCACCAGTTAAACTGTTTGGAGCAGGACAGATGTTTCAAAGAGCCTGAGCAAAGCAAGGTGGTTGGAGTGTTGCTGCTCTGCTCCCTGGGCGCTCCTTCCTTGGGGCATCTGCATGTTTGTGGCAGTGTGGGTTGTTGATGGGGAGGTGTTGCCCTCTAATAACTGAGAGATAACAGATAAGGATGTTTAAGTGGTGGAAGGTGCTGCATGAGAATCCAGCACCGAAAGCGCTCTAGGGGCTGCTGGCTTCACGCGGAGCTCAGCGCACTCCTGGGCTGTGCAGTTCATGGAAAATATGGGATGGTAGGAGTTAGTTCTAGCTCTGAGGTTGGAATTTGGCTTATTATGTTGCAATACCTCTTAAATTTTATATATAAATATATATATGTATATATATATTTCCCGGACTGTATGGATTGCTCCCAGTTTGTATGCATAGAAAGTGCTGCACTGGAAGGCTGAAAATAATACAATATTCAGACTATAACGTGGAGATTATGTATGCATCCAGCAGGTGCTCCTTGAAATTAGCTCCTGGTTATGTGTACAAGAAATTTCTATTGTGCTGCAACCACACGTATATAAGGTGCTCATTTCCTTAGGCGATCAGGTTTTATCACTTTGGGCAGGTCTGAAGGACTGCCAGGTCATGACAAGCATGTTCAGTATGCAAAGGACAAGATTCATCATCCCCGATCAGCAAGTCTTCTTCATTACTACTGTTCTTCTACCTCACTACTGTACTTCTTGTGTATATTTATATGTACATGCATTGCAATCCTGGAAAAGGTGTTAGAGGAAGTTCTTCACACGGTTTTGCAGGGTTATTTCAGGAACAGAGCAGCATGAGTTCACTGAAGAATGCCTATAGTCACTGGAGAGAGTGGGCTGCAAGCATTCCTACAGCATGTTTGCTTTCTCTATTCGAAACTCATACTGTAGCGTGAGATGTACCACGTTGTCTTTCTGAGAGATGCATGGCAGTGTATTTAGGTGTGCAGTGTAATTAGCAGTGTAATTACCCTCCTAATTAATGAAAGCCTTGGTTTTGACATCAGAAATAATGGTCAGAAAGAGTGTGTGTCAGTGTGCTGTTTCCACAGTGTCCCTGCTGCCTGCTTTGAGCTCTGATGGCAGGGGGGGGCTGGAGCTGAGCTGATGTGAATCCCCAATGAGATGTGTAGAGCAGGGCCAGCAGCCATTAGGAGAGCGGAGATGGAGGTGAAAGCATGCTGGCCTCATGCAGATTGGCACTAAACCCTGCCAAATTAAATGTTCAACCTCTCCCTCTGTCAGGGGTTGCATTAACCAGTGGTGTAATTAAGAAAAAAACTAGTAATTTTGCTTTCAGAGACAGTTGAAGGGGGGGGGGGGGGGTCTTGTGCCTTGAGTTGCGAAAGCAAGTAACAGCGGTGTTGATTGGATTGAAGCGCTCCTGCTAACAGGTTTCTACCAGAAATGAGGCAGTAGGGAGGGAGTTAATTCCAGTGCCAAGCAGAATTCTAGATCCTGCTGGAAGAAAAACATAAAATAATAATAAAATAAAATAAAGAAATAAAAAGAAATGGAAAAGAGAAGACAGAGTATGGTTAAAAGGAAAAGGAAAAAAAAACACTTTCCATTAGTGGAATGGCGATAAAAATAGGTTGCTCGCTGCTGATCAGAGCTTTGGCTGTATTAAATGGGCACAGGTTCAGACTGTGCTTTCTTGTTATTTATTTTTATAAATTATAACAAAAAGTTCCCCCCTTTCCTCCCCTCCCCACAAATTAGCACAGCACACATTTTAATAAACAGAATTGTGGAATGGCTTTAGGTTGGAAGGGACCTTAAAGACCATCCAGTTCCATACTCCCTGCTGTAAGCGGGCCTTCCATAGGCTGTACCTCCTGCAGGCTACGTCCACTGCTGCACTGTGGTCTCCTCCATGGATGCATGTGGAGATCTGCTTTGTGTAGTGCCCATGGACTGTATGGGGACATCCTGCACCTCCATGGGCCTCTCCTGGGCTGCAGCCTCTTTCTTCAGTCTGTTCTCCTAGAGGCACAAGTATCACTCATGGCTCAGCTCTGCCCAGCGGTGCATCCCTTTTGGGATATCTGCAGCTGGCTCTGATCTGACCAGGAGCAGCTACTGGGTTTTGCTCACAGAGACCACCCTCACAACTGAAACCTTGTATTGTAAGCTTGAAGCAGTGACAGGTCGCCTGATATCACAGTCCTCCCCTAGTTTACCACCTCAAGTTCTGTGTTCAGTGTTAGGCCCTTTGCTACAAGAAGACACTGAGGCCTTGGAAAGCGTCCAGAGAAGGGCAACAGAGCTGTGAGGAGTCTGGAGCACAAGTGTGATGGGGAGATGGGATTGTTCAGTCTGGAGAAGAGGAGACTTGAGGAGATCTCAGTCCTCTCTACCTCTCCTCTGCTCCCAGATAACAGCGATAGGATGAGAGGTGATGGTCTTAATTTGTGTTGGGGGAGGTTCAAGTTGGATATTAAGGAAAACTTTGAAAGAGTGGTGATGTAGTGGCACAGACCGTACAAGGAGGTGGTGGTGTCACTGTGCCTGTTAGTATTCTCAAGTGTGAAGATGAAGTACTGAGGGACAAGGCATAATGGGCATGGTGGGATGGGTCGGTGGTTGGCATTGGTGATCTTAGTAGTCTTCTCCAGCCTTACTGATTCTGTGATTCTATGATAAGGCCACAGCACCCAGCAAAGCCTTTCCATGAGCAGCCTAGCAGTGCTGAGCAACTTGTGAAGGGCCAAAGTCACTCCCTGTAGCATTGCTGCATCACGATTCACTTGCAGCAAGCAGAAGGTGTCAGCAGTTCTGTTTACGAGCGGAGCCGCTGTCCTCTCCCCTGTAAGTCCTTCCTGACAAAAGGAAGTTTAAAAGCTCGCATTGATTCCTGGCTGGGAGTGCAAAACATCCACACACAGGAGCGGTGCTGAGATTTTTCAAAGCAGTTTGAAGGATTTAAAGTGTTTTTAACATCTCCAGCACAGTGCTCCCAGGCCTTGGACCTTTGCTTTTAAGCATCTGTAAGTCACAAGTAGATTTAGGAGATAAAATGCTGGAGGCTGTTAGTCATCGCAGTGCATATTTTTGTTATTATTTCTTATAGGGAGAGCAGGCATGCTAAATTTACTCTTTCTAATGTTTGGAGATTGATGGTTACAGATTTGGCCTTTCTGCAAGCACGTTGAGTTTTGTCAACAACGCGATGACTTAGAAGCGAGATATCTGGAGACTTTTTTGTGAGTCTCCTCTTTGTCACTGAATAAACTAACCAAAGCGTAGTCCTTCTAGTTTAACACATGCAAGAAACTGAGATGCTTTTAAGACTTTCTATTGACACTGTTCTATATGTCAGATGTTTGGGCATTACTTACCTCTTGTTGTCGTGTTCATCTGCAGAGCATCTACCTAAATAGTGATTGCTGCTCTGCCTGGTTGTTAGTTGGCTCCATGCAATACCCCCATGTCATGCTACTGTGAAAGAGCTCATGGGAGTTTCTCATGGGTCAGCTCTGTTGCATGTTACCAGCTTGTCAAGGACTCGCTTGACAAATTGAAAATTAGCCAAGTGCTTTTCCAAGCCAAAAGTAGCCTGAGATGATGCGCTTGCTTCATACCAAAGAGCTGGTTTTGGTTCTTTAGGTCATTGACTCCAATACACATCAGATTATTAATTGGGCCCTAATAAACCTGGACAGCGATCCTATAAATTTCTACATGTTAGGGGTCAAGCAGTGAAGTCAATATTAATTAATAGTCAAATGCAGTGTTTTATGTCACGTAATCAGCCGCCTGACAGCCTGAGCATCCTCAGAGGTTCGTTATGCTTGAAGAGTGGGAGCGGTGCCAGAGCATCCCATTCTCCATTGTTATAAAACAGGAGATAATCTCAAACTGTTCCAGGTAATTGCTGCAGATTTAATATATCACCCCTGTGGTATGTGCCTCTAGTCTCTTTCATGAGGGTAGATGTTCTGTCAGACCTCATGGAGGCTTCTCCTTGCCCTCCCACCAGCTCGCATCTCACCTACTTAAAGCCACAGACCAGTGCAATGGAGCAAAGTGATGAGGCATCACTGGAAGCTCATACAGTGACTGCAGAATGTTGCTATAGAGGTTATGCATCCTCACGTTGGGCAAGTTGAAGAAGCAATATAGTCATACTGGAGAGAGTAAGAGGGAGAAGCAGGCTTGTATTCTTGGGCATAAGGATGGATTGCAGAGCATGGTGGGCTAACAGGTATAAGCTAAGGATGTTTTTTCTGCCTTTTTGTTCCCTTTATTTCCTGCCTCATTTTTCTCATGGAAGATGCCAAAATTTCTGAGGAGAAAGCAGTAGGAGCAGGAGGAAGGAGAAGGGTAAGGAGTGGCTAGGATCAAGTGGGACAAAGCAGCCACAAAATGTTGGCTTTACCAGGACAGGGAAGGAGTGCAAAGACCTGGGTGTCAAGCCGGGTGGTTGGTGGTTTCAATGACTTTGTGGTGGCAACACTAAGGCAGAAGGGTGCAGGAAGAAATAAAGGGCATATCATGATACTATGAAAGGGCATATCATGATACTATGAAAGGGCATATGGAGAAGCACAGGTGGAAAAGAAGAGGGTCTCCAGAGAGACTGAAGGGAATGACCCTTGTGGAAACACACCAGTTCTGCTACAAACTAAATGACTTCAGAACTGTTTAACATCCACTGTAGAAGATACATTAAGGATTTAAGGTCTTTTTTAAGGAGTGGTGATGTTTGTGTACAAAAATTATCAGATCACTGAGATTAAAAGTAAATCTATTTATTTGGAGCAATATATAGATTTTTCTGCCTTTCAGTAGTTTATCTGCAGCTCCCGGACCTTCCCCATAAACTTTCCTCCTGTAAAAATACCTGTAGGTACCTCAAATGCACACCTTCATTCCCTCCCCCTCCTTGTACCGCTCAAAAGAAAGGGTGAAGGTAAAGAAAGAGGAATAGAAAAGGCAGAATCATTTCCAGGTAGATGTGCAGATGCCTCTTGGCAAAAGATATTTGACAGCTCCAAGATTAACGTTTCATGCAGGTATTTGTGTTTTCTCTCTAATCCGTTATTACAGTGAATTAGGATACCTTTTGGCTGCCGTCTCTTCTCTAAGTGGCAGGCTTCTCATAAGTTATTTATGTGGGAGATGTCACCTTACTAATCGTGTTCCTGTATAACCTTATGGTGCTGATGCAAAGCTTTCCTCAGCTTGGAGGGTGCATATGTGATGGAGCCAGGCTGGATCCACAGCCCTCATCTCTGAACGTGCACCATACTTCATTCGTGCTAAAGAAAAGATTTGCAGAGATTTGTGGCCAGTTAACCAGAGCAGTGTTTCATTTTTGTTGGGAAAAAAGAAAGATATTTGTGGCCACCTGAAGGTATACTATTGGATTTTAAAAAGATTGCCTATATACACATGCGTGCATAAATACAATATGTGCATATAAAATAAACACATTCTCACTGCCAGCGCTACTTACGGTACGTTAGTGTTTTAATTCAGCTGAAATATGTTGTGCCTGTCGTGCTGCTGCAGTCAGAGTTGCATTTTTGGGATCACAGCATCCTCGGTGAAGGATGATCATTCCCTGCAGGGCTGCCTGGTGGTACATCCTCCAAGGAGTCAAGCATTTACTTTTTCCAAGTCAAAATTTCTTTCTCCCCCCTTTTTTTTTCCCTCTCCACCATTGAAGCCAGTTATTTTATTCAAAGAAAATGAGATTTTGATTGAAAACTTCCCATGTCCTGGTTTTGGCCCCAGTTCAATGGAGCACATCTTGCAATTCCAGTTTAGACTCATCGTACGCTTATATATATTGTCCGAATGTCATGTTTAAGGCCTTTACCTGAAAGATATGGGCTAACACATGTCTGAATGTTCTTCTGAATCTGACTATTTTAACATCAGCCAGATGTTCAGCAGGCTGTTTTTGAGGTGCGTGTGCAGATGGAGCGTAGGAGAGAAAAGCTCTTCCTATCATTCCCTGCTTTTCTAATGCTTACGGACATGGTTTTTCATCTTCCACATTTGTGTATCCAGAAGCAGGTGACAATAAATGTTCTGAAAAATCACAATTTTTTGACAAAACTGTTGAAATAATTTCTTGATGGTTTGAGGTTTCTCACCATGAGCGCTTCTTATCCCAAGAGGTTTCCTAACGGGGATGTTGGATGGTAGTGCTGTGTGTCCACTTGCTCTGGTCTCAGTGGATGAATTTTATGAAGGCACCAAGCCTTTCTACATTAACCCTGTGGAAGTAAAAAAAACACACCAACCCCAAAACTCTCTGGGCATGCTGGGTTTGGTGTGTTTTAAGAGACAAATGGATGAGCTTCACTTGAAGGTGCCCACTGATGGGCTCTCCCCATGGCAGCAGTGCTTTCTGCCTCTGAGCTGGGTGATGTTTAGCTGCAGCATACAGGTTATGAGTGTATTTTGTTGAGCACGTTGAAGATCTTTCTGGTTGGCAAAGCGTTTGTGCCTGAAGTACAAATTCCCCAGCACTGCAGTGGATTTTCTTTTTTAGCCAACTGCATCAAAAGAGCTCGGCTGGGACTCTTCTTGCTGCATTAGTGCAAAAGCAGGAGAAAATATCCTAAGATTGATCCATTTGTTTGGGAGCATGGTTTGGGCCAAAAATGGCACGCATGTTCAGGAAGATGTGTTCCTGCAGCATGGCTTTAGCTTCAGCTGCAATCTGGTATGTCTTTCCCTAATAGGAAAGCTGTCTGCCTCCTCTCCCCCATAGCATTTCTTGATCTGTTTCTTGTTGGTTTTGCTCTCTTTCAGCATGCTACTTCCACTAAGCCCAGCAGCTGAGCATCTCTGAGTCTCAGTTGAGCATGTGCTTATGTAGTGCCTTGGAGAGGGGAGGATTTTGGTCCTTCTGAATTGTTGTGTCACTTCCCACACTACGCTGATGTTCCTGGAATTCCACTTGTAGCAGGCACATAAACCTTTCTGTCCCATCTGTGCTTATGTGGCCAAGGAGATGTGCTCTGTCCCTACTAAGCTGCACAAATTCAGTTGGTTAAGTAGCTGCTTTATGAACTAATTTCTTTGTTATGGGGTACGTCTGAATGGTTGGAAGTGAATCGATGCCTGCTCTTGGCTTTGGATGTTTATGCTTATTCATTTTTATGAAATATCTGGCTTAACTGGTGATATGTTGGGGTTGGTGAGAGCAAGAAGCAGTGACTGGGGTCCATAGGGTTCCCCCTTCAGTTGTCCCCTGTACTCCACAATGGGAAAGATGCTGTGGACATCCATCCCCAAAAAATCATGTAAACATTGTGTTGTCTTGGCAGATGTGAGCCTTCCAGCTGGCTTTTCAAAGTGTGTTGCTGATAATTGGCTTTGGTGATATCTGCCCAGGTACATCCACATTTGAGTTTGGTTCTCCATCTAGCTGTAGATGTCCCTGTTCTTTGCAGGGGAGTTGGACTTGATAACCTTTAAAGGTTTATTCCAATTCGAATGATCTTATGATTCTATGATCTTCATGTTTGCTTTTTACTGAGTGCTGAGAGGCTTGGGATGTGACATGTCTTTGTGTTGGTTTGTATTGTATCTGAGGAGAGGAGCTCAGCAGTCACACAGGCAGAGACAGGATTCAGCTTGAAACCTGTCCTAAATGCAGATGGGGCTCACTGGACTCTTTGGCTTTCTTTTTTTTTTGTGGCAGAGCAATGGAGACGTTTTGCCCTACTTTGAAGTGAGAGAAAGGGAATGTGTGACGGGAAGCAGGAGCTGAAGTTGCTAAGGAAACACGAGCAGGGATGCTTCCAGGGCTCTCACCTGATCCCTGCTGCAATCGCTCCTTGGCGCAGGTTGCCTTTCATGCAAGTGTCATGTAGCCTTCTGGGTGAATTCACGGTCACACAACCTGCTGCAGGTGTCCACCTGGGGCTGCTGGGACAGCCCAGCACCCAGCAGGATCCCAGGAAGATGTGGTCAGCGCCTGGACTGTTACAAGGATGCAATTCCTTCTTGCAGCACCCTGGTACCCTGTGGGCTGCTCCCCAAGGGCTGCCTAGAGAATGAGACAAGGGGGATTTTCTCCTCCTGGGATGTCTTCAGGGGAACCGTCAGCTTTTCTTCTATGGGAAAAAGGGCAACAGGTTGGATGGTTTCCATTGTCGTTCCCATAGCACAGAACGTGGGAACACTGCTAAACCCATCCCAGTTGCCCCCACTTCCATTGCTCTCACAGTTGTAGTTCCCACGTCTCCCTCCAGACTACAAATCCCAGCATATTTTGCTATTTGAATAATCTCTGCCTGGTGGCCTGCCTGATGCTTAGCACCATCCATAACAAGAAAGATGACTTTCATCGAATTTATCATTATGCAGGTATTTTCCTTCCTGCAAGTGTTTTATTTATTGCGGTGATTATTGATAGCTGCACTTAGCAATTCTGGTGAGGCAAAACAACCTTCTGCAGCTTGGGTTGTTGGTTTTTTTTTGTTGTTTGTTTGTGCAGAATAAAAATCAATCCTGGCTAAATTTGAATATCTGGATTCCTCTCAGCTTGTTTTATTTTTTCCTTCCCTGTAAAATTTAATAATGCCTTGTAAACGTGTTCATCAGCTTCTCCCGTGTTCTTTAATTGAGCGCAGATGAATCTCGAATGACTGGGTTCTGCGCAGCTGTGTTGCTCGTGTTTCAGCAGCAATCCATTCAGTTTGAGCACGGAGCGCTTTCGGATGGTGGATGTGGGACTGTTTGCAGTGTGATCATTTTCTTGCATTTAGAATTAAACAGTTGAAGAGTGCAGCAATTGAAACTTTCTCTTACCGTCTGGCTCCTCGGGAAGCAGCCTTCTCCGTGTAGGAATTGGAAGCAGCTGGCTTTGCTTTATAATTAATCAAGGGAGTAATTATCTTGCGATAATCTTGCCCCCCTTCATCTCCTGTTGCATAAGTAAAGAGAACTTCAGCTTGTATAAATTGGGTTTTGGCCTTCCACCTTTTGCTACCAGGGGCAAAAATTCAGGCGTGCTGAGCCACCTCCAGCAGCTCTGCCCAGCTGTGCCCATCTCGGTATCCACACTGTGCTGGGTCAGAGCAGGGCTCTGCTAGGAGCATGCAATTGACCACGTCGCAGCCCAGAAGGCATGTGAGATAGGTGTGTGTGGTTGCTGTAAGAGCTGGGCTTTCCAAAGCATTCAGGGCACCCATTTTTTTGACAAAGGCTTTGAGATGCACCTGCTCTGCATGGGACAGAGCCCTGGTAAAAGCTGCACAGAGACGATATGGGGTCTTTGCCATGGAGATCTCCAGAAGCCACATGAATGTGGGCCTGGGCACTCTGCTCTGGGTGGCCCTGCTGGGGCAAGTTGGGACCAGAAGGACTCATAGGTCCTGCCCGCCTCAGAGAGTCACTGTGATGTTGTGCCCTGTGCTTGGATGCTCCAGCATCTTATTCACCTTGCTCGTAGGTTGAGTTCATTAGGGTGATGAGCCTGGATTAGCTGAACTCGTGTCCTTAAGAGCCTTAGCTATGGCTGAATTCCAAGCACAGCTGGCACGCAAGTGGCTGTCAGGCTCCTGGCTCTGCCTGGAGCAGCCCTTTGGTTGGCTGGCCCTGGTGCTACAGGAGACATGTGATGCCAGGGGTGGCATTGCCACCTCTTACGGTCTTTCTGTGTTGCTTTCATAGAATCATTAAAGTTTAAAAGACCATCCAGTCCAACCATCAGCCCATCCCCACCTTGCCCACTAACCATGTAGAGAAAAGGCATATCTAAATACCAAACAGAACAGCTCATCTCTGCTTTTACTCCTTGCCTTTCTCTTGCTGTATCATCCCGGGGATAGGTGAAACCATGAGCTGGAAGGAAGCAGCTCCATGCTGGTTACTCAGCAGCACTGGCACAGCCCATGTGCTGGCCCGGAGATGCTCACTGCTCACTCCTGTTCAAACACACTTGGTTTCTAAATTAAGAGAGGGATTCTGCAGAAATACTTGGCATAAGTGAGTTGGAAGAAGGTTTTAAGGGTAAGCAGGTTATTTATACTCTGCCTTGCGTGCCCAGCCTGCATTTGTGCTGCTAAGTCATTTGTGTGTATTTTATGGAGGAAAATCTCTGCTGTAAATACTCCTTAACCATCATCAGCTGCAGGGCATGGTGGGCAGCGGGGTCACAGGAGTGGCTGTGGAAGGAGCTGACATGGGATACAGCCAAGGACTGCATAGAAACATAGAATCATTAAGGTTGGAAAGGACTACTAAGACTATCTAGTTCAACCATCAGCCCATCCCCACCATGCCCACTAACCCTGCCCCTCCATGCCATACCTACATGTTTTTGGAACACCTCCAAGGACATTGACTCCACCACTCCCTGGGCAGCCTGTGCCAAAGGCTTACCACTCTTCTGAGAAGAAAGTTTTCCAACCTAAACAGTGTAGCCTGCACAGTTCCCATCCATACAGCTGCTAGGAGAGCGAGCTGGGCAGAGTGGTGCGTGGATGGGAAACCTGGAGCAGGGTTAGAGGTTAGGGCATCTGTGTGCCTCCTCTCACCCATTCTAACTTGATTTTGAAGAGGTCTGTTTAATGCAGATTTACCTCCTGGGAGCGTGGGGATGAACTGGCCAATTGGGCACTGAAACAAGTGAAAGGGGTTTGGAGGTACTTCTCTTTAAAGGGTGGAGGAAGAAGGATTACAGGAGCTGAAGCCTGTGAGGCATAAAAAGGAAATCCCCATCTTTCCATGAAATGTCTGCAGTGATATTTATCCTCACATTTGTTTCATGAAAGGTGTTAAATACCAGCTTAAATACCTGCTGCTGCAAACCTCCATTGTGGAGGGCAAGCAGAGGAATCTCTTCAAGGCTTCTTATGCCTGCAGGTAATTTCAGTTTAGTGTTTCCTTTATTCTCCTTAAATCTATAGTGGGGGGAGGGGTTACTGCTGTCATGACAGAGAGAACATTCATCCCTCATTTGTCTCACTGAGGCAGTGGGAAGTTGTATGCGAGGATGGGGATGCCATGTGCTGGCTGCTCCCAGTCCCAGACAGATATTTTAAATAGTGCTTTACTTTGCATTGTAAAAGTAACCCTCCCCTCCTCTCTGTTGTATTTTTTCCCCCCTTTTTTCTTTCTTTTTTTTTTCCTTCTTTTTCTTTTTGCATTGCTGGTTGGTCATTCGCCCACCGCCCCATTCCCAATTGAGACCTGGTGCTGAGGGGCAGATGAGGCAGTGAATGCATTCAGCCCGATGATTTCCACATGAGAAGGGCTCTGTGCTGGTGAAAGACGTGAACTCATTGCAGAAACCTCCCAAGAACAAAGCTTTGGAGAAAGGATCAACCTTATTAGCACATTTCAGGAGAAAAGGGGGTTTGTCACTGTATCAGTTTATGCTTCAGCACATTAGCGCTGTAAATCTCTTTGTGGAAGGATTGGTTGAAAAACAGCAACAACAACAACAACAAAAAAAACCCACCCATATTTGCTTTGCTCCTTAAATACCCAGGAAGCAAATAATAATAATAATAATGCAATTCTCATCACCTCAGTTGCTGTAAATCTTTTCGACAAAGTTTATGGGGTTTGATGGTTTGAAGCCTCCTGTAGTTAAAGTGATTTTTCTTCTTCTTTTTTTTCCAAGGGATCTTTTGGTTTCCCAAGTATTCTTCTGGCCTTTTCACTTGAAAAGGAAAGGCAAACTTTCATGAATTGAGCAGGGGCACTCTTTGAATGAAGCGTGGGTCAGTGCTTCTCCGGGCTTTTCTTTCTATTGTTTGAAGAATACATTGAGGATGGTAGGAGCAGATGTGCTGCTTCTATCCCCGTATATTCTCCCCCTGTTATGGGTATGAGCTGCCTTTGCATTAATTTCTCCAATACTTGCTGCAGTTTAATCTACCTTACCCAATGCATTGAGCCTGTTTGTTAGCAAGGACTAAGGCTCTCCTGGTAGGAGTCAGTGCTTTCCAGTGACACCATCCCGTTTACAGTGACAAAAATAGGATGAGAAGTATTTATGGAAGCAAAAACCTCTTGGTTTGTCGATTTATGCTGCCAGATGTATACCCTGCACGTGTGACCTGTCCTAGCGAGGTGTGTCTGCATATTGTCCTGACACAGCTGGAATGGGAAAACAGCCAGCTGTGTTAGCGCTGAGAGCTGAACTAATGCAGCATGCAGTCATTGCCTACTGAACCTGAAATACTCATAGTACCTGCCACTGGAATTTAGTTACAGCAAAAAAGAAAAGAAGAAAAGGGGGGGGGGGGGGGGAAGACAAAGACCCAAACAAACAAAAAAACAATGTGGAAAGTGAAGGAGATTGCTTTTAAAATAAGTCTATGGGAATGATTTCTCTGTATTTGATAATATAGAGAAAGATTAGCCCTGCCAGTGCTTTGAGCACTAGACTGTTAATGGCTTTTGTTTGGTTAGAGACTCTCAGTCTAAGTGTGCTCTAAATGAAATGGAGAACGGATGCTTGTGGTCACAAACGTTTGATTGTTAGTGAGAAAAAAGATATGGTGTTGTTTTTATTATTATTATTATTATTATTTGGGTAGAGGTAAAGCAGAGCCTGGCTTTGGAGCATCCAGTGCAGGCAGTCAGCAACCTGGAAGGTTTTTTGCTTATGGGTTGAAATCTGTCTTCAGGATAAGAGCCTGTGAGCGTGATGCCTCTTGT
This sequence comes from Excalfactoria chinensis, assembly GCF_039878825.1. Lineage (NCBI taxonomy): Eukaryota > Metazoa > Chordata > Aves > Galliformes > Phasianidae > Excalfactoria > Excalfactoria chinensis. The sequence continues at coordinate 136,370,948 of NC_092826.1, forward strand.
AGTGAATCAAAAAGGCCTCCTATAGTACAGCCCGACCACCAGATGCCCTTTATCGGGTCCTGAATTTTAACCCTCACACTCTTATCTGGTCATGGTATATTTTTCATAGGCAGATCTTTGCAGTCTATCCACTTCTTAACATAGAGGGCAACTCCCCCACTCCTCTGGTCTTGCCTACCCACTATAAAAGGCTTGTAACAGTGTCATAGTATTCCAGGTGTGTGATTCGTCCCCATGTTTCTGTGATAACAGCTGGATCATAGTTTTCTAATTGCACCACATTTTCAGTCTCCTCCTGCTTATCTCCCATGGAGTCTACTCCCATTGGAGTAGATTCCTGCTTGTCTCCCATGCATTCATTGGAGTAGATTCTTTCTCCTCCTGGTCAACTGTGTCCCATTTAACATCAACATACCCAGTCTCTCAAAAGTGAATCTTTGGTTATTGATCACCATCAATGCTTCTGTTCATTCAGCTGGTCTATTCCTTCTGCCTGGGTCCCATTCTCCAATCAGGAGAATCAAGGAGAACACTACCTGTGCTCCTGATCCCTTCAACATTTTCCCTAGGGATGTAAAATCTTTTAAAATCTTTTGTAATTTCCTAGTCGTAACCTTGTGTGACCCAGCTTAAAAGAGATGGAGGAGACAGTAGTCCTCTGGTTTTATCATACCTGGTAGCCTCCTCTGTTGTCCCAGATGCCGTCCCCAGGCAGGCAGCAAACTTCTAGAGAGGTCAGCTGAGTGGCAGATGGGTGCCTCAGTACCCCTCAGCATAGAGCCCTCAATTGGACCAAAGGCATGGTTGTCCCTTTGTCACTGCATGGATGTGTGTGTGTTCCTGCTGTTACGATATCCCTCAAGGTAGGTTTTGTCTCAAAGACACACTTCATTGCAGCCATCGTTTCAAGGACAGTATCTCTTTCACAAGGACTGTATCTCTTTCACCCTCTGCATCTCTCATCCTCTCGAAACTGAGCAGTTGTTCGGGTGAGAATGAAGAGTACATGATCATCCTTCCCTGCCAATAGTGATGGAGGTGGATTGTTCTGGTTGGAAAAAAAGGACAGAAAGAGTAAAGATTACTCATCCACTCCCTTTCTACTCCTTTCTCTTTCTTTGTTCACACACACAGTGGGATGTGCCCTCACTTTGGAGAGAAGGATGTGTATTTCTCACTTACTTTACGGTAAGTACATTTTAAAAACAGAGCTAAAATGCAATCAATCAAATCCATCCTCTGGCCAACCTCAGTAAGGAGAATCTTAAGCAGGATTTGTGGTGCATTTGTGTGCTTGGAAGACTCCATGGGATCCTAAGCTATAGGCTGACCATTTGGGGAATGCATTCAGATGATAAAAGGAGAAACTTAGTAAAACAGACTTGAGATTCTGTAGTCTTAAGGTTGTCCAGGAAGGCTGTGATGTGTTAATTGAACCTTCTACATAGCATGAAGGATTTTATCATTGGATACCTTCAGACAGCCTGTTTTCTGCAGGGTACTCTTCGGGTTTAAAATCTGTTCCAAGATAGCGATCTTCTTAAGCCTCTAAGATTGCTTAGCATTCAGTAGAGCTACAAACAGCACGGTTGGCTGAGGAGCAAAATGATACTTGGTGTATCGGTTCCAAATCCTGTGGGGATACCCATGATGTGGCAGAGGCAGTTGTTGCCGAGGCGAAGCTTTGCTGAAGGAGTGGGACCAAGAAATCTGACTGCAGTGAAATCTAATATCCGTGCTGGCGTTTGAGTTAAAAACCGTCTGCTTGAGCTCTCCTGCTATTCCAGCAAGATAAGTCTGTGTGCTTCCAAGAGGAACCGTGCAGGGGTTGTATCATGCATCTATAAATGGAGAATGGAAACAAAGATCGGGAGGTAGCAGTCTTAGGGTAATGGGGAAAAGATGAGTGCTGCAGTTGGAGGGGATGCCTGGAAGTCATATCTAACTGCTGCATATGACTTCTTTAGGGAAAAAAAAAAGGCAATTCCTAATCTCCTACTGAGGATGCACTGAGTTTGGGATTCCTGCTGTGCTGTAGAAATCACTTTGTGCCTTCACCGAGCTTTACTGAGCATTGAAATGCATGAGGAAGAGTCGCTTGCTTTCCAGCACTGCTGTGCCATGCTCTCTACTCCCTGTCCCTTAGGCAGAAGACTTACAAGGTGGGATTTCCCTAAAGCACTCAGGATTGAGTCAGCCCTGCTTCCAGCAGCCAGGGGAGATAGCTGCTGAGGGCCATGGGAAACCCCTCCCAGAGCTGCTCAGGTCTGCAGGGACGTGCAAGCACACTTTGATCAGGCTGCACGCTGCTCTTTGAAATCACGATTTTGTGTGTAGCAGCAGAGAGGCGGGATTCCTGGGGGCTTTGTGCTTCAGTTCTGCAGCAGCCTGTCGTTTGTTATCCTGCTGCAGTGATGATGGCTAGAAATGAAAGACTCGGTGCAACTTGGACACCATCTTGTTTGGCTGTATGGTGGAAAGATGAAGTCAGCATCCCTGGAGCTGGGGTTGAGCTTTCCTATACAGATAAGCTCTGGGTAACAGTGGGTGTTTGTATGCTAGAAGCTGGTGACCTGACACGCTCTATGTAGTTTGTTGTGATGCCTGGAAAGGCGGTAGGGTGAGTCACAAAGAATGCCTTAACCCAGGGAAACAGCACTGTTGGAAGTGTTGGAAAGACTTGGGGAAATAAAAGCCCAAGAGCTGTGTGCTTTGTTCTTAATTGGCTCTGGCCTTGATTTAGCTCAGCCTAGCTATAGAAGGTAGCCTCGAGTGATGCGCTCTATGGTGTCTCTGCGGGAGCGCTGCTGCTGCAGTGGGACCAGGCTGCTGCAGCCTCAGTGTGAGCTGCCTCCGGATTTCACCAGTGAGCTGATACTGCCTCCCTTCTCCCCATCTCACCTTGGCTTTGCTCCTGGAAGGAAAAACTTCAGCATGTTGCATGTGTCACGTAACGTGTTGCTGCCAGAAATGCTTTGGATGCTGCCCTAGGAAGAGCTCTTTGGACTGCTGTTGTAACGCTCTCATTCATGTTTGCCTACCTGGTTTAAAGTTTTACTAGTTCCTGAATACAGAAACTATTAGCAGGAACTTGTTCCATTCCCTGCTCTTGAGCACTGAAACCAATGATTTGGTCAGATGTGCTATTGAAAATAAAATGCAATGCAAAATAAATGGGTAATAGCTGCTCCTAAATGACTACGTAAATGTGGGCTTCCTATTTTTAACCTGCATTATTTCATCACATTCTACCCATGGGGGTAAACTGCAACAAAACGATGTTGTTCTCAAATAAGCATGTTTGCTAGTGGATATTCGGCTGCTGCATCAGCCCCATGTGCATAGAAGCCACCGAGTGATTGCAACCAGCAGTTGCGTGCTGTGATTTGGAGAGGGAGTCCGTGATATGGAAAATCCCTTGCAGCTGATGTGTCAGTCATATCTGAGGACTGGGAGGGAGGGATAGTAGCACCTTTGCTCTCCAGTCGAGGGCAAGCAGTTTGCAAAACACCAGCGATTTCTACATCCAGGCTGGGAGTTACCCGAGCTCAGAACTGCAGTGTTTTTCTTCTGGCTATGTAAGGAGGCACAAAACTCAGGTGCTAAAGAGCACCCATCCCAGTGCACACTGCAGAGGTCACAGCTGGAGTCAGCTGAGACTCAGGTGGCACTTCTCTTGTTTTCTTGGGGTATTTTGTATAAATTGCTTTTACAAATTGGAAGAACCCCAAGAGCTTGTTCTTCAAAACCACAACCCCACTGCTAAAGGGTGCAGTTACCCAGGCTTTGCTGTCTTGGAAAGGGAAGGTTTCAGGTGTCTATCCATCACAGTGTGAGTGGTGGGGAACGAACAGAACTGGTGGAGGTGGAAATAGAATCCAAGAATGATAAGAGTCATCACACCCCTGTGACATGTCCCTGCCATAGGGGAATGGCTAATTTTGGCTTAGTAAAACCTGCTGGGTGCTTTCACTGAGAGCTGCCTGGCTGGGCAGAGTGGCACCGTGGTGGTGGGATGATGGTTGTAGCCCACCAGGTGTATTCCTTATTTCAGTACTGAGCTGCTTCACATCCGATAGAAATCTTTGCTTTTCATCTGGCCCCAACATGATGTGCACTAAAACGGCTGCTGATCAATGTGACTTTCCCCTGAATTCAGGGAAATCTCAGCAGAAGGCTGAAGCCCAGCAGGAAGCAGCAGCAAATGCCATCTCTCCCTGCTAGAGAAAGAGCCTCCTCCTTCCTCGTTAAAAAAAAATTAATAGTCCTGAAATAACTCCTTTGTACTCATAGCTGGTCAGAAATAACTCGAGCATCTCAGGAGTCCCCTCATGCCCTGCTAAAAGCCTTGCTTAGGATACAGAGCTCACTCTGTTCTACAGCAAGGAAAGTGTTCTTTGTTGGGAACGATGCTGCAATGACCTATTGCTCAGATTGGGAAAGAGATCCAGGTGTAGTGGCTTTGTCTGACCCTGGAGGGATTTAGGAGATGTGTAAACATAGTGCTAAGAGACACAGTTCAGTGATGGGATCAGGTAGGCCAAGCTGAACGTTAGTCATCTTGAAGGTCTTCTCCATCATAGGTGATTCTGAGGTTCCATGATCTTGTGTCAAACTCTGCAGCAGGTTTACCTGCTTGGTTTAATGTGCACTGTGCCTCGACCATAATCCTTGTGAGCTCCCAGGGTTGTGGTTTGGCATCAGGTATCTGCATCCTTGCTAAAGCCACAGTGGGCGTGCATGCGTACAGCATTACAAAGAGTTTGGGGCTGTGTTTCTGTAAAGCTGCAGCTGCTCAGTTTGGAAGGATTTGAAATGAAAGTGAAGAGATTCAGGTGTAGGCAGTGTGCTGGTCCAAGGGTGATAGAAACCAGCACTGAAATGTTATATGGAGGGTGATTCCCGATCTCAGACAAATGAAAAGTGAAGGTAAGAGTTCCTCAGAGGTGTGTGCTTTAAACAAATAAGTAAAACCTCACAGAAGCGTAATGCATACCTGAAAGGTCTGAGGATTTAAAGGAAAAAAAATATGCTTAAAAAACCCCCCTCAAATCGTTTGAAAGGCAGATTTAGAAGAGCCATTGGCATGTGTGGTATGTTCTGAAATTGCCTAGGAGAGCACACTGAATTATGGGGGGGGAGGGGGGGGAGGGGTTGGTGGGGGGGAAGGGAGAAGGAATGGAAAGAGAGACTAATTATATATAATCTTAAAATGAATTAGGTGATATAAATGTAATGAAAGCAAATCCTGTTCCTGGAGAGAGTTTTCAGTTTGCATTTTGATATCCTAGGGCAATGGCATGTTGCTCTCTGACAGACAACCATTTGATTTGGAAATATGTGAATAATTGGGAAGTGGAACCTCTTTGAATTTCTTACTTTCCCCTCTAGCATCTGAAGGACTAATTATAGGAAGAGCTGCAGAATGCCCTATGCGGGCATGCATGCAGCCAATTTTATACTTTGCCGGTTGCATGAGTCATTGCACTGCATCCTGTGCTCTTTGATATGTGTCCTTGCTGAGAATATTATATATTTATTTTGAAGATGGAGAGATGACGACATTACATTCTATGTTGCTGAGCCCCTGCAAAACTCCTTACAAACCCATCAAGTTCTCTCCCAGCAGAGACGATGCTCACCTTATTCATGGGGTGATGCAAGGGCAGTTATAACGAGGGATGGATATAAAGCCAGAAATCTGTAGGCAACAGCTGTGCTTCCCAAGCCATGTTAAAGTGTCTTAAGTTAAGCTTTTGTTGACTGGATAGCATGGAAAGTTTGGGATCTTCTGACATTGACGAGTCAAATGTTCCTACTGGCTCATTCCTGATCCGATGTGTAACGTTGGGCTTGGAGCTGTGCCTTCTCCTCCCATTCTCCGCACTCGTGACACCAGCATAAGGACGTATGCTGCCCTTTGTAAAGCAGTGCTGGGACAGAGAGCTGCAAGGGGAACACGGAGGTTCAGATGGGGATGCAGGAGGCTGTGCGGAGAATCCTTTGTCTTGCTCTGTTCCAGTGATAGCCTCTTTGGAACCAGAGACCATAACTCAGTGAGGACCAGATGTAAGTTAAGCCCTTGGGGCCATATTGAAATGCAAATGGAACTGGAATAGTGTATTACATCCAAAAGCAGCCGTGATGGTGCAAAGAGGAGAACGCCATGTTGGCAGAGTGTACATCAAAAGGGGAAAGCTGGGGATTAGTTCTGACAATGCTTTGTGCTGTTGGGAAACCTGCATATAATGCAATGTTGTATTTGGGGTTCTGAGGTCATTGTTACACAGATTATTTAAGGCTGGATGCATTTTTAGCTGGACTTTGTCTAAAGAATAAACATAGCCAGGGCTGTTTTTCAGTCATCAGCTGAACAGCCAGATTGAGGGCTTGAGTCAGCTATCCTTGCTAAACGGTCCTGGCTGTCTTCAAAAACATTTCCTAACCCTTTTTTCTTTTGAAATTGTAATTGTACAATGTAAACAGATGCACGTTATTTTTACCTTATGAGTGATTCTGCTGCCTGGACTTTGCATGCATTGTGTTTCTGTTTCTCACACCTGCACATGGGGCTCTGCTTCCTACCTGCATCCATGCATGCCTGAGGCTGTAGCTTAAACATGTGACTAGTTCTCTTCTAAGAAGAAAGATCTTACTTATCTCCTCCCTAAAGTACAGTGGCACAGGGACAGGAGTTACATTTCCACTAAATGTGTGGCTTATATCAGCACAACTAACACATAGTCTTCATCCTACTGGAAAGAAAAAAGTGGGATGAAGAATATCCAATTTGAGACATTCTGAGCTCTTTTAACCCTCTTCAAGAATCAGACACCTTTTTAAGACAGCTGAGGCTGGTTACCCTGCACAAGCTTATTTTCTCCCTTTCAAACTCTTGGCCAACAACTTGACCAACTCTTGGCCAGCATCTTCTTCCAGAATATCTTAGGGCTACTAAGATGATCAGAGGGCTGGAACACCTCTCCTATGAGGAAAGGTTGAGGGAACTGGGCTTGTTTAGCTTGGAGGAGAGAAGGTTCTGGGGAGACCTCATTGTGGCCTTCCAGTACTTGAAGGGAACGTATAAACAGGATGGGGAATGGCTGTTTACAAGGGTGGATTGTGATAGGACAAGGGGGAATGGTTTTAAACTGAGACAGGGGAGGTTTAGGTTGGATATTAGGAGGAGGTTTTTCACACAGAGGGTGGTGACACACAGGAACAGGTTGCCCAAGGAGGCTGTGGATGCCCCTGGAATCCCTGGAGGCATTCAAGGCCAGGCTGGATGTGGCTCTGGGCAGCCTGGGCTGGTGGTTGGCGAACCTGCACATGGCAGGCAGGTCAAAACTGGATGATCATTGTGGTCCTTTTCTACCCAGGCCATTCTACGATTCTGTGATTGTATGAATGATGCATTCAGGTAGGCACAAGCAGCTCCCTCAGCTTCAACGTAAAGGTCATTTATGATGTGTTGCTAATGTATATTGCATTGTTGTTGATGACTGTTGCATACTTTCCTCTTCAATGAGGCAAGGACCATCCTTGCTGCATAGAACATTACAAAGTGGTTAAGATGGAAAATACCAGAGAACAGTTGAAAATCCCATGCAAAAGCTCTGCCCACTGAGAAGCTGCTCCACTCTTTATTCAGCATAAAGAAGAGTGCGTATCTTTGGGCTCACATGAAGCCCTAGGATAGCTGTAAGAATAGAACATGTTTTGCTGAGGCTGTTGTATTAAATAGTGTAAATCATGTACTAGATTATTTATATTGAAATATTTGAAGTGTGATGGATCCCCATGGGAAATGTCCACATGTGTCAATGGGCTGAAACTCTCCCATGGCGCTATCTTTCCTCTGACCTTAAAAAGAAAGATATGGAAAGCTGCAGAGCTCTCCACATGCTGCAGTGCCTGGAGCTGCTTGCTTGGGTCGGATACATTCACCTGCTTGTCCATGTGAAACAGATGCACGGTCCTGCACTCTCTGAAAAGTTATCTAATGCTTTGTTTGCTCTTCTTGGGTAGCCGCAGCGCATTACCAAAGTTCACAAAAATTGGCTGAAAAACCATACGTTCAAACCTAGCAACTGACTGCTCTTATTGCTCAACTGGCTGTTGTTGCAGGGAAACTTTTGACACTTCCTTGGAATTTTTCTTTTTTATTTAGAGAAAGCTGAATTTATTGATGTTGCGTCTTCCGTTTGTTCTCCCACTGAGTGCACAACGACATCTCATACTGTATCGTTGTATTAGAGAAGTGGGAATATTTTGCAGGGCTCTGTCCCAGGGTGTGTGTGAGCTTGGGGAGACAGTGAGGTGTTCAGGGTTGGAGTTCTCTCATCTACATGTGGCTGCCAGACCTGTGTGTACATACTCCTGCAGGCACCTTTCCCATTCATGAGAAATCAATGAGTGATGATTACATTTTGCTGATGTGATGCTGTTGAGGAGAAAGGAAAGAATTGAGCTGCACCCTAATACAAACATCTTGCATGTTCTGGAGGGAGTATTTGAATGATTTTTGCAGGAGGGTTTAAACAAGGAGGAGTTGGTCCTTGGTTGCCCTCGTATTGAATTCTGGAGAATCGAGAGGGAAAGAAATGTCAAATATCTTCGAGTTTTGAAATAGTTTGCCTTGTTAAGGTCTACTCTCTGATAGCAGGAAAGGCCTCTCCGCTGACTGTTCAGTTTAGCGGAGGGGAGATTTGTGTGTAAAACAGTAGTTTGGAAACGGAGCCACATCTTACGTAGTGCTTCACAGATTTATGCCAGTTGATTTATATACAGGTAAACCAAGGTGCGTGGCATGTTAAGAAGATGGCTTAGGGCAGCTGGTGCTTTGTGGTGAAACCAGGCAGTCGAGCAGTGCTAGTAAAGCTCAACATAAGGTAAATCACCAATGATATGAGACCTTCTCATCACTACAGCAGTTGTGCAATCAAGACTGCCAACCATATTTTGTTGTTTTCCTCTCAGAGACCCAGCTGTCTGCAACCCCTTGTTTCTCATTGCATTTCCAATGCTAAATCCTTCCAAATACTCATGGAGTTCCTTTAAGTGCCCAGACCACCTCCATTTCCTTTTTCTCGTATGTCATCATCAGTTTACATGGGAGCAGCTTCAGAGATAGGGATTGTGAAGGCTCCCAAACCTACCTGTGATTTGGAAGTCATCTGGGAGTGCACTACCGCATTGTCATTTAAGGTAATATTGGAGCTCACATCACCTTGGGAAGGGGGCAAACTGGGAGGAGGCATCTCCAGTTTCCAGGGTGGAGCTGTAGAGCTCACATCATCTAGAAAGCTTGGACACAGATGGAATGTAAATGCTCCTCCTTCCATGCCATGTGTGCACTGTGGTCCAAAGTGTTTCTGTCTTTCTTATGGCTTGAAAACACTGTAAAACAACTGGGAAGAAGAGTAACCGACCAAGAGTACACAGTTATCTTATTGCTTTCTACCTCTGGACCAGGCTGAGTTTCAGTTCTCTGGGACAACTCTGCTCAGAATATATATTTATTTCAGAGTGCAATCCAGATGGTGGTGAGTGTATAATCAAGATAAAAGCTAATAAGGTGATTTCATTTTTTTTTTTCTCTCTTTACATAATAACTCTTCAGCATCTCTTGTATAACTTGCCTTCAGAGAATCGCTGTAGTTATCCAGCCGTTTCTTCTGTGCCTCTCATTATTGTAACAGAAACAATCAGTGGAAATTGCATGATGCTATTGGATTGTGCTACATTCCTTCCTCAGGTCATTTGATGGTTGCTTTTTTTTAATAGACACAAAGGAGAAAGGTACATTTCTGTAAACACGAGACAAGTCCTAGATGTGCTTTAGTCACTCGGGAGATACTGCATTGTAAAAGAGGCTTTTGAAACTGCTGGTGTGGGATTTGCCATTAGGAGTATAAAGGCTGGAGAAACGGACTTCTGATTCAGCTGACAACTGGCTTCTCATCCTGTGAAGAATTTTAGGAATGTCTTTACTTCCTTCTGGAGGGCTTAAGGCTAGTGTGTGATTGCTAAGGCTAGAGAATCACTTTTCTTCCTGCCTCCCTTTTCTTTCTCACTAGGCTCAGCCTCCTCCTTCTTCACTTGAAGCCTGTTAACTCTTCAAATACCAGTGCGCTCAGGGAAAGAGGCTTTCAAAAGGCAGTGCATTTGCTTTCTGTCTATTTGTTTTCCTTCATGTTTATTCATTTTATTTATCCTGTTTTATTTTGCAAAGCCTGAATGATGTGAACATCTAGGAAGTAATGTAAAAGATATCGTTTGCTTCAAGTGTTTTCATACGTAATGTTATGGGCTGAACCTAGGAAATTCTGATTGGGATGTGGTAATGAATTGTTTGTCCTTCATCCTTGTAACGCCAGTTATAAATTGAACTATTGCTTGTGTCATGTTTTTACCCTTTGAGCTAACGTGTAGGAGGTCATCAGAGCATTGGTGATTTGCTCACACACTGGTGGTTGTAGGTTGGACCAGCACACCTAAAACTCTAGAACATAAGTATGAATACAGGAATTCAGTCATACTGTATGTCTTATTATATGAGAATGCTCTTTGTCCCCAAAGAGCTTAACTACCCATCAAAACAATGACCATGCAAATCCAAGCAGGCTGAGGGAGCTGTGGCCTTAGCTGCAATCCATGGCTCTACATAAAGATCCTCTGCGTGATCCTGCAGCATTTCTTCTTTCGGATGCCCTTTGTGCCTCTGAAAGAAAAGTTGGAGTTAATCTTGGAAATAAAGTAGAGACTCCAGGTGAGATCAGCCTACCAGCGTTCATCATCACAGTAGAACTGAGGCTGGAACTTATGCACAGGAAAGGGAGAGACCTGGTAAGACTTGTACTCTGCCATTCTCTGCCCTTCACCTGGATGGTGAGAAGATAAATACCTGTAAAGCAGCAGGAACCTGAGAAACCTGATTTCTAGATAAATCATGGAATGGCTTAGGTGAAAGGGACCTTAAGGATCATTCATTTCCAACCCTTGTGCAGTGGGCAGAACTGCCTTCTACCAGTTCAGGCTGCCCAGGGCCCCATCCAAGCTGACCTTGAATGCCTCCAGGGATGGGGCATCCACAGCCAGTCTGGGCAGCCTGTGCCAGTGCCTCACCACCCTGAAAATAATCTAGTGACAAAGAGTTATGAGATTAATTATTTCATGAATTCAACACTCACTCATGTCATCAGCTGGCAGAGTGAGTCATCTCTACAGTGCATTTGGATTTTGGTTGACGATGGAGTTTAAAACTGATTTTGAACCCTGTCCTGGCAGCTTAGAAAGGCTGTACTGCTTTATTTTCTTTCTTCTTCCGTCCTGCTGAGAAAACTACCCAACTCCAAGCTTTTGATTATTCAAGTGGAAGAGGGTGACAAGAAGACAAACAAACATCATTTAGTTCTTGGGGGCATGCTTTCCTGATGCCTGACCTTTTGGACTTCCAACATCATCTTGTCCATTTACATGCATTACAGTTTTTCCAATTACCAGTGAATTAAATTTGGAATTGTGGTATTTGGAAATGTCAAGCAGAATCAATACAAAAGCACTTGGGGCCCAATCTTAGTAGACTCAGCACATTTTAAAGCATATTTGAAATGTCCCTACTGATAAATCTCAGAGGACCACATGTAGATTATGAATGGAGATGCTGCTGTTTGGGTACCAAAATTCTTAGCAGGTATGCTGTTCCACCATTACTTCAGGTGCATGCATCGTGTTAGATACATCAGCCCCTGTCTGGATGAGACCTTAAAAATAAGGAGCTCTGAAAGGGCATTTCCACAGGTGACAGCACTCTCTGGTGTTTGGTCTGAATTTGGGTAGTCCTGTGTGGAGCCAAGAGTTGATCTCAATGATCCTTATGGGTCCATTCCAACTCAACATATTCTGTGATTCTATTAATCCAAGGGAGGATGAAGATGGTGGGATGGAGAAGGCACATGTGAAATGGCTTGGAAAGGTAGCACCTTGTGGTTATTGCTGCTCTTGATGTCACTGATACACCTATATCCTCATCCCTTTGCCTTGAAGGAAATGGCTTGAGCAGGGCTTGCTTTGAAAGCTTTTCAGAACTTCAGTGTGTGGGGAGAAAACATTTATGAACATACACAATTTCACTTCCTTCTTCCATGCTCTTTCAAGACCTCATGCTGTCTCCCCAGGAACACGGAAGAGAACAAATGATTATGTTTTAAATATCATTTCAGAATTTACTGCGTATTTTACTTAGTGATTTGTGCATCTGGCCAAAATCTTTTCAGGAGTATAGTTGGAAATATCTTTATATTGTCACTGAAATCTAATATTTTCTCACTTAGGCTGAAAAGTTTGAGGGCTGAGACAATGTTCTGAGTAGGTTATTTGCACAGTGCATACCCCATGAGGGTCCTTTTTCATGCCAGACAGTAGTTGTCACTATCCAAAGCCAAATAAAAGGGCTGCATAATGCACAGATTAATGCATTAATGATTAAAGTACAAATCTGGAGGAAAAAAATACCCCAAAACAATGTGCGTGTTCAAAATCTCACAGTCTGGAGGGAAAAATTGGACTAATTTTTATGGAAATCCTATAGGAAGCAAAGCATTTCCTTGGTGTGGCTGTATGGGGGAACCAAGGAGGTGTCTCCTATTGAGTGAGGTCAGCGTAGGAACAGTCAACATTCACCAGGTAGGATTTGTGGTGAGGATCCTGCATACACATTTGCTTTTGGGTGGCAGCATGCTGGGAACACGTGGCTCCATATCTGGACATGCCCAGCAGGGACGTGGGGCCAGTTTTGGTGCAAAGCTCTATGTTAATTGAGGTTGGCTTCATTTTCATGATAGAGCTGTAGGTGTCCCTGTTCATTGCAGGGGAGTTGGCTTACATGGCCTTTAAGGGTCCCTTCCAATTCAAGTGATCCTGTGATTTTGGTTTTATCCTCTTGGGCATAGCAGAGCAATGTGTGCATCTCTCTCTCTCTCTCTCTCTCTCTATATATATATATATATATATTTTTAAAAAGGGCCTTTTTTGTATATTGTTACTAATCCGATTTGAGCGCTGCTGCCCAAATTGCCTCATTTGTGACCCAGAGTGCATTTAAACATGAACTGCAGAAGCACCATGGCATTAAATGCTTCTGATTGATCTCCCTGATGGCTTTATTAAAGAACTAAAACATTTTGGGGGAGACAAATACAGTTAGCAATGCAAAGGGAGAAATCTAATTACATTTTGGCTTTGTCCTTAACTGAAATGATACAAAATAGGATTTTTCTAATGGCTAGCTAAAATATCTATTCTTTAGATAAAATATATAAGAATGACCAGCTGAGTTCTAGTGAAAAAAAAGAAAAGAAAATATACTACTTCCAAAAATTGATTAACTGCTGGTGGTGTTTCTGTCCTACTGCATGCCAGCCCTGCTTCTGTCCTGGCCAAACCTCCTTGGATCCCTCTTGGCCAGAGAAATGATTTACAGAACCTTTTTCTATCCATCCTATTCAATCTAAAGTACCAGGGAAACTATTCGGAAGAATTAAATCTTTACTGCATCCCTTCCCCGAGTTGGTGGGAATGACTCGCAAAGCACTCTATCATAGAATCACCAACGTTGGAAAAGACCTACAAGATCCAGTCCAACCATCCACCCGTCACCAAATAGCTCTCACTGAACCACGTCCGTCAGCACAACCTCTAAATGTTTCTTGAACACTTCCAGGGTCAGTGACTCCACCACCTCCCTCAGCTTCATAACACTAGCAATTTGGAGGACAATTGCAACGAAGACCTAATTCTTTGAAATGATTTCCTTGTTATCTTTTAACCGACTTAAACCCAAGTTAAAAAAGAGATATATGGGAAGGGGATTGCTACACAGATGTCCGTGGAAGCTGTGAAACGTGAGTCATGGTGTGAATATAGAAGCCCTGAGCTGTCATCCCTGGTGAGCTGGGAGGATGTATTTCTTAATATTAAAGTTCCTTTTTTAATTTTAAAAGAAAATGACTTAAAGCCTCCTGTCCTTTTGAGACTGGTTGTCAATGGCATCATTGCAGGTTACCATGGCAATAGATGCTGAGATAATAGATTAACAACCATTGATTGACTAGAAAACTCCAAGCTCTTTTATCGTGGGATATGCCAAATCTATTGACAGAAAACAGAATTCAAAGTAATATCCTCCCTTGGCGTGATGTTCTCAGTGCTTCATGGACTGGTTTTACCTGATCGGGTTTAAAAACCAAAACATTTTGGAAAAAGTTGATAATAATTATTATTTTTTTAACCAGGATATTTAATTAGCTGAGGGGCTGTCCTTTCCTGCCTTAAATGATCTCCCACATCCATGTGGCTGGAAGGGATGAGCCTGAGGTTTGTGCCTGAGTGTCCATGGCGATGTGGATGGGCTGTCAACCCAAAGGTGCAGTGAACTTTTGGCTGGAGCAGCTCATTTCTGGTACATGGGGCTGTGCTGCTTCAAAGCTTTGTGAAAGAGCCAGGGATATAAGCAGTGAGTTTTTAAATCCTCGTGCACAGTTATGTACTTAACCGCAGATGTCATCGCTGGTTTGATGCCTTGCCTAAAAACGTATTTAGGCTTATTATTTAAGTACAGCAGGAATGAAATCATTGTGCTCGGGGAATAAGCGCTGGAGCAACACGTACTAATTGTGGATTCATTATAGGCTCTGCAGAGATGCAACTGGGTGGTCTCTCTAGAGCAACGTTTCCCAAACTTTCCCAGTTGCGAACGTTCCTCTGGCTTGATTTTGCAATCTGAAATGCTATCAACAACAACTTGAATCTCTTTAAGCTGCAGTCTTACATGTAACTTTTGGGCCAGTGGGGTGGGATGAGCTGAGCATCCCTGCAGGCATGTGGCCAGTGGGTGCTGCTTGGCCAGGTGAGCACCAGCTGCCTTTCCTTCCCCAGCCCATCCGAATGCTGCTGTGGTTTGAGGGATAGTTCTTGAAAACAAAACCAAACCTCAAACAAAGGGCCCGACTTTCATAATCACACATGCAAGAATGCATCTGCAGTTGCTTAATTGCTACATGCAATTACCCTCCAAATTAGAGGGCAATTACCCCAATTCAGTGTACAATCTCTGTCATTTTATATTATAAAATTACATGTACAAATAGCTATATAGGGACATAACCAAGTGTTTGCAAATAACTTCAGTTGCATACACAGTTTTGTGTATAAAGCCCGGTGGTTTTGACAGTTAGGCAAACAGGCTGTCTGGGAAATCACTCCGTGTTTATGCAGACTATTTTGACACATCCCATCTTCTCGTATATACTTTCATTTTAGTTTTTAAAAAGGGGACAGGCAGAGATAAAGAGCCGAGATTTATAGCAGCCTTCAGCCTTGGGGAAGATATTCCCTGCGTATCTAATTATAAGCTAGGAGCTCAGCAACTGCTAACACCTAGACCCAGAGCTGCTACCTTGGATCCCGGCTATAATTTAGCAGATGTCGGATAATGACACAGCCCCGCTGATCTGTTGGCAGTTCCACGTTAGGAGAGCAGAGTTTGAGTCTCAGATCAACAGCAAGGTCCCAAGGCTGGAGTCCTGTGGTTCACGAGGACCCTTTTTAATGAGCTTCCTCTGTGCTTGCAGCTCCCAGGTGCAGGAGTGGTTGTACAGTGTTTCAGTCCTCTTCCCATCATTACCTGCCTTGATGGGTGCTGATCTTGCTCAGCAAAACCCTTGTGATGCTGCACTCTTTTGAAGCAGACCTGGACCCAAGGGAACCAACCTCACAACAGCTTCTCAGGGCTGAGTTCAAGAAGCTGGTGGTGGGTGGCTTCCCTCTGTCATCATAATGTTGGGATGATGAGTGTTGTTTTGGTTTGGTGGTACATCATCATCTCCACTCCGCAGCATCCCTAAAGCTCTTGCTTCATGCAGTGGGATGTCAGAAGCACAGCTGCTCTTGTGAAGCCTTAATTCTTCTTTGATTTCAAGAAGGATTTGGAATCATAGAATATCCTGAATTGGAAGGGACCCATAAAGATGATCAAGTCCAGCTCCTGACTCCACACAGGATGACACAGAAATCAGACTGCTTGAGACTTTATTCCTGAAATGAGTGAGTCATGGGATTAGAACCAGTTGTTGCTGCTATGCGTGGAGGGACGCCTACTCTGCTCCAAGCCAACCCTTGTTGCATTAATTCATTAGATGTGTGTGAGTGGAAGGAGAAAAGCGATTCCTGTGCCCATTTTGGGGCAATCCCATCCAATTCTTCTTGCAGACCTCATGGGGCTGCACTCTAATGGGCACATATGTCCCCATGACCCAGTGAGGGAAAAGGAGGCAAGCAGAGACCTGCTCTTTTCTTCTGAGACCATTTGAGCACAAGCAGAAGGGTTTCCTGCAGCTCTGGACACCCAGCAGACTGGGGATGCTCACCAAAAGATACGCTAAAAAATATCAGAAACCGGGTAGGAAACACACAGGGGCTCATCAAGTGTCTCCTGAAGGCAAGCATCCTTGGGAGTGGTGTTAAGGAAAACAGACATGTACTAGTCATCCAAAACTTTGTGCTTGCTTTTGTTCAACTTTGATAGTGGGAAAAGACTGTGAAAGGCCGTTTTCTTGGCGTGGTTGCTGTTTGCAGAGTTG
This sequence comes from Excalfactoria chinensis, assembly GCF_039878825.1. Lineage (NCBI taxonomy): Eukaryota > Metazoa > Chordata > Aves > Galliformes > Phasianidae > Excalfactoria > Excalfactoria chinensis. The sequence goes on from NC_092826.1 coordinate 136,387,588, forward strand.
GGTTTTTGTGTGTTTGCAAGCAGATCTTACTCTTAATCTGAAACTTGTTCCAGAAAAGACAACTGTCTTGGGGGAAGGGAGCCTGGGCTGAGCTCAGGATTTAGCAGGCTGAAATTTCTCTTTTCAAAGCACAGTGGAAACCTCAGTTCTCCCTGCAGCTTTGTGCATTGCATCAGCCCTCATCTCAGGTGAAGAAAGCAGAGGCTGCCCAATATTGCTTGAGGTTACAGATGGAGGTAGCTGAGCTGGGATTAGGTTTTGGGGCTGCTTCCCAGGCAAACGGTTCATTAAATCCCTTCCTTTCTGGGAGATTTGGTTGGGAGAGGGAGAGGAAATTTCCATGTAGTGCTGAAGCAGGATTTGGTTTGGGCTGATGGAAATGATATTAGAAAATGTGCTTCGAGGAATGAACCAGAAGGTGATCGTGAGTGTTAGGTATCAGCTGGAAGCCATGTTAAGTATTACAGTGAAGCTAAGATATTTACTTATGCCTTTATAAATAAAAAGATACCACTTCCCCATGCACGCAAGACAATGCTCCCTTGCTTTCCTGCTGATTTAACTCTTATTTAGCAAAAAACCCTAATCTGCCCTAACAAAGCGTGGTGTAAGTATCAGCAGAACAAATACGAGGGCTTTAACAAGGAGTGTCAATATTGACACTGTTCCGTGTTGAGGGATATTGGTAGGTTGTTTTTATTATAGTAAGCAACTTGTCAGAGGAAAACTCAGATGGAGCTTTGCGAGCGCCGATAAAACCTGCAGGTGCTATTGAAATTGAGCTCTTGTTCGTGTGTGCTTTGAATATAATTTCCAGTTTCTGAAACCAGCTTTATGACTTGCTTCTACCCCTCCTCCCTTCCAGTCTCTCCCACGATGCAGATGAAACATTCTTCCTGAAAAAGAGTTATTGAGGAACCAAACACCTCTTCAGAAGACAAAGAGACCTTTCTAGTCTGATGTCTTTGCTCCATACTATGAGCTACCCATCACTGAGGCCAGGTGTTGGCACCAGGAGCAGGTTGGGCACATCACCCCCAGCCTGTTCAGTAACCACGATGGCCGTTCTTGTGACAGGAAATGAGGAAAGGGTCCCAACTTACACCAGGGGAGGTTTAGATTGGATATCAGGAAGAATTTTGTCATAGAGAAGGTGGGAAGGCATTGGAATGGGCTGCCCAGGGTGGAGGTGGATTCTCCATCCCTGGAGGTATTTAAGAAGTGCGTGGACTTGGTGCTAAGGGACATAGTTAAGTGGTGGGACTTGGTGGTTGGTGGTTGGACTTGATGGCCTTGAAGGTATTTTCTACTTAAAGGATCCTGTGATCCATGGTGCCCACTCTTTCCTAGCTGCTTCTTGACAGCTGAATACTGGTGCAGTAGATGAGGCTGCATATAGTAGCTTGAGTGCATTCTTTAGCTCAAGTGGCATCTCCTAGGTGCTCTGCACACTTCTGATCCCTGCAAAACTGGAAGCTGATTCTGGGAACAGTTTGGAGATGTAGCAGCTTCAGAAAGTGCAGACAGGTCGGGCTTCCTCCCTGTTCACTTGGAACAAGTCCTTTAGTCCTCATGCTTCAGCTCTTGGGCTTACAGTAGTGCTTCCTTCTCTGGCTGGGTGTTGTGAGTATACTTAAATTGGCGGTAGATGAGTGCTCAGATAGGCTGACTGACGCTACAGTGTTCAGGGTCAGGAGCTGGTTCCCAGTCCTAGACTGAGCGTTCTCTCATTACTTGGTGTTTCCTGAAGGCCAGACTGAATCAATCACCTTTTAGAGACCTTTCAGAAATGCCTGCTTTGCTGTGTTGAGCAGTAATCAGAAAAGTTTGCATGTAGATTGTCCAGACATGGCCCCGGCTGCTTTAATCTCAACACTGAACGTTGCATACCTTTGAAGAAAGCAGAGTCAAGGAAATACTACAAAATTAACATGCCAGAAAAGTAGTTCTGTGTTTTGCAAAGGTCTGGCTCTTTTTGGAGCTCAGCACTTTCATTTTTCCATCCTGCTGAAGCCAGTCATGCTTTTTACCCACTTGTCAACACGTTCCATTGAGATACCTACATTTTCAGTGACTGCAATCCATCCATATAATGGCCAGGTCTGACCTTGCCTGATTGGTTGGGCAATCCCAAAGAGAGATGGCTGCAGGGGACCTCAGGATTCACAAAGTCATTAGCTTCATGGTGATGTTTCAGGGCATCCTGTTCCAACTCACATGTTTGGTTCCCTTCTTCTTCTCATTTTAAACAAGTCATCAAAATGTCACAAAGCAGAGTATTTCCAAATGAAGGGAGAATTTCTAAGACTTAAGACAAAATATTTCACAGGGAGATACCAGCATTGCCTTGCTTGATTCCTTTTTCAAGCTGGTAATATCTATAGTCTTATTTGTGCTGTGCAGCCTGGTGGTCATGAAAGAATTCCTTCACCTGGGGGACCTGAAGAACTTCTTGGTACAAAGTTAGCACAAGGAAAAGGCTATGGAGAGTCCCTGGTCTGTGTTGGCTAAAAGTCTACTACTGTGGCCGAAGTTGTTCAGGGAACAGAGTTGCTTTTGCTTAAGATCTTGCTTGGGTAGAAAGGGGCATGAGCCATGGCAACTGCAACTTAAAATGTGGCATTTAGCAGCGCCTTACTAAAATAAGCTTGAAACAGGATCAGAGTGAGGAATAAGCATTGGTCTGGCTTTCATCTGCAGGTTGAATATTATCTATTCCCAGTTACGTCCTATCTGCATAATAAACTGTTTATTTTTAGGCGGTGCTTCCTGAAATAGGGATGGAGAGGGAGTGTGTAACTGCATTGTGTGACAGCCCAGCGAGCAGCAAGCAGCACGCTGGGAGGCTGTTGTTCCTAAACAGGATTTCTATGGTTAAAAAACACCAGGTACGGGTTACCTTGTACCCTCCTGTACTAGGGTTCTGTGCATTGCTTGGGCCAGAGGAGACCTATGAGTCTCTGTCAGGCTCTTGGCTTCTTCACAAGGTCCTGATGTGAACTAAGGCAAACCTGATCTCTGTTCTTCACATCCACTGGCAAAGGAGAACACCCTGTGCTGAAGCTTACATCTGTGAGATGCTTATTTTATCCTGGGGAGGGAGCGATACTAACGCATGCATCACCCAAAGCCAAGCCCCTTGGAGCTGTGTCTCCTGAGATCTGTTAATGATATTGCTTGAACGTACTTAGGCTTTGAATTTTGCTTCAGGACCAGGTCACGGGGAGGCAGAGACAAGGGAATGCATTTACTACAACGCCAACTGGGAGCTGGAGAAGACCAATCAGAGTGGTGTGGAGCGCTGCGAGGGGGAGAAGGACAAGCGGCTCCACTGCTACGCCTCCTGGAGAAACAACTCGGGATCCATCGAGCTGGTGAAGAAAGGCTGCTGGTTAGATGACTTCAACTGTTATGACAGGTAATAGCCTAACTGGTTTATCTGAAAGCAGCTTTAATTGTTCCTCTTTGTGCAGAGGCTCATGGTTTTTGCATGGAGGAACCGAAAGCGAGTCCAAGTCAATTGGCCCATTCATTCCCAGTAATTACCTCTGTTGCTAATGCAGCTCTCAGAATTGTCACATTACTTTCTAAATAAAAGCTGCAAAATGCAGTTTTAGTTTTGTTGTGTTTTTCCATTTTATTTTTTCCCTTAGCAAGCTTTGATAATTCTGGCATGCTGTGAAAAACGTGTCCTGTACCATCAAATGAAGAGCAATATGTTCTTCCAAGAGCATTTGGCGATACAAAGGAAAACTTGGAATCATTTGGAGCTCTCTAGAAAAAAAAAAAAAAAAGAAAGAAAGAAAAAGGAAAAAAAAAAAGCACACAAAAAACACAGATATCTGGAGGTATTTTAGAGATTGAGATATTCTGGCATTTGTGATGTTGCAAAAAGTTTTGCTGTTTTTCGGCTGAGTTAAGAGATGAGCAGGGAGAAAGAGTGGGGCAGTGAAAGCAAAACGTGTTTGTGTGTTGCTGCCTATAGTGAGCTGAGAAGGAAAGAAGCTTTGTAGTGTGAGGCCTCCAGCCTCATTAAATAGTTGGGAGAATAAACCAGTCTTTTCTCACTCCCCTTGATGCAGTTCTACAGAGGGGAAATAACTGCACTATAGAAAATGGCTCTCTGAAGTTTCGCGGTTCAAAAGGACAATGCTCAGTGGTTCTGTGCTCAGGCAGGGGTTTCTGCTAAAAGAAAAACAAAACAACAAACACCAACCAAACAAAACCCAGCCCCATCAGTGAGGCTCAATAGAACATAACATTCAAGGGTTTACCTTGGTGTCACACCAGTATAAGATGCTGTCGCCTTTTTCCAATCGCAGCATCCTTCCCAATCAATCAGTCACCGCTGCACATTCTGATTCCAAACGTTTTAGGACAACAAGTCTTGAGTCATGGGACTTAAGCTGTCTTGAGACATGGGACTTAAGCTGTCTTGAGACATGGGACTTAAGCTGAGACCAGCTTTGTCCAAAGGCTGGAACTTTCCCTTTAGTCATTGTGCACCAGCCCTGGTTTTGTGCCTGTTGGCTTGTTCTGCCTGTGAGTAGTTTGTCCTCTTCCTTCTCTTACTAGCGCCGGGGTTACTTTCCCACCACACCTATTCCCTTGCCAGTTGTATGGTTGCGCTCTATAAATAGTGAAATTTTTATTCTTTCCTGATAAATCAATCCTTCTTGGCCTATTAGTCATCTTAATGTCAATCCTTCTGAGAACAGAAGGTCGCTCCAGTTCCCTACTTGCAAGCAGAAGTGTTTACTGTAAACAGATTTCTCCTTTCAGTGCCTGCTCTCGTAACGCAGTGACACTTGTATTGTCACTGAGTGTCTCTGCACAGGGCTGTAGTGCTTCTTAATCTTTGTCATAACGTGTTGCTCTGTTACAACGGTGCAATGTTTCCAGGGCTTCTCACCAGCCTTTTTACAACCGTGGAGTTGAGCATCCATTATCCCGCAGCCTGATTCTTCAAAGTCACAGTTTAGGGCAAAGCAAAAAGATCTGAGAATTAGGAAACGGTGAGAATGATAAAAGCAGCATTTGAAAGAAAGGTTAGCTTTAATTAAATAAAGGCAGTTTAAATTGATTTTTTTTCCTTTCTTCTTTTTTTCCCTTGAGTGCCCTCTCCAGCCATGCAGGTAGTGTTGTATCCCAACATGGTAAAAATGGCTTAAAAGTTGACTTTTGCAATCAGCAGTGCTGTGTTGATTCCTTTTACCTAGAGTACGGCTGTGTGGGATGCTGAGCTCCTTGGGTGATGCTCCTGGAGCTGTCGGGATGCAGCCCTGCTCTGTCTTCCCACAGCATTGCTGGGCTGAGCGCATCAGCAGCACTTGGTGAGATGTTCTGGCTGTTCCATCTTGTCACAGAAAGGTGACAAATGCAGGAATGCAACAGTTGGGATGCGGAGGGTGATGGCTCCTTTCTCTGCTATCTTAAGGAAACAAGAACGTGGCATGCGAGCATTTAAGGCCACAGGGAAAAAGGGACTGTTTAAAAATCAACCGTGCGCTGTTCATTTATCTACATGGGAGAGGTTGTGCTCGCATTCCCTTCAAGACAACTTGAACCAAAACATGTGCTCACTGCCACAGAATAATGTTGCATTCTCTCCCACCGTATCGTTTTTAATATTTGCTAAGTGTAACATGTCATATGTACCTGGATGGCTGCCCTGAGCGCGCACCAACTGAAGGGCAGAGATAATGAACTGCAGATGCAGAGCAGGCTGTTTTCATTCATTAGCTTGATTTCTGAACCAACAGATTTAGCAAAGGATGTCTTTGCTATTGAAGGCTCCGATACTGATGCGGTGAAATCCGAAAGACTTGTTATCTGATTTCAGGGAAAAGCATCTGGAAACGCTGCTTGACTTGTTGAAATAGCTTTGTCCATTTGAATGACTCAAATAGCTGCTTTCTTCTTTGAAGTTGAAGTAGAAAAAGCACCCCCCCAAGCCCACCAAGTGCTTCCCAACTGGGGTGTGAGCCATTTTAGCTAAAGCTGCTTCTTTTGACCCCCCCAAAAAACGTTCCTGACAGAGACCCTGCGTAATGATTGGAGAGAAAGCCCTTTCCATTCTACTTGTGGCATTATGTCAGTGATACCACAGAAAGGGAGGCTTGGCATGGGTTCATAAATGAGTAATAATGTCAAACACATATGATTGTTTTGCTGCTTCCTCTGAGTGGTTGAAGGAAGGAAGTCATGCATATAATTTAGCCGGTCTTCAGGAAATAGTTTGATACAGCTCTGTGTGGAGGGAGAGAAATAACCAAAAGCAGAGGGCAAGCTGGCAAAAAGTGTCAGGGAGGGGAAGCGGGTGCTTAAGAAGCAGAAAGAAATTACTGCCAGGGCACTGCAGAAATCACTGCATCGATCTGTGGGAGAGGGAGGACGTGTGGAAGTACAGAGGGAAACCTCAGTGCTAAGAGGGCTACCTGGAGAATGGGTAAATGAGAAACAGGAGAGCTGCAGCCTGAATTCCTTACAGGCCTTTGTGCAGGTATAGGTTTTTTTTTTAAAGGAGAAAGAGGTGGCACTGTAGATTAAACTCAGAAGGAAATATAAACATGGAAACAAAAAGCCTTGCAGCCTCCCATCTGCCTTCAGCAATCAGAGATGCGGCTGGTGTCTAGTACCCTTGTAGTGTGTGCAGATAGGGAGCTGGGGATGCTCCTGCCTGTGAGAGCAGCCTTCACGCAGCCCTCTTCGTATGTGCTTTATGGCATCAGCTTTACAGCATGCCTAAATTCCCTTCGCCCTCGGCAGCATGCGTGCAGACTGCAGGAACAACACAGCTCAGAGAACGAGGCATCTCTTCATTGCTTTTCTGTTTCTCATTCACTTAGCGGAGCCTGCTGTTATTTATTACTTGCCATCTAATGCCTTCAGTACATATGGAAGCATTTGTTTCCTTTATGGCCTTTTCGAGGGTCCTTGCTATTCACTGGGGTATTTGAGTGCCAAGTTTCCTGCAAGCAGAGCCTGTGGGGCTGTGCTGGTGGAAGGGGACATGGAGAAGACAATTAGGGGGGAACTCTGCATTTGCTCCCGAACATGAGTTGACTGACGTTGTTTTTTCTCTCCCCTTTGCTGCTGCGTGTGATGCAGGCAGGAGTGCGTAGCCACAGAAGAAAACCCTCAAGTGTTTTTCTGCTGCTGTGAGGGCAACTACTGCAATGAGAAATTCACCCACTTGCCTGAAGTAACCGGCCCAGAAGGTGAGGTGTGCTGTGGATGATAAGATGATAGGAGCCTCTTCATCTTGACCTGATTAGCGATGACTGTAGGTTGCTGGATGTTGATCACAAATGCGTATCTGACAGCACACAGGTGGTCGGTTGGTTACACAGCCCATATACTGGGGTTCCTTAAGAATAGCTTTTTAATGTCGTTTCGCTCTGGTTGAAGTGTATTGTACCACCGTCTCATGCGTCAGCAGAGAGGATTCAGTTCCCTTGGTTTGCAGTGGGCTCTTAGCAAAAGCAAGCATGCAAGGAAGAGAGCAGTGTAACTTAGACAAGGCAGATCAAGACACAAACTCATAAAGGCATTCTGACACCTTCAATAATTTTCATTTCACAAACACCCCAAACCTTGTTTTATTGGCTAAAATGCAGCACTATATTGGTCTGGGAATTAAAAGGAAATGGGTATTTTTGGATATATTTCAAGAAACAAATAGTCATAGCAGGTTCTTCTTTAGAGGCTAATAGAAAACTGATTATTCCTTTTGCTGTAGGCTCACAGAGGTATCTTTCAATGAAAATTATTAAAGCAGGTGTATCTTTTCCTTAGGATGGTTTCTTTTGCTATCAACTACCTGCATATACCAAGATATCCCCATAGACCATTATCAGATTTTCCTGGGCTTTCCTGTTAGCTTTTTAATTGTTTACATGATTTTTATTATCTCCTGTTATTAACGTACCCGTAGCAACCTAGTAGCAAATATTCTTTCTCTCATAGTTTTTTTTTGTTTTATTTGGCAAGTCTTGCTATTTTTTCCTTCCCTGTCTCCAACATAGCAACATGGCTCCATTTAGTATTCCCATTGTTTGTATCTCAACTGCACTGATGTAATTTGGAACGAGAACTACTGTGGGAATAGTGCATTTGATTGTGGCTCCTGCAGCATTTTGCTAAAAACTGACATCTTGTCAATCACTGTACAAGGCAAAGCAGCGCTGTGAGGGATTCTGTGTTTGCTTAATATCTTCAGAAGGGTTAAGAGAAGAAAATTTTATGTCTTTAAGTATCCCAGAAAAAATAAATAAAGGTCAGAGGGAAGCTCAGTTCGAAGAGTATGATTTGGACCATTGGATCATTTGTAATAGCAGTGTGGAAAAGAGTAAATGATGTGAGACATACCATTGAGCCTTATAGACTTTAGAGTAGAAGAAAGGACAGTGTTTCGTTATATTTGGACAAGCAGCTGATGGTGTGTTTGCACACCTAAGAAGTCCTTCCCCTCGTTTACCCTGTTCTTTCCTTACAGTCATATATGAGCCTCCACCACCAACACCCTCCCTGCTTAACATCCTGGTGTACTCTCTGCTGCCCATCGCTGTCCTGTCAGTGGCCATCCTCTTGGCTTTTTGGATGTATCGGCATCGCAAGCCTCCCTACGGGCACGTTGACATCAATGAGGTGAGGAAGAAATCTCTGGGTTCTCCAACTTGATCCCCTCTGTTTGGACTTTATGGAGGAGTTTATCACAGAACTATGAAGTGTTGTGGTTTGGAAGGGATGCTAAAGATCATCTACTTGCTGTAGGCAGGGACTTTCACTAGACTATGTTGCCCAAAGCCACATCCAACCTGGCCTTGAGAACATCTAGGGATAGGGAACCCACAGCCTCTCTGGGCAGCCTGTCCCACTGCCTCACCAACCCCGTAAGGATAAATTCATTTACAATGAACGCTTTTCAAGTGGCTTAACTATTCTCCTCCACCTTTTTGAAGTCAGTGCTACAGTAGGCAGTGTTATGAGGCTGATGGGTTTTAACCAGGTTATCATAATTTCCAAAATTCCAAAGGGTTGAGTTACACAACCCTGCTTGGTGATTACTCTTTCCTCAGAACTGTCGAACCCATTGCCTGATTTCAGCTAACTTTGCAGAGGAGTGGAAATTGTAGAGATAAGTAAGTTCCTACCAGTTTTATGGGGTGAGAGGAGATGTTTTCCCTGTTGAAGCTCAGCTTTTATGAGCCATCAGAGAATGCATGCAGAAGGTCATCCTTACAGCCCAAAGCTATCAAGAACTGGTCTTTACTGGCTCTGCTGTGCCTTGAGCATTCTGGTCTCTTGGGGAGGGGACCAGAAGCTACCACTGCCATCCTCCTTCCACCTTTTAGGGACCATACTGTGAGTCTTGCAGATTGCAAGCAGACAGGAGAGAGCTCCATGATCAGGTGTAGGTAGGACTTGTGTTGTTCTCCCATTCAAATGCAGAGTTTAAACAGATGCTATCTTTATTACGCTGATACACCTGTTTACTGCCCATTGCTAGGGCTATGGTAAACACTCCTGATGAAGTGCAAAGCAGCTGGAGGTTTTAGGTGTATTTTGTTGTTGGGTCTCAAAGATCAAAATATTCCTACTTTTGGCAGGAGGCAGCCTTGAGGTCATCAATGTTTTACAGCCTAAAATAGCTCTTGCTTTGAAAACAGTCGAGAATTCAGGTTTTGCCAGCGGATGACAGGCAGAAGTTTGACACACAAAGTGACACTTGGAGGCATAGACTGTTATATATGTTCCATACAAATACCTCACAAAGCAAAACAGGGAATTTTGTGCTGCTCTCACTGTGAACAGCACATCAGTAATTTGTGATAAACAGTATGGTGACCTTGCTCCCTTCCCTGAGGGACATAAAGAGCACTCTCAGACATAGGGTTTGGATTTTGGTTTGTCCTGTATAGATCCAGGAGCTGGACTCAATGATTCTTGTTGGGCCCATCCAACTTGGGATATTCCATAATCCTTCACATCTTTTGCCACACACCACCTTTCCATTCCCCTGTGAATACAGACTGAGGGAGCTGGACTTGTTCAGCCTGCAGAAAAGAAGACTGCCGGGTGACCTCATTGCAGCCTCCCAGTACCCAAAGGGAGCCTACAAACAGGAGGGGAGTCAGCTCTTTACAAGGGTAGATATTAGTAGGAAAAGGGAAAATGGTTTTAAGTTGAAGGTGGGAAGGTTTAGGTTGGATATTGGGATGAAGTTCTTTACTGCAAGAGTGGTGAGGTGCTGGCACAGGCTGCCTAGAGAGGCTGTGGATGCCCCATCCCTGGAGGTGTTCAAGGACCAGGTTGGACAGGGCCCTGGGCAGCCTGGTCTAATATTGAATGTGGAGGTTGGTGGCCCTGCATGAGGCAGGGGATTTGGAGCTTCATGATCCTTGAAGTCCCTTCCAACCCAAGTCGTTCTGTGATTCTGTGATTCCCCTGCTTTGTTTTACGGTCCTGCTACAGCTTATGACTGTTGTTCTCCTGTGCAGGACCCCGGCCCACCACCTCCTTCTCCCTTGGTTGGCCTAAAACCTCTACAGCTCCTGGAGATCAAAGCCAGGGGACGCTTCGGCTGCGTGTGGAAGGCTCAGCTGATGAATGACTACGTAGCAGTGAAAATCTTCCCAATTCAGGTGAGAAGGGCATCACCCTCAAGCTCACTCACAGGGTTGCCGTGCCAGTGTTGAGATGCTCCGAGTGCCCATAGAGGTGTTGTCACTACTATTACAAAGACTGGAGGCAATAGTTCAAGGACCTCGCCTATCCTTTTCTCTGTGATATCTCATTACCAAATACTTCCTGAAGTAGTTGTTGCAAGAAGGGCAAACAAGAACATTTTGAATTTTCAGGTTTTTAACACTGCTGCAAACGTCTGTGCAGTCAGAAATTGGACTGCAGTGCTTGAAGTGCACACAGAGGACCACGTGCTCAGCTTTGTGCGTCCTATCCAGGAAGGCTGTAAACCCAGACCCCCAACCTAGCACTTTTTTGCTCACAGAGAGGCAACCCCGGTGCTGTGCAAGCTCACTGCACTTCAAGTGTGTCTGTCAGCTCACATCTTCTACTTCAGAAAACCTTTGAATGCTCTTGGCTTGACTCTTTAGGAATTGCAAATAGAAGAAGTTGAGCAATCAAAAGTCAAATGAGAGAGGAATGACTGAAACATCTTTGTGCTCTTCCGTGGTCTCCTTATGTGTGTATTTTTTTTCTCCCTGTATTTGTTGTCATAGCATTGCTAAAGGAGATTTGCACATCTACTGTCCGTGCCAGCTGTGACCTACTAGTAAATATTCAATACAGTCTAGATTGGATTTGCAGTCGTAACAGTTTGCTGTGTGCACAGGCTTTATCCTTGACTGCTTTCTTAGAAAATCTTAAGGAAGCTTATTTCTCAGTGAGGTTGGGTTTGGATCCCACCCCCCTGCCCAAACATGAGCTTTAGGAGAATTTTGGAGAAGGGAGATTGGGAACAATGGTTTCCATTCTTCTTCTTTTAGCATCTACCCTGTAGGATAATAGCCTCATTTCAAAGGGGTGCATCACATCTTAACACTGAGGGATGTATTGAGAGGGACGCGAGCAGCTGAAGGAGCTGTTTGCTTTAAAGGGAAGTGTGATCTTCGATGGTGTGTTTCTCTCTGCTTTAGGATAAGCAATCTTGGCAGAGTGAGAGGGAGATTTTCAATACTCCTGGCATGAAGCATGAAAACCTTTTGCAATTTATCGCAGCAGAGAAAAGAGGAACAAACCTAGAGACAGAGCTCTGGCTGATCACAGCATTCCACGACAAGGTAACATATCGTTGCACATTCATTTGGGGGTGGCACAGGGGTGGCTGGCTATGAAGCACAGTATTTGGTGGCTGATATTCTCCCAGAAGCTCCCCCAGTTGGTCTCCCCTTCAGCAAAGTCCCTTCCTTTAGACTTCAAGGCTTTCCTGAACAAACATCGGATTAAGAAAGGTGGGACCTGGGGAGAGGGAGGTGGCACAATAGGCTGCACACAGCTCACGTATTCATTGCTTGTCATCTCATAACATGTGGAGATGAACCAGGGAGAGCTGGGGGCTGGGGCCACTGCATTCCCAACCCAGTCCTTGAAGATAGGCTCTGTGTTTGCTTTTGAAGCTCAGGCCATACCTCCTCTTTCTTGAATTGCTTTAGTTATCAAACATGACTAAGGCTCAAAATAAAACAAACACACAAACCAGGGGCTGAGCCAGCAGCATTATCCCTCTATTTAATCCAAGGTCTACTGAGTCAATCATTTCCACTACCAGTTGATACGATGCAACATCTTCTTGCATGCAGATATTTCCTCTTTCCTAGTTTGTATGACTTGCTCTTTTTGTGATGACTTTGTCCCTTCCTTCACCAGCCTCCCAAGCAGATGAATGGATTTGGGGCACAGTTTAGATATCCATATACTTTTTGTGCTGTCGCAGGCCAAGGATTCATGAATGCTTCTAGGTTTTAATTCTTCTTTTTCTTTTTTCTTTTCTTTTTTTTTTTTTTTTTCTTTTTTAACATTTGCTAGTTATATTTTTTGCCTGTTAAATGAAGGTTCACATTTCTCAAGCACTCATTAAAACTAAATGAAACCGATGAGTCTGCACATCTGTCACATAGCAATGGCTGTGATTAAGAATATGCAATGTCCTGTTTTGCAGGGCTCTCTCACGGATTACCTGAAGGGCAATATCATCAGCTGGAACGAGCTCTGCCATGTTGCAGAAACCATGGCCCGTGGCTTGTCTTACCTCCATGAGGACGTCCCATGGTGCAAGGGTGAAGGACACAAACCTGCTATAGCACACAGGTACAGCCTCTTTTCTTAAGGCTTTTCAGGTTCAAATGTTTATGACCTCTTTGAAATGATGCTGTTGAATAGAGAAGGAGGTTGTGCTTTGGGGAAGTAAATGCCTTTTATCCCAACAAATCCTGTGCTAAGACAGGAGGGTTTTTTACCCATATCTGAAATGGAGAAGAGCTAGTAATCGGTGTCTAGCCTGTGAAATAGTAAGTGTGGCTGGTGGTGGTTTATGGCACACATCTGAAGGGTGGGGACCTCTCTCTGCCCTCACATTGTCTTGATATGTGTTGGGGAGGGGAACCTGATTGCTGCAGAACCTCCTTGAAAGGGGCTGTGCTTCATAAATCACAACATAGAATCATAGAACAACTTCGGTTGGAAAGAACCTTAAAGATATCTGGTTCCATCCCCACTGCCCTGGACAGGGTTTCCAACCACCAGATCAGGGCCCCATTCAACCTGGCCTTGAACACCACCAGGAAGTGGGCATCCACAGCTTCTTTGAGCAACCTGACAACTTCACTGGGTAACCAATACATGTATTTATGGAATGTGTGTTCTTTCCTATGTAAGACTGATAACTCCATGTCTTACCGCAGTTTCTGAACGTGGGTTCCAATAGAGAAAATGCAGAAAATAGCAGCTGTTTGTTGATGTGGTAGTTCTGTGGTGCCTAAATCTTGCTAGGGAGTTGATTGGAGAGAGCAGGGGAAGGGACTGTGCCTCTGAGACCTCCTGGCTCGCATGTGGGGATGGCAGAATCCCAGACAGAACAATGAAACCATCCTCACTGCAACAGTGCTTGTTGTAGCCCTCTGTAACCCTGCATCCTTCTCTTGCCTTGAGGAGGGACTGAAACCCTACGCCCAGCTGCAGCAATTTGCATCCCATTGAGTGGGGCCATCTTCCTCTAAGGCAAGATAATCCTTGTTTTGGCAAGGGTGTCCCTGCCTACATTCCCCCCCCCCTCGCCCGGGACCTTGAGGCTGATGGGAGCTGTGAAAGCTGGTAGCCTGCAGCTGCCTCTGCGCTGCTCCTGGGGCTGACCCTGTGCCCCTGACATTTGTCCCCACGAAATAAAGGCAGCGGTGTATGCAGAAAAATTCCTGAGGGTGGGGAGTGGTGAAAAGCTGCAGAAAGGCTTTAAAGCAACAGATCGTGCTCATTAGTCCCCATCCATTTAGCAAATGACAAAAGATAGAGAATGGGCTACTGGGTGAGCTGAGCACATACCTACAGAAGGGGGATTTCAGGACATAGCGGATTTCCCTTGGATTACCCCACTCTTTTGCATTAAAATGCACACCGAAAACAACCCAAAAAAACAAATGCACAACACAGAATACTTTTCATAGCCAGAGATATAATCGAATGGGTTAATATAATATGTGCAAAGCTGCTGGAAGGCCAGGTGGGACACACTGAGTCGAAGCTCTGCAGACTTTGAGCAATCTCGTAGGACAGTGGCCCCGGCACAGCAGGAGGTTATGGGATCGCTCCTCGGTGCTAAAGTGCCCCCACGTGGAAGTAGAAAATAAAATCTCTAGTGTCAAAATGGGGTTAACACGCAAGCTACTTGTTGTCCGCTCACCCCTTGATTGAAGCGTGACGCTGAAAAGGGTATTTTCTCATTTTCAGGGCACTTTCCTTTATCTTTGACTGTTCTAGGAACCTTTCTAATGAGTGCCGGTGTTAGCGATGTGGGTGTGGGTTGGATCAAGCGTTTCTCCCATTCCTTGAGACATTTGTGTTGAGATCACGCTTGCCAGCTTCGGGTGGTTGTGGAAGGAAGGAAAACAGGGAAAAACGGGGAAATTTGTTGATATGAGGTTCGATATTTGGAAAAAAATCTAATCAGAAAGAGTGGTGATGCACCGGCACAGGCTGCCCAGAGAGGTGGTGGAGTGGGACATGTGTTCCAGACACATGTAGATGCGGCACTGAGGGTCAGCGGGCCTGGTGGGGTTGGGCTGATGATTGGACTTGATGATCTTAGTGGTCTTTTCCAACCTTTCTGATTCTATGTTTCTGTGGTGGGGAAAAATAGAAGCATAAAGGGAAATCCTCATATTCTGTGTCAATATGTAACTAACTGCAGTGCAGGTAGAAAGGAACAGCAAGTGCTGGTGCAGTGATTCTGGTTTCCATTTCACTTCACCTGGGAAAGGTGTGGTTCAGGCTGTGCCGTGTCATTTCTATGAGGTCCTGGCTGAGCCACAGCTTCGCAAGAATCTCGAGTGCAATCTGTACCATCCTGGAGGGCGTAATCCCCTAATGCCGACCCAGCAAAGTCGTTTATCCGTGTCATTAGGTGATGGCTGCTTTCTGAGCCTGTGGGGAAACCGCTATAGCATGGAAGCTGTCAGTCTCTGAGATAACACATATTAGGCGAGTGGTGTTTTTATGTGCAACAGAGATCTACAAATGTTTTACAGGCTCTCAAAGGCCGTCCTGTTTCCCTAGAAACCCCGTGTCCCCAGGAGGCAGTTTGCTGGGGTTCTCTTCGCAGCTGTAAGGGGACTAAACCCACTTCCCCCATGCTAATCCCCAAGCCAGAACTGCCCATCGTGCTACGTTTAGCTCACTGTGAGCAAATCCTTTCTTCTGATGTTTTAAGCTAAGAACGAGGCTTGGGTGACACAAGATGACTTTAACACATGGTGCTTTGCACTGGCATCCAAGGCTATTGCTAGCAGTCCTTCTATCTGGTCCAGCAGTTTCTCTCTTCCCAAGGAATTTTGACAGGTTGCTCTGGTGTGGAACAATTGTATCTGCCCTTGTTAATTATTTTATGCAGGCCTGCAATGTCCTGCAATCAGCAGGGTCACTGAGTGAATTGATGATAGGGAAATTATAATGCTGAGCATACAGGACAATTGCCATCTGCTGTCTAAGGTCTGTAATTTAATTATATTACCAAACATTCCTTTTGAGATGAAAATGCAGGAAGCCTAAGGAACGAAGCTGGGCTGGTCAGGCATCTCAGTGGGATCGTATCCCCCCTCACTGGATCCTGCAAGCTCACCTGAGCTGCCCTGAAATAGTAGTGCTGTAGCACAGGGCTGACACAAATGGCCCTTCATAGCCATCTTCAAGCTCAGAGCCACCATCTCCTCTAGCAGAGGAGAAATCCTGAAAAACTTTGATCCTGGCAGCTCTTCTCAGTGTGGGTTCATCCCCTCCCCTGCTCACTTTCCAGCTCAGGGCAGATCGATCCAGCAATTAAAACACAAGTATAATAGATGGCAATGGCAGAAGTCTGTAGGAGCAGCGAACAGAGTCCTACCAGCATCTGCTGATTTCCAGGAAGATGTCACAGAATCACAGAATGGCTTGGATTGGAAGGGACCTCGAGGATCATGAAGTTCCAACATCCGCCCCCCCCCCCCCCCCCCCCCCCCCGCCACATGCAGGGCCACCAACCTCCACTTTTGATATTAGACCAGGCTGCCCAGGGCGCCATCCAACCTGTCCTTGAACACCTCCAGGGATGGGGCATCCACAGCCTCTCTGGGCGGCCTGTGCCAGCACCTCACTACTCTTTCTGTAAAGAGCTTCATCCTGACATCCAACCTAAATCTCCCCTCCTTCCACTTAAAATCATTTCCACTTGTCCTGCTATTATCTACCCTTTCAGAGAGTTGACTTCTCTCCTGTTTATAGGCTCCCTTAAGGTACTGGGGGGCTGCAAAGTGGCCACCCCATAGCCTTTTCCCATTTGGAATGGAATGGGATGAACATATAGACCTTTCTTTTATTTAGCATGTACTTCTTTTGGTACCTTATGGAGAGGATGAGAGGGATACAGAGTTATCCAGTAGTTTGAAGTCTTACTCAGAGTGCAGGTGAGAAACTTGCTGACCATCCATCTTCTCATCCATATTTTGTTTTGAGAGTAATTTACCCAGGACTTCTGTCTCTTTGTCCCTCCCCGAGGCTGTGCTTTCTCTCCATCCTTTGCCCTTTTGCCATCCATGTGCCCTGTTCCAATCTGAGCTGAGAGAGGGGCAGCTCGACGGGGTTGGAATGCATTCCCCTGGTAGGCATGGCTTGAGGATGCTTGGGGTTTATGTGCTTGAAGTGCAGTGTGAGCTGCAAAGTGCAGGAACACAGACCTTCACATCACACATGGGTCCTAACCCAGCAGCACAGGGCTATCTACTTGCATCTTACATACACCAGCAGCAGGGAGCAGCTGGAGAAGGAAGGAAGGAAGGAAGGAAGGAAGGAACAGATCCACACATGGCTGCTAGACCTAGAGATTAAAGCATGGTGCACTGCACTCTGATTCAGCCTTGTGCCATAATAAACCCTCCCAAACTTGCTTCTTATCTCTCTGTAGGGACTTCAAGAGTAAAAACGTCTTGCTGAAGAACGACTTAACGGCAGTGCTAGCCGATTTTGGTCTTGCTGTACGGTTTGAACCTGGAAAACCTCCGGGGGACACTCATGGACAGGTAATCATTATCTTTCAAAATAACATTGTAAAAAGTCAGGCCTGCCACGGCTACTCCCATGTGGAAATGGTTTGTACAGGTGCAGACTGGAAGCTGAGAGATCGCCTTCATCCCAGGTTAGCTCCTTATAGCTTTCCTTATTTTTGCTCCCTTTCTTTAGATTGTTCTAGCATTTTCCACACTTTTTCACATCTAGAATTCCGCTTGTCCCCACTTCCCCAGGTAACCACAAAATCAGATGAGAAATCCCTAAAGACAAGCTTTAAAAGGCATTTCAATTCCCATGGTTAAAACGTGCTTTCTGCCACACTCTGCTCTTCCTTCTCTACATCACAGCCTACAGTTCTGCCATGTACATCACCGTGCATATCCAAGGAGTTCTATATGGCTTTTCAGCTACAATGAATGCACCCAGATGTACACGATGGTGGAGAGAGGGCATCCTTTCCAAACCAGGGCTGAGTAGACTTCACAGGGTCTCTGCTTTACCATTCCTGTGGATACAGGAGGCTGGTTTTATCCATGGCACTCATGCCTACACTTTTTCCTACCATTTCAGAATACACCGATTTTACTCTTCCTTAATATATTTTTAGTGAAAGGGGCTTGAACTTTCCATGACTTCAATAACTGAGTCTGCCTTGACCTTGAGGTGTTGTGCCTGTCTCCAAGGGCAGCGTTTTCTCAGGCAGAGTGTGCTGCTGGAGCAAGATGCAGTGGGATGCAGAGGATTTCATCCACTCTCACCATGCCTTGCTGCATCTGAATTAGACCCATAGCATACACTGAATGTATATCACACATGTAGTCATGCACTTAGGCTCTTTCCTTTACGTAGCCCATCTAGACTGAAGCGAACCTAACACAAATCGATGTTAGAAGGCACAACCCACTTTTGGTTGCTTTCCAAGCGAGGTGCAAATTTAGCAGAAGTAGCCTACAGGCAAAATGAAGGCAGCTGCCATTCATCTCTGACCAACAGAGGATGACGGGTTCAACTGGAATTTAACTCGAGCTGTTTCTTTCTCTGTAGGTGGGAACAAGGAGGTATATGGCTCCTGAAGTGTTAGAGGGAGCAATCAACTTCCAACGAGACGCCTTCCTGAGAATAGACATGTACGCAATGGGACTGGTATTGTGGGAGTTAGTCTCCAGATGTAGAGCAGTTGATGGTAAGAATAAAGATCTCCTCTGCCCCGGGGAATGGCTTTGTTTCAGCATGGTTTGCTGGCCCAGAGAATGGCCTGACTCTGTTGAAAATAAATTAAAAATCAATGCTGTGTTTTCATTAGACAGCTAAGTTGTTTTTCATTTGCTTGTTTCTTAATGTAAGCTGTTATTCTCTGTGGTTAAGAATCTTTGTAGTGTTCGAGTCTCAAAGTGCTTCTTTTAACACCGCAGTGTTCCCTTTCTCAGGGTTTTTATCCGAAAATGATGTTGCAAAATGGGACTTATTTCCTGTCTGAATGGCACTCTGGTGCCATCCTTGCCATTTGCAGGATTTTGTTCTTCGTCAGGGAGGCTGCAACTTCTTGTGTCAATATAGGTGCTCCACGCAGAATATCAAGCTCATAAATTAATAGTACCTCACCTGGACTTGAAACATTAATCTTGAGGTCTTTGTTTATGGTTAGGTTAGGATGTGTACCTCAATATGTGTTTTTTCAAAAGGTTTCTATGGATCGTATAGAATGCCAGAGGAGCAGGGATGAAGGGGAGTTAAGCTTAATCTCACAAACTCTTTTAATTCAGAAGCGGTACTGTGCAGATTGCATCACTTCACTGAGCAGATCTGTTCCATCATTGCAGTCAGAATTGTGTCTGCTGGACAAATAGTCCCTGTCTTGCAGTGAGCGTGATTTCTGAAACAGTGTTGTCAGTTCCTTTTGTTAGGAGAGGTGGTGAGCGTGGTGTGGGTATCAGTGGGTTTCTCTTGGTCATCACTGGCACAACTATAGCTTTGATTCCTCTTTGAAGATGAGGAATGGAAGGTCACAGACATTATTGTGCCGTCTGTTGGAACAAGCATTTCAGTTTGTTTCACTGACTGGCATCGTGTCAACAAGAACAACTGTAAGATGTTTCAGTGACTGGCTTTCTTGTTGTTGATGTTTTTTGTTTGTTTGTTTCCTCGTTTTAAGTACCTAAACATCATTTTCTAGGTGTCACAGTTCATGACCAGCTAAAGTGGTTGGCTCTTTGATTTTAGTCTGGAAAAGCCTCCTTGAATTATCTCCACTATTGAAAGAGGTCACTCTTTGCTGCTGAGAAACCATTTGTAATGCAACCAAGCATCCTGAGAAAGCCCATCAGTTAAGCTGGGCTGCGCTTTTTGAGAGGGCATCTACACATTGCCAAAGGCCAAATGACGTTTCGATGAGCAGAAGTTATTGCTGCAGTCTGGAGTCAGCACTGATACTCGTAACAGTTCTCACATTCTCTTGGCCCAGAGCAGTTCACAGCCATAACTGGTAGAAATAAAGCATTCCAAAATCATTTTGCACTTTGGAGCTAGTACCTGGGACAAGTACATCTGGCTCTACTTGGTAAGAGGTGACTTAAATCAAGCCAGGTCAAAAAGAGATTGCGAGTGCTGTGCATGCTTGACCTTGCTAGTCAGTGCCTGAAGTGAAATTATGCTCATGCCAAAACCTTTCTTTAGGTTGTTTTGCTGCGATGGGTTGAGGAGCCATGGCTTGTGCATGGGGAAGATGCAGCTCTGCAGAGGCTGTGGCTCCATTTCTGTACTAGCCATTCTGAACAGCTATTTCTTTACTAACCCAATTCTCCACGTGCACTGTAGGTCCAGTGGATGAGTACATGCTGCCTTTTGAAGAAGAAATAGGCCAGCACCCATCCCTTGAGGACCTACAAGAAGTGGTCGTTCACAAGAAGATGCGCCCCGTCTTCAAGGATCACTGGCTGAAACACCCTGTATGTCCCTCTTGGTCAATGGGCAAATGTTTTGTCCCGCTTGATAGGAATAAGAGAAGGGAAAAAATGCAGGAAAATGGTATTCTAGGAATCTGGCAGCCTTGAGGCACAAACTAAACTGCACGGTGACCTTCATGTCCTCACCACCACCTGGTACTGTCCTAGCACAAACTTTGGCAGAGGGAGAGTCAGGGAATGAGGGTTGCATCTTCACGCTTCCCCTTTCCCTTTGTTTCTTTCTGTGTTTAGAGGATAAACCAGCTGATTAAAATCAGCCAGAGCAAACGAACATGGAATGTGTCGTGAAGCATTTGTTTTGCAGGACTCATTGAATTTGGTGAAATAATGGAAGGGAAAGTCCCATTCATTGAGAAGGAGAGAATGACGCGTACCGTCAGAGACGTATTCCTCCCAAGCTAGATAGCATGCAAGACTTGAACCATTTCTTCAGGAAAAATTAATTAGAAGTGAAGGCAAACAGACAATGAAATAATATGCAGCGTGGGTTTCCCAGAGGTAGATCGTTTCAGATGAGCATTTTTAATAAATGAGATGATTTTTCAGACTGGAGAGAACAGATTGTGAAATCTCACAGGGCTGCAGTAGGAAGCTAAATGCCTCTGTTTGGACCAAAATCCTGCTGTTTTAGCTGGACTCAGGTGTACTAATGCATTGCTTGGAAGTCAGGGAGAGCTGCTGAGTGCAGGTAAAGACAACTGTGGTGGTTTCTGGGTGAGCGGGATTCAGAGCTATACTTTTCCAGCAGTATTCATTGAATCATAGAATCACAGAATGGTTTGGGTTGGGAGGGACCTTTAAGATCATCTGATTCCAATCCCATGCTACAGCCAGGGACACCTCCCTCTAGAACAGGTTGCCCACAGCCCCATCCAGCTTGGCCTTGAGTGCTTCCAGGGGGGGGGACATCCAGAGTCTCACTTGGGCAACCAGTTCAGTGTCTTACCACCCTCAGAGCAAAGAATTTCTTCCTCACATCTAGTCTGTGTTGTATTCAGTTATTGTGAGGATTGCTATAGAAGCAATTGCAAACAAAACTACAGTTTCATAGTAACTGATACAGTGCTGCCAGCACCGGTGGTTTTATCATGGGAATTGTAGCACTTGATGTCTTGTCTTCTAAAGCTTTAAATGCTCAATTTCATGATGTACTTTGATGTGGAAAGAAAAAAAAAAAAAAAGTACTTTGGGTCTGTGAAAAAAGGCGGATGTGAGCAAAGCCCTCAGTCTTAGAAACTGGAAGTTAAAAAAAAAAACAAAAACAAAACACCTGAAAACACACCTGTTGAGAGTACTTTGTAAAACAAATCTCGTGATAGAATCACAGAATCATTCAAGTTGGACGGGATCTTTAAGGTCCATCTGGTCCCAACTCCACTGCCATTATGAGGGTGGATAGTGATAGGACAAGAGGGAATGGTTTTAAACTAAGACAGGGGAGGTTTAGTTTAGAGATTAGGAGGAAATTTTTCACACAGAGGGTGGTGACACACTGGAACAGGTTGCCTAAGAAGGTTGTGGATGCCCCATCCATGGAGGCATTCAAGGCCAGACTGGATGTGGCTCTGGGCAGCCTGGTCTGGTGGTTGGCGACCCTGCATGTGGTGGGAGGGGGTGAAACCAGATGATCACTGTGGTCGTTTTCAACCCAGGTCATGCTGTGATCCTATGATTCTATGAACAGGGACACCCGCAGCTCCATCAGGTTACTCAGAGAACTGATCTACACGCTGTGGAGATGAGGCGCTTATCATTCCCTTCTCTCCCCGCAGGGCTTGGCGCAGCTCTGCGTGACCATTGAAGAGTGCTGGGACCACGACGCAGAGGCTCGGCTCTCAGCAGGCTGTGTCGAGGAGCGCATTGCTCAGATCCGCAAATCCGTAAACGGCACTACCTCGGACTGCCTTGTCTCTATTGTGACGTCCGTCACCAACGTGGACTTGCCACCCAAAGAGTCCAGTATCTAAGTCCTGGTTTGCTTTTGTCTTTCCAGACTCAGTGGATTTGAAAAAGAAGAAGTTTAAAAAAAAAAAAAAGAAAAGAAAAAAAAAAACAAAAAACACCACAAAAATCCAACAAACACATGAATGCAGCTGCTATTTTATCTTGACTTTTTATTATTATTGTTATTATTATTATTATTATTATTTTTTGGATTGGATCAATTTTACCAGCACATTGCTCTACTGTATTAACAAATGGACATTTCAGCAAGCATTCAGGTGCCGACTAATGAATGCAGAAAAGGTGCAGGTACCTCAGAACCTCAACAAACTCACTTCAGTTGTTTCGTTGTTGTTGTTGTTGTTGTTGTTTTTTGAATTGAGTTTTCTGGGTTTCTCTTTATCAGTCCGTCTTCTGAGCAGAGCATCTGTGACATAAAGGAAAACCGCCTATCATCTTAGAAAACGCAATGCTGCAAACTTTGGAGGAAACTTAAGACTGTTACATAAGATTACACCTTCCTCAAAAGGATTTCTTTTTTCCCCATTCTGTTTCGTTCCTGGGTTCTGTTCTGTGTTGGGTTATTTTATTTGGAAGTGAGCTTCAAACAAACAAACAAACAAACACAGCAGATGTGTCTTTTACGGATCTAACGGGTGTCATTGTAACATGGAAAAAAATAACCGGGCGGAGAATGTTAATTCTTGGTGGTAGGATTGAAGGGGGGAGCATAGAATAGGGGTGGGGAGAGCGACGTTGGACTTGGCAGCATTTGGGGAAACATCATTTGCTATGGAGCTACTTCTCAGGTAACCATTAGAGGAGGGGAAGGACATTTCTGGGCAGAGTATTAACAGCTGCAGCGTGTGGAGAAAGCAGTGTTAAAGAGCCAGTGGTTGCAAGCAAGGCACTGGTTAGTTCATCCTCCAGTATCTGGCTCTTGGGTGGTAAGAGAACAAAGCAGAACTGTAATTACCTCCTGATTCTCAAATCCATATAGTAACAGGAAGAATGCTTTTTAAGAAGTGTAATTGGGAGAGGTGGAAAAGTGTGTTCTTAGAAGGGAAAATACTGGAAGATAGGAAGAATAGGAAGACATTTGCATCTCTCTCTTCAAGTGTGAGTCAGTGCAGGAAACGTTGCCCTCGGGGTTGATTATCTGCCAGCCCAGCCACCAGCACAGATGGCAGAGGGAGAAGTGTGAACACTGGCTCTGTAATTTCTCTTTGTTCTTTAATTTGGGGTTGTAGGGAGGTGGAAATTACCTGAACCAGTGGCAGATGGTTCCTGTAGCACCCAGTTAAGGACTGCAGAGGTAGCTGAGCATCCTCAACACGGCTCAGACTGGTTTCATTGGCGCTGCTTTCTCCATACTCTACAACTAAACTCTTTTCATCTTAAAGTGGTGCATATTCTGAAATACCATTAGTTATGCCATAAACTCGCTCTAGTCAGTGAATGTTCCTAATGCTGCTGATTCAACACTGAGATATTTTTTTAATTTGCAAAAACATGCAACGTTTAAAAAAAAAAAAAAAAAAGGAAAAAGAGAAAAAAAAATAAAAAATAGAAACACACACAACACACACACAGACACACATTACGTGGCTTCCGAGGCTTAAACTGAAAGAAAAGAATTAAAAACTTCATGACCACAGACCACCTCAAACCAGAAATACCTCAGAATTTTCTACTTGTATGAGTTTTATTATATATTTTGTTAGTTGTGTTGTCTTGTAGTAAGTATATTTTAATGTAAGTTGGCTTTTATGACAAGGGAGTTTTAAAAAAAGGAAAAAAAAAAAAAAAAAAAAAGTTCCAAAATCTTTTAGGAAATGCTACTGTTGTTGTTGTTGTTGGGTTTATTTTTGTTGTTGTTGTTGTTCGTTTGTTTTATAAAGCACCGTTGTAAATAACTATACAGTTGTAGAATAACTGCCTATCTAAGGTACCTGGGCATTATTCACACTTATTTGTGAAGGCTGTTTCCATTCTGTGTTTTATTTTTATCTTTAATTTTGTCTGTTTTAGTGAAAGGACAGTACATCTTTTTCTTATTTTTTTTTTTTTTAACTGTTATTTTCTTTTAATTTTGTTGCTCTTTGAATCTAACCTGATTTCTGTGTCTTGCTAGACTGACAAAGTTATATCCATTGGGCGGCCAGAACTTTCGGATATCTCCTTCTTTTAAGCCAAAATGCAGTCCTGAGCTAATCGTCCTTTGAAAAGGAAAAAAAACAAAACAAACAGCAAAGTAAAAAGTCTGTACATGAATTGGATTTTCTTATCGCTGACAAACTGTCAGCATGGACCCTTGCACATACAATGGAATTTATTAAGCAAACAAAAATTACTAATTGGAGCAAACGTGGAGACAATGTAGAGTAAATTGAAATATATCTCTTTAAAAATATATATATAGCTTTAAAACCTAGAAATCACAAATGAGGACGCGGTCCTTTCTCTCGAAGAGACATTAAGATAGTTGCCTTAATTTGTCTATCTGAATAAAGTCTTAACCTATTCTTTCAAGTTATTGAATGTATATTGCATATTAGTGTGTACACACATGTAATTGTATTTCCGTGTGTAGATCTGGAAGTTTCTGTTTCTTAATGTGATTCTGTTCGGAACACCATGACAAAAGCAGACAGAACGGTACTGGTTGGGCCCAGCTGATGGTGCTGGAGGGGCTGATGTCTTTGGGCTGGTGCTGCAACATGCCCATGCTGAACATGAAGCGTGTAAGGAGCTCTTCTGTTGTCACATTTCGTCGCTTGCTTCATGTTAAGCATGGTCGTAAAGGTTTGCAAGGATCAGCGTTTTTCACATTCTAATACATTTCTGCACTGAGATTTATATTAAAAAAATGTGACTATGTTTTAGAAGTGAAGTGATGTAAAGGTGGGGTGGAGTCTAGAACAGAATTAAGACTGAGCGAATGCTTGTTTCGAGGTGAGCATGCTCTGTGTTCCCCAGGAATGGGAGCTGGCTCACATTGCTGCAGAAAGAAAAAAGCTGTACTGTCTTTTAACTACCAATATCTGTTTGCTGTTCTGGATTTATTATTATTATTATTATTTTCCTTCAGCATTCTGTGTAACGGCTAAAACAGGCTTATTACAGCAGTTGCTTTTTTATCGTGATTTCTTTAAGAAGCTTTAAAATATTTATTGAAAGTGCCATATGATTTTAATAGCCTATTAGACGGTGTCGTAAACCTTCTCTTTTGAGAAAGCATACACAAAAAGTCTCGCGTGTGGCTTATCTGATTGTGGGGAGCTGTGCCAACGTACAAAGCTTGACCGAATGTTGATTGTGTTACCAACTTCCCTGGTCTACTGCTTCCTTATAGATCATCTTGTCAACAGGGTTCAGCAACTGGTTCTTAAATGACTTTCCAAAATGCACGTGTGCTCAGATAGAGATGTTAAATGCGTGTTGGGTTTTGTGTCTTGCTGCCCCAGCAGAGAGGGGTATTCTGAATTTCTGCCTATTTATGAAATCCTATCGGTTTATCTACTGTGGTCCTTTCAGTTGGTTTTTATTTTTATTAATGAAGGAAAGCGCTGATGAACTCACTGGTCTTTCAATACTTGAGCTGTCAAGCAAATAGTTTCCTCACTGCTAACGTAGCATTTGAACTCACAGTGACAACATGATCTTGGTTTTGATCAGTATCACGGAGGCTTTTTCCCAGCCAGCATTGGGCACATCTGTAGGTGTGGCTGTAATAAGCAGTTGTGACTCTTTCCCCCTTAACACTCCCATGAACGTGATGGGTACAACCTGTCTTGTGTTATAAATTTCACTCCCTGTTCAGATTTTGAGGAAATTTGGCTATATGGTTTTATTGTTGACCTTCTCTTGTGTAGCAGTTTAGGTAAATAATAACCTAGAATATTGTGAGCAGTTCTGTCAGTGTTAGAAATTTTCCATGACTTCAGGAGCCAGGATTCCCCTCTCTCTGGTATAATGACCTTTAAGAGCTTATTGAGCTGCCTGTGTTGGTTTCCTTGGCGAAGGAAGTTTGAGCTCACGTTTTGAGGTTGGAAATAGCTAAAATTGCTTTCTTGAGATGACAGAGCTGTGACTTGCTAGTGCAGTTGCATTAGTACAGCAAGGCTGTTAATTGTACGTGGCTCACATTGAAACATATGTTCATGAGTGAAGGTTATAAACCAGTCTAACCATCAGTGAAATGGCATCTGCTTTACTCTTCTGTTGAAGGATTCTAGCTAGTCCTGATCATGGAGTTTTCTCAAGTGAAGACAAAAAGAAAAGCTTTTGCTTTTGCCTCATTCTTCTGCTGAAATTCTCATACAGCATAAGCTATGTTAGGTCAAGTTACACCTATGGCATGTCTTTGTGTTTACATTTGTTTCAAAGAAAAGGGATGTGAGTATCCCCCAGTATCTCCATTGCATTACTTAGGTCTTGTGATTCACAGCTGTTTCTGCTGAAAAGTTATTCATTTCAGCAGCAGCAGCATTGGGTCTGCTCAGCAGTGTTGCTGGTGGGTACTTCCAGGTTGGCTGGATAGGCCTTTCCCATTTGGAATACTGATCTCCCTTAACATTGCCACATAGAAACTGGAGAGCTCAAATTCTGTTCCTCCTGTGCTGCTTTCTGGGTAGACTGTCAGGATTTTCCTGTTCTGCAGGTGAAAGATGTGGTTTCACTTAGTACGGAAGAAACTCTTATTGCAGAGGAAGGAGCTGGTTGATAGCGTTGTGACAGTGCTGTTGTTGCAGCCCTCTACGAGCCACACTCCCCTTGAGAAGTATCTAAGCAGGAAGTGTCCCACAAACTATTATCACTTTTACATACAGAATATTGTTTGGTAACATTGTAAATAAAATAGACTATATGATAGAGGAAAATAAGGACATTTTGACTTTTTTACTTTTGGAGATAAATATATATATATATATTTTAGTTACATATACAAACAAAAATTCTACATTGTGTGAGAATTCTTTTATACCACAAATTATTTTTGTAACGTCTAATATGTTTCTGCAGGGAAAAGGGAGAAGGGCGTGTGTACGCACAGCGAATAAATATATATATATATAACGTTTAAATTAAATGTGCACTACATCAAAGTCTAGAGGATAGAACAAGTTCAGTGTGAGGAGCAAGTCTGGATGTACTTGGACGCTCTTTGAGGGCGGCACTATGTTTAACAGGTTGTCTTGCATGTCACATCCCTTCTGCTAATGATGCTTATTTCTTTCCTATGACCATCTTCAGTTCAACAAGGAAGAGTGTTTTCGTGTATTCATGCAGATATCCGTGTGTGAGCGGCATGTCTTGACATGCGCCGTGATGCTGCAGTGAGTTGTGAAGGCAGGGTGTTAGGAATTTGTGGAGGCCAAACAGGCTGATCTCGCTTGCTGCCGTATCCGTTTATAGCAGCTGCGTCTGCTGCATTGACAATATGATCTGTAAGGAGCTGTTGCCAGCAAAGTCTTGATAAAAGCATTTCCTAGAAGTTCCTTCTCTCTGAAGTGACACAAATAATCAGACTTCACCAGGACACACAGACATGTTCCCAATGGCAGATTTCACTGTTTGGCTTGGCAGCACTAAAAAACAACTCATGTCCAGAGTCCTACTTAGAAAAAGAGCATTCCTAATTTGCATAGCCAAACTATGGTATACTCAAAATATTAAAGAAAAATACTGCAAATGCTTTCAATTGGACTGACTTATCCTGTTGGACCTAAAAGGCACTCTGGTCTTTAGCTTTCCTGGTCTTGACGATACAGTGTCATGAGTGTAAGAGTTACTGAAGAAAACATAAAACCAAGCAATGCGCTGTGCTGCTTGGAAGCTTTTTTGACAGCGTGCCTTCCGAAATTGGTGCTTGAGTGATTGAAAGCAGGCTCCTGCCATTGCTGAATCCTACTTCTGTGTTCTTGGTGAAGTCCTGGCCCTGTGGAAGCTTCCATCTAATTCAGTGGGACCATGA
Organism: Excalfactoria chinensis; assembly: GCF_039878825.1. Classification (NCBI taxonomy): domain Eukaryota; kingdom Metazoa; phylum Chordata; class Aves; order Galliformes; family Phasianidae; genus Excalfactoria; species Excalfactoria chinensis. The sequence continues at coordinate 136,415,743 of NC_092826.1, forward strand.
ATGTGTTTGTGTTCCTGGTCATTACCCTCACTCACTCACTCACTCACTCACTCACTCACTCACTCACTCACTCACTCACTCACTCGGGACTTCTTTTCTAATATAGTAGTTTTAGGATGAAGCTCTGTTCCCTGACTGAAGTAATAACCTCTCAGTATTCCTTTGTGTCGGGACACGTCCACCGAAAGAGATCATGCTTGTGTTACAACCATCCAGCTGTTCTGAAATGTAATGCTATTCTGTTGTGCCTTTATTTTTCCATGTAAAAGCAACTGCTGTAAGGTGTTGTTGTTGTTGTTGTTGTTTTTCCCCTTTAACTAGTTTTTATGTTTCTTTTTCTTTCTTAAAAAAAAAAAAGAAAAAAAGAAAAAAAAAGAAAAAAAAAAAGCAAACAAACCACTTTTCATTGCCCAGCTGTTATTTCTGGATGCAGTCTGTGATCCAGGTATTTCAAGAACCAATTACCTCAAACCTCATGTTAAACAGTGTTGCTATCTGGATTCTCCTTGATACTACAATATTGTAACACACACAAACAGGAACCTTGCTAATGTATGGGTGTTTATATATATGTATCATATACATATATGCGTGTATGTGTTAGATATATATAAATGGAAAGCGATCCCCAAGGACTGAAGGAAAAAAGCAAAGCTTTTGTTTTCCAACATTGGAACCAAAAGGGCTTCTCTGAAGCTCTATAATGGCATTGTGCTGGATATGTATTGAAAAAGTGTTCTCTGGAAAGTGCTTCCTTTGTCAGCCTTTTTATTTCAGTATTTTAATGGGGCAGAGGATGTGATTAAAACACCGTATCTGCATTTTTTTTGGCCAGTTTTGAAGCAGAGGCCACTTAATCTTTCCAATTGCTATAAAAACCAATCAAACTCGGTATATAACATTCCAGTAAGGTTAGTATTGCAAAACTTGAGTGTATTCTGGGAAGACTTCATTAGCTTTTGTTTTGGTGAAAGGGAAGGCACTGGTCAAACTTTATTCAACTTTTCCAATGTTTTGAGGAACTGAATTGTAACCAGTGCCATCCTGGTCATTTAAAATCCTAATTCAGTATTCAATACCAAAATAAATTGCCAATACCAAATAAAAACCAACAGCTGTAAGCAGGAGGACATTGGAGGAGTCGTAGCTTCTGAATGTGTGCTAAGCATCAGCATAATCTGTTGGATAGCAGGAAACGCATTGGCAAGACCTGGGATTTATCTGGCCCTTTCCTTTTTCTATCTCCCCTTCTCCCAATAACCTTCTCATAAAACCAGGCCTTCAACTGCAACGACTTACTTGGGCAAAACTGTCTAATGCTCCTACAGCTGTTGGTGGTTTATGATTAACTTTGGAAAATTATTGACAAAAATATTAACATCTCCCAGAAAGAAGACCTTTTGCAATGCTGTTGGCCTTCCAGTGGAATAATACTGTGATGCAAAGTTAGTGGATCAGAGTTGAAGGAGGTGGTTACTGCAAACTAAGTAACATTCTTGACCTCTATTCTATGCCATAAGTCTGCACAATGCCATTGTCAATCTACTCTAAACGATCTGCTTATGAATTCTGCATGATCCTCATGATAGAGTTGAAAGCCTGATCTTCCACCTGTTAATATTTTCACATTCGTCCTTAAGTTTGACAAATTTTATACTGTAAAGTTGACCTAAGTACGGTTTGATGTCAATTCTTGTGGAAAGAGCTTTCTGCATGTAACATTAGACACATACAGTTAAACAACACAGCATAGTACAAAACTCACAAGATAATGTTTTGGCACCAGCAGAAAGAAATCTCACCCTGACCATTTGTCATTTGAAACCATCTTATTGTAAGTTTTACCAGCTACTTCTAAATTTGTGCTTTATTTAAAGAAATAAAAATCCTAAGACTTGTCTAGCGTAGTGAAATATGTGTATATCAGTTTTAGGATAAATAGCTAAGTCTTATTACGCTGTGTTACTTAACTTGTATATATAGAGTATACATAAGAGTTTGCAGTAACCTGTTTCTCCAGGATTTCCAGTTTGAATGGATTTAAACTCAAACTATGAGATTACGTGAATGATTTAGAAGATTGCAGAATAAAACGGAGTGTAAATTACAGGAAGCTCTATCAGATGGTGAAATAATTTTTAAAGAGTCTTTTGGTCCTTGGCTCAAATTCAATAAGTACTGTTTGTATACCAAGATATGTGAAATGTAAATGTTGTAGGTTATATTTCACTCTTGTAGCTATGAAAATGTAGAACAGAGATAGCTTGTACTACTGAGTTAACAAAAGTTATACTAAAGTATCCTGTTAAAAAGTATACAGAGAGGTAAGCTCATTGCTGTAACCCCTTTTTGGATTGAAGTGTGCTGATTTTTGTACGTATATTATATATATATTCTGCAAAATAACACGTGTAGATATATATATATATATATAACGTACGTATAAAATGGCCTAATGCAGACATCCATCGTATTGCAGTTATGAAATGAAGACATTTCGGAAAGAACATTGTATCATAGTTCATGAATTTGCAGTGGATCTTTGTTCCTTTTTACTGTGGTATTTTAGAAACGAGTCTCAAGTTTGAAATTGGATCTGCCAAGTTGGAGTTTCGCTGCTTCAGCTTTGCACTGGGTGTCCGAATAAACCAGTATGAATGTAGTATTTGCCCTTTGTGAAGCAGCTACACCCCAACAGATAGGAGGAAAAAATAATAAAAAAATAATAAAAAAAAGGAAAAAAAAATAAAGAAAAAAAAAAACTAGAAAGAACTATTTCAAGTTTATCTTTTTGTATATGAAAATAAACAATAAATTACAAATAATTGCTTCTGTTGTTGGTGCGGCGTTAAAAAGAGAACCACTGCTGTTTGGTAATACTGTTGACATCTAGCTGGAGAATTTCCTTCTTGTAGAAGGACCTTTTGGTGTTTCAGTGCTGTCTGTTGCTAAATGACTGTAGAGGCCTCAGCCTCTCCTCATGGTTTGCAAAGGGAAGAAGGATTTAGCTCAGAGAGCTGTGTCCTTTCAAGCATGTTGCTTCTTGTAGCACTGTAGTAACAGTGCTTGCCATACCCAGCGAAGAACAGTTCAAACAGTATTATGTGCATGCTAAGTTGTTCCAATAGCAAGCCCAGTCGTTCAGCTACAGCTGGCAGTGATGGGAGCTAAGCTCAATGCCAGGACTTTGTATTCTAGCGTCTTCTCTCCTGCTAGCTCTCAGCAAAAGGCAAGCATTGGAGCTGAGACTGGAGCAGAGCTTCTGTTCATCACCTCTGGGCATCCAAGAAGTTTGAGTTAGACAGAGGGTGTCTAGATCTCAAAAAACATTGTAAGATGTCATTAAAAACGGAGCTTCTTAACGTTCTCCCAGCGTGGTGAGTTATGTAACTCCCAAAACATGAGGCAGAAAGGTATGACGCTTCCAATGGAAGCACAGCTGGCCTTCACTCAGCATAAGAAAGGCACGGAGCTGTTTTGGTGTGGGTTCAGAGGAGGCCATAAGGGTGCTCACAAGAACACCTGTGCTATGAAGGAAGTTTGGGGGAGCTGGGCTTGTTTAACATGGAGAAGACAAGGCCTCATTGCAGCCTTCCACTACTTGAAGGGAGTTGATAAAACAGGAGTGGGAGCAACTTTTTACATGGTCTGATAGCAACAGGACAAGGGGGAATGGCATTAAACAAAAAGAGGGGAAATTTGGGTTAGATATCAGGGGGAAATGCTTCACTCGAGGGGCAGCAAGGCACTGCTGTCAATAGGGGTAGGTGCTCGGGGCCAGGCTGGGCAGCCTGAGCAGTGGGCAGGCAGCACACAGCAGGGGTTGGAACTGGGTGGGTTTCAAGGCCCTTTCCAACCAAACCATTCTATGATCCTTCAGGCAAGCGATGGTGGGAGGTCCTAGCTGTCATATATTAGTGGTTTCCATTGCTAAACTGATCTTTTTTTCTGGCTTCTTTTTTTTTGGCTTCTTGGGATGAGCTGCTGGTAGTAGAGGAAAACCTAGCACTAATCTGTTTAATTTCCTGCTGCGTTACTCCTCTGCGTTATTTACAGCTCTCTAGGAACTCCCTTTTAAACTCGTTACCGGCGCGCTGCTGTGGTGGAGTTGAGCTGACGCTGCCATGGCGGGCAGACAGAGGGCGCTGCAGCCCAGCACCGCCTTCCTCCGTCCCTCCATCATGGCGGCCGTGCCCCGCCACCGCCGCTTCCTGGGCGGCTTCATCTGTGGGGCAGCGGCGGGTGCCGCCGCGTCGTGCTGGGCGGCGTGGCGGCTCCTCCGGAGCCAGAGCCAAGCGGAGCCGAGCTCCGAGCGAGCCCTGCCCGAGGGTAAGAGCTGTGGGCTGAAGGGAGCCCGCAGCGCTCATCTCGGAGCGGCCTTCCCCGGCTGGTGGGGCTCACCGTCCCTTGGAGGCGTTGCAGAGCCGTGGGGATGTGGCACCGAGGGGACGTGGGTGCGGTGGGGTGGGTTTGTGTTATTCTGGAAGTAATTTCAAGCAGTTTCCTGTACAGCACGTTTATAACCACGGAGATGCATCCCTTCCTGTCCCATTTCTGTTCATCTTTGCATCAGTTTCTGTTTACTTTTCTCCTTAGAGCCAGTAGAAGAGTCTCTGCTGGAAAAATACGGATTCCCTGAAGCTGGGACAGAGACCAGGTGTTACACAAATCACGCGCTGTCTTATGACCAGGCAAAACGGGTGCCTAGATGGGTGATTGAACATATTTCAAAGCAGAAGATGCTGGGTACGTGGGTCTTTATTTCTTTTCATTTATGGTGCCTGGAATGAGATTTGCCCGTGGTGGGCCCATGAATATGCTGGGAGGAATAAAAAACCTGTAGGGATCTCTGGATATGGATTTTTCTGCTCGCTCGGAATCCTACAAGAGGCAGTGGACCTGTGTGTCAGCTACTTTACAGTGTTAAGGTTGATGTTGATAGTGAAATTAAAAGCGATATGGCACTTTGTTTGCTTGTTTGCATCTGATTCAGACCTGTGAAGTTCAGTCTTGTTGCTGCAGTCCACAGCATTGCTCTCTCTTCCTTAGCGCATGTAATTAGTTCAGTGGGCCAGTCTGTGCCAGCTGAGGTAGTGCCCCGCATGAGTCAATGCCTGTAATAGCTAGGCAGCTTTGTCTACAGGTCTTAAAGAGGTTTGCTTAGAATGGAAAGAAGAGATGAATGTGTGTTTGAGATGAAAATGGAGTAGAGGGCATCAACAGCTACAATTGTTCAGAGCCAGATAATGCATACCTACTCCCTGCAGTCATTACCTACTTCCCTGCAGTTCTGCTGTGTTTTCTTATGTGCATTATCTAATACGCTCTGCCTCGTTCTTTATGCAAGACAAATGCTCAGTGATTTTTGCTGTCAGAGCTGAATGAAATATGAATGGCGTGCAGTCATTATAAATTAAGTTTATTGCATTAGTTCGGTTTTTATGCAGCAGATATTAATAATGGAGATAACTGTGTGATTGTAAAATGTTTTATGAAAGCTGTAGCTCTCTAAATATATCTTAATCATTGTCTTCAAATTACCTTTCAAAATTAAAATGGTGATCCTGAAAATATTTATGGCCACCCCCTAAGTAGCATCGATTCCACTTCTTTCTGAGAAGAAAGCAGTAATTCCAGGCTTACTTTCAAGTGGGACTTAGAATTGTTCAAATGCTTTCCTAGTGATCAGGTGCAGCAAACAGCAAATTGAAGTTAAACATCTCGAGGCGTTCAGCTCAAGATTTATATTTGATAACTATTGAAACTGAGATTCGAGGCATAACTCGATGTTGTGTTTGCCAGAAAATCATTGTGTTTTTAGATTATATGATGGGGAGAGGAAAGAAAAAAAAAAGAGAGAGAGAGGAGTGAGAGCTCCTTCCTTCTATCTCAAAAGATAGATGGCATCAAATGGCTCGGGCATAGTCATCTTTATGCATTTCATCCAGATATCTGGAGAGGCATCACAGGAATCCTGGAGAGGAATAGGAGAGCTCTTCACTTAGTTCTATACATGCGAAGAAGAAATAACAATGTTCTTTTGAGTGGGCTAATTTCTTTTGCCAGCTGTAATTGTCTTGAAACACAGCCATTTTAATTTCCAGGCTAGACTTGGAAGAAGAAGAGATGCTTGTAGTTTGTTCAGACATTAAAATGGAACTGGTGAGGGTCTGTGTGTCTTCGTGGTCCCAAAGAGAGTTTCTGTACTGGTTTATATCTTTAACGGTCTTACCTTTAGCATTCATCTGCCTTTATGGTAAGGCTAAAATATTATGCTTTTGTTTATCTCTGTAAAGCAGAAAGCATGTTAGTGAGTCTGCATTAGGGAAAATAGGGAAGAGCTGTGGCGAGGAATGTAGAACCGGAGCAGGGATCCGTGAGCAGATTCCTTCTCTTCTGTGTTTGAGGAGAAAAAATACTTCATTTAGAATCAGTTCAATGGGTTGAGTCCTTAAATGTGGGTGGTTTGGGGAGATGTTTGTTGTTAACCTAATGATAACAATTGTGTGTGCTATTCCTTAGGCAACGCAGACCGAAGGCACTGTAAATTCCGACCAGATCCTAACATCCCTCTGATGTTCAGTGCTGTCAATGAAGACTACCTTGGGAGTGGGTGGTCACGAGGACACATGGCACCAGCAGGAGATAACAAATTTTCAACAGTAGGAATTTTGTATTATTATTTTTTTAAAACTGTGGGGTTTCTTAGAAGTGATGCATCATGTTCTGTTTGTTGTGAGATGGAATATGGTCTCTTTGTTGATACACAGATGTCAACTTAGACTCTACTTGACCTGAGTGCTGTAGGATGCTCTCAGAGTACTTTGGGTGTCTAAATTGAGTGCCCTAATTGTCCTGTGTTGCCACACCTCTCTGCATTGAATCAGACCTAGGTTAGCATGTCTGGCAGAGGTGATACATGTCTCGTACTGTATAGTGTTGAACAAGTCTCCTAGTCCTCTTGAATGTCTCATTGTCAGTGTAACTAAGGTGAGAACATTCACCAGCCAAACCACAAAAGTATCCTCTGAAGCTCAGGTAAAAGGGAGACACGGAGAGATGACTTCATTCTGCCCAACAGGTGTTGAAGCATTTAAGACTAGATTGGGCAATGCAAATGTACCGCTAAGTACAATCCCACATTGACAAAAGGATTGACTGGATGATTTACGAAGCTTTTTCCTTTCTGGCAGTGTGCACGAGGTAAATTAGAACCTTCTTTTGCCATAGTTCTTTCAGTCTATAGAATGTCTTCACCTGCCATTTGTTTGAGTTGTAAGAAAGGCATGCCCTAATGCCTTGGCTGCCGAACAAAGCAACTTGGATTTATTGGGTCCTCTTGTGAAATGTGCCTAATGCAGGCAATTTGTCAATTAAGTAGCAGTTTGAATTTGTATTTCTGCTCTGCACTCTGGGGCACAGCGACAGCTCAGTGGCATTGGGTTGGATGAAAGAACCACTCGTTTTATTCCTCCTGGAAGTGTCCTTGTGTGGTTATTTGTGATACCTGGGGTTTCTAGCAGGTGAGCTAAGTGGGCAGGATGATCCTCCTCTTGCTTTGACGTGCACTGACATAATACAGTCTTCCCAATACGAGCAGTGTTATAAAACCCTAATTCCACAGTTCAATCAGTGCAGATAGAGTTTGCCTGTTACTCTAAGCAATTCTGTCAGCCCCTTTGCTTGGATGAAGAAGTATCTGAAAAACATTGACAAGCATATAGAACCTATGAAGATTTTAGGTTAAGGTTTTGGATTGTTTTCTCCCATATTTTCTTGTGTGTGTGTAGCTGTTGGACCCCCTTACTTTGCACTTAAGTTATGCACCTGTTAATCCAAATCTGTTTTTCTAGATATTCTGACTTAGGTTTTTTTATGTTGATATTGTTAAGAATGAACTACATAGAAAAGGTTTGTGATCCAGAAGCTTCTGAGATGTATTTACAGCTCAGGTGTTTCAATGAAATGATACTACTTTCTTTCTTTACGCAGAGAGCGATGGCTGAAACGTTTTATCTCTCTAACATTGTGCCTCAGAACTATGAAAATAATGCTGGATTTTGGAACAGGTGAGAAGTTAATGAGAACTAAGCGAAAAGCGTCAGGCCGAAATGTTGCATTTATAAA